>NC_137013.1:40426109-40576109 GCF_032717465.1 Coenobita brevimanus | reverse complement strand
TTCCTCTCCCCTGCAGGAGCGCATACCATTTCACGTACCATATCAACTTTTCCAGCTATGTCTACTCACCAGAGCATACTATAAGGTAAGGGAAGGTGGGTGAAGCGCGAGGCATGAGGCACAGGTGGAGATGATTGTTGGTAGAGAGGCAGGCGAGGGAGGAGCCGGGCCGTCTGGGAGGATCACAGGGACGCTGGTACGGGTGGAAGCAGATAAACCCGCCACATGAACATTGTCATGCCCACTCACGCCATTTGCTAGTACTTACAGATTGGTGTTGCATGACGTCACACCATAGTCTGGAATTGGTTCGGAATTATGAATAAGACTGTATGTTAGAGCTGATAAACTGTTTTAAGTGGTGGTAGAGGTGGGCGGGCAGCGGAGACGCTTGCCACATCAGAGGTGCAAGGTGCTCCACCCATAATTACATTTATTGTCATCATAGTTTTGTTTAATTTTTGTAATTACTTTAGCATTTGCTTTTCCCATGGGGTAGTAACTTGTGTAGTGTAACAACTGAGCCGCATTTCTCATTAACTTGTTTACTGAAGTAGTTTTTGTTTTCATGATCAATGCACCTCAGTCCAATGACATTTGCAACAGACACTTGAAATTGTAAGTATGCAAGATTTCCTTACAGACATTCACTTCAGCTCTGCAGTTTAGGATGTGAGCATACAAGTTATCCTTTGTTATTATATGCAGTGTAACATATTTTGTAAATGTCATTGTTTTCAAAGAAGAAAGAAAGTACAGTAGTAATTTTACAAGTATGAACTAATGAATCAACGCAGTCTGCACATGACAAATGACATTAAAATATTTTAAAAAGTAAGAATTTAGCATTGTGCAATTGGTGAATGTTTAAAGATAAAAAAAAAAAGAAAAAAATTACTATGAATGAGGGATAAAATTTAACATTAAGCATATGGTTAATGTGAAAAACTGATGTTATGTACAATTGTGCTGTGGCTACAGCAGGAGTGAGGATGATGTCCCATGAGGAACCTCATGCCCCACATGGTCCCGAGGACCCAGAAGACACCACTGGGGATGAGGAAGGGGACATGGAAGCCAGAACAGCCGTGGAGGCACTGCTTGCCCTCACCTCTCCAACTGACTACACACACCACGCAGGTTAGACAGCTAAAGGGGTTGTTAAATGAATTGCTACACAGGCTTCACCATTCATGAACAAAGACATCTTGCATATTAGACACAGTGCAGGTTAGGAACTTCTGTCTATCTATCTATTGCCTGACACCATAATCCCTTAAGGGGTGGCCATTTGACTTTGAGTTATTTGTTTTAAGGGGAGGGGCACTAACCCTCCACCAACCCACTTGTTCACATGTAGGGAGCACGTATGGTTTGGTTATATGGTTACCACCCAGCGTTGTAAATAGTTTCTTGGCTTACAGGAAACCATTTGGCTTGTCACGCAATGTAAAGCCACCTGTAAAGGAAAGAAAAGCAATAAGAAGTGACAGGAAAGATGCGAGAAATAGGAAGAGAGGAGGGGAGGCACAGAAAAAGAATGATAAAGGCTAAGGAAGAAGTAGGCAGCACTACATCAAGTGAGTGGATGATGGTCGCCACCAGGAACTTAATTAATATTAATGAAGGTTAGGTATAGTATGTTATTTTTGAAAACATCTGACTTTGCTTTTTTCACTTATTTTTTCCATCATTTTACAAGTTCAAAGGTGAAACTACTGAGAGTAATATTGGAAAACATGCTTTGTAATCAGTACTTTGCATAGTCAAGTGAACTATTGCCACTGCTACCAGTACCAAAGGTGAGTGAAGAGGCTGATGATTAATGCCAATAAAGTGATATTGCTATGTTGTAGGAGAGTTGTACAACACGTTGTGTACATGAACAAAGCCTAGTTGCTATGTCTGTCATACTTTCATTAGTTTGGATAGGCTGTAAGTTACAGTGGAAAGGGTACAATTTATAAATTGATGCTGAAGGATAATAGTTTATTTTTAATTCATATTGTGAAAGGCAGATATATAGCTCATGGCTGTTGGGGAGTACAGTCAAATTCAGTGATTTGAACAAGCAAAAGCATTCATCATCATCATCATCTAGACATCCTTTCCCACCCTAGGGCAGGGTGAGTAGCAACGTCCAGACAGCCCAAGTTTGCCCAGTTCAATGGGCCACGCTTCCATTCGCTCATCATTCAAGCCCTGGGAATCCTGGCTCTGTCGGATATGCCAAAAACTTTATTCTGTAACTTCACATAAATGTATCAGATAGAGTCAGTCCGGGTGCTGTCACATTAAAAAGGAGTGCCAAATCACTGATCATGCACTTCTTCTCACAACATCAATCCAGCCAGCTGGATCTTTAATCAGTCCCCTAGCCTCACCAACTTCCATATGTATCCTCCTCACACACTTATCTACCATATCCCTCATCTTTCTCCTTGGCCTGCCTCACCTCCTTCCTCCTTCAAATTCACTCAGCTATACCTTTTCACCACTCTATTATCCATTCTCTCGACATGATCATTCCATCTCAGTACACGCTCTTCAATTTTGGTGTCCACAGACTTCCTCACTCCGCACCTTTCACAAATCACATTATTTCATATGCTATCCACTCTCTGTACTCCACATACATTCCTCAGCTGTCCCATCCCCACTGCTGTTACTCTCAATATTTCATTTCCATGCCACACCATAGTCTCGCATCCATATGTTAAAGTTGGCACTAACACTCCTTCATGTATGCCTCACGCAACTGCAACACTCAAGCCTCTGTTTCCTATCAAGGCCTTCATAGCACCAGCTACTTTCCTTCCTTGTGTCACTCTGCTTTCCACTTCTTTTGCACAATTTCCTCTCTTTTCTATCACTGTACCCAGTTATTTGAACTCGCTCACCAATTCCAGTCTGTCTCCATTCACTGCTGCGTCATACTGGGAGTCACCCTCAATCTCAGGTACCATCACTTTACTCTTTTCTACATTTACTCTCAAGGCATGATGCCCACAGACATCACCCATACTCTATACTAGTCTACTAACTTCTTGTCCAGTATTTGCAAGCAGTACTGCATTATCAGCATACAACAATTTTGAGATTTTCCATCCATCACCATTCATTACCAACACCATCCCTCTCTCCATTACTCGTATTTTTACTTCTCTCATCACCCCATCTATATATAGAACAATTCTGGGAACATCACACAATCTTGTCGCATGCGCACATTGATCGTGAACCATTCACTTAGATGCCCATTTACCCTTATGCATGCCTCACTACCATCATACAAGCTCATGACAGCACCTAGCAACTTACCATCTACACCGTACATGCACAAAACCTTCCACAATCCTCTGTCTATTTTGTCCTATGCTTTTTCCAGATCCATAAATGCCATAAACACATAGTCCTTCTCACAAGCTTTCTCCACTGTGTCTCACTTCAAATATTTGATCCACACATCCTCTGCCACTCCTGAAGCCACCCTGTTCATCACTCACTAGGACTTCTGATATCTCTCTTACTATCTCTGTAATGATTCTTCCATACACCTTCCCCATGAGACCCAGTAAACTTAGGCCACGATAATTCTTGCACTCATTTCACTCACCTTTATTTTTGTACAGGGGCACAATCACTGCCTTTTTCCACTATGCTGGCACAGTTTCACACTTCCTTGCCATCTTACTTATCTCCAACAATCGCTTCATTCCGCTGTCTCCACTACGCCAATTCATCACTGCATACACCTCATCAGCCCCAGCTGCTTTCCCTTTTTTCAGCCGCTTCACAGCGTTCTTTACCAGCGGGAGTGTCTTGTTTCCTGGCACTGCATTCTTTCTCTGTACCCCCCCAAAACCAATTGTGTTATCAGTTGCCTTGCTTTCTCTATTTCCATTCATCAGACTTTCAAAATATTCTTTCCCTCTGGTCTTTACTTCTTCCTCATGGGTTAATAATCTACCACTTACATCCTTCACACTTTCACATTTCTTGCCGCTGTCACTTCTGCATTTCCGCACCTCTTTCCAGAATAACTTCCTATTTTCTGAGTGATTTGCACTCATTTTACTTCCAAGATCATCATTACCTAGTTCTTTTTCCTCCTCACTAGTCTCTTTACATGCTTCTTGCTCGCAGTATATTCAGTTCTTATTTCAGTTGAACCCCTGTCCTGTAACCACTCTAGCCACTTCTCTATTCCACCACCGCTTTCTTAACCTCTTCATCTCACGGGTACATATGTTTCTTCTTTGTTGTTACTCATGCCACACCACACATCGCTTTAGCATTCCTAACTAAGGAATCCCTATATGCATTCTACTGGCTGTCCAGATCCATTTAATTCCAATTCACTTATTCTAATCCATTTCCTGCCTTGGTCCTGTATTCTTCTTCAATTTCTTTGATCCACAGTTTCTCGGCTTTCGGTCTTTCTCCTTGATTGCTCTTCTCTCTCCTGGTCCACCTCACTCCTCTCAGCTTGATTATTCATACCACAGTCATATGATCTGACAGACCTCCACATTTTCCTCTCACAGCCCTTATCAGCAACCATTCCTAGAATCGACCTCTCTACGAGCATGTAATCGATCAGGCTCCTTTCAACGCGATCCCCGTTCCCTCAATACCATGTATATTTATGTGCATGTATGTGTTTGCAGTATGAGTTACAAATGCACAACCTCCTTTCGTGACACATATCCATCAGTTGCTTCCCATTATCATTTTCTCCTGGTACTCCATTACAACACAGTATGTCATCTTCCAGACCAAAAGCATTAATCGAGGAAATTTAATGTACAGTGCATTGCAGGTGACTGGAGGCATTCCACATATTCAAACATCACCCCTCAGTAGATAAGCTATTTGTATACAGGGATGTGTATTGAATAACAGCAAGTGTGTCATCAACATCATCCCACCCTTCCCTCTCACCTAAAGATAAAGTGAAGTAGAGTCAAGAAAACAATGAAAGGAAAACACAAAAGAGGAAGAGTTATCATTAACATGCCCAGTGAAGTGGGCCAAACTTGCGTTCACACACTGTTAAGCCTTAGAAATCCTACCAAAGGTTTGACTAAAATCCAGTTCATGGACGAACTGACAAGACTAGGCATTGTTTGTGGGGCAAGTGATTGAGGCCTTGGTAATGCAAGAATAAGTGTTGAAGACTTTTGTCAACAGTACCATTAGCCATTTTATAGCAGTCAGGACAGACATGTTTGTTCCTTCTGGCTTTCTTTATATTGATATAGATACATGACCTTAGCAGCACCATTCTGCTATTTGTGCATTTGTGAATTTGAGCAGTGAGAGGTAGGAGAGGTAAATGGACTTTTGTATGTGACTGTACACTGTCTTTGTTCTTTTCATAACATATCTCTTTGACCTTATGGTAACTAAACAGTAAAATATTTTGGGCTAAAAGACATTAATTGGACCTGTATGTAGTAATGGAAAATGATCAGAGCATAGCTTCAAAGAAAACATCCTGAGATCTCATAAGCTCTTCAGTTGATGGTAACCAGCTTGAAAGGATGACATTGAGAGGATGCAGGATGACAATTGGGTGCCAATATGAAAAGTGTGAACATTAGAGGTAAGGTTGTGAGAGGCAGAAACTGGGAAAGACATGGAACGATGTTATAGAGTGTGGCCTCAGAGATAAGGGACAGAATAGAGAAGCTACCAGAGATCGAGCAATGTGGAGAGCTGCCATTAGGTGACTGAGTCTGTCACAAGCAAACATGTTGGAGCCTTTACAAATGATGAATGCAACCAGTTGTAACCATACTGATGAGACCTTAAGTGGATTGTGTCCAGTTTGAATCACATATTTTCTAGTTCAGACATTTCATGTGTGAATATAAACAGGTCATGGCTTCGTAGATACTTTACTGTATCAGAAACAAGGTTTTGTTAGAGATAGATTTATTATTCACTAAAGTAGTTAACCACCTGCGTTACAGTAATATGACATCCATTTTAGTTAATCGTTGATGCTGGTGGATGTTTTTATTCAATTTAGGAAAGGCCTCTTGTATTGAAGGGTATATTAAGGCTGTATCATATCTCTCCAGTTTGAAAAGTCTATCATCAGAAAGTGGCAGAAATATATTGATATGGATATCCCAGACTCATTGGGTTAAAGGAGGCATTGTGCAGCTCAGGAAATGCATAGATAGGAGAAACTATGCAACAGGATATTCAGTGTTCAGTTAAGGTAGTTTGCAAGTCAGGCAATGTACATGAAAAAGATTAGACAGTGCAGTACAGACAGTTGTCATTAGGGGAGAGCGGTGATGGTTCGGACACTTTTAAAAAAATATTGTATTTCCAAAAATTCAGGTTTAAGCAGTAGTGTAATTGCATTTATTTTAAAATGTTGCTTCATCACTTGGGTCTTCAGCCTGATAATATCAAGCCCTTAGCTCTTTTCAGTTTTGAGCCATAGTTAACCAAACACTTGTTTCTAAATGGTCGAAACCATCCCCAGCATTGGTGATGGTTCGGACAGAAGGGTTGGATGGTTCGGCCACATGTGTTACTTGACACATTCTTAAAATAGTGACTTCAGTTGGCTAAAAAACAAAATTTATCAATGTAAAGACATTTATTTTCCCAATTTCAGAATCCAATGAACTTCTTCATATTTGTTAAAAAATAATATTTTTAAACTGAAGCAAGCTTCCCCAGAATTATGAATAATTAAATTGACCTCATACTTTCTGCTTTAAAATGATGCGTCATTGGCCCCATCTCTCTCTCTCTCTCTCTCTCTCTCTCTCTGAGGAAAAGGAAGAAATACATGTTAAAAGACTAATATGAGTCTGTCCTCTTGACTGAAGTTTGCCCTTTTACCTCAATAGTCCTGTTTCCCCCCTCACATCTCATTTTTCATTCATTCATTCATTCATTGCCAGACGCCATGTATCCCGGACGGGGTGGCCAAGGGCTTAGAGTTAATTGTTTTACAGGGAGGGGCACTAATCCTCCACCAACCCCACTTGACGTAGGGATGCCAACAGCATCTGGTGTTCCCAGGCGGTCACCCATCCAAGTACTAACCAGACCCAACTCGCATATATTATGCTCCTCTAAGACTCATTGGACAGGCACGAGAGACTATACAAATAATTCTGTGCACACTCCACATTTACATACCTGTACTTAGTGTATCAGCAGCATTTATGTGCAGTCATGTTGGGTTGTCTGTGAATGAAAAGTTTAACCTGTGGATTGCAAGCCACAGCTCAGGCTGTGTTGGCCATGCATCACCGCTATCTACTCCACCCCTGTGCAAACTTACACATGGCACTACACAGACGGAGAGGAAGAGAGTTTTTTTTTTTTTTTTTTTTTTTTTTTTTTTTTAGCAGATGATGCTCTGGATGTTTATCTTCAAGTTTAAAATAAACAAAAACTATTTTTTTTTTTTCCACTACTCTCATGCAAACTTACACATGGCCCTATGCAAAGACAGAGATTTTTTTTTTTTTTTCACTACTCTCATGCAAACTTACGCATGGCCCTATGCAGATTTTTTTTTTTTTTTTTTTTTTTTTTTTTCTCACTAGATGATGCCCTGGATGTTTATCTTCAAGTTTATAATAAACAAAAACTTATTATTTATTTATTTATTTTTTTTTTCATTTTTTGCACGCCATGGGGTGGTATAAAAATAGGTAATTACACAATGCACAGGTTAATGGTTGCTCCAATAATAAGCTTTTTGTTGGATATTAGGAATGTACAGCATTCCCTTGTTCTGTGATGATGTATTTGATAAAATCCATTGCATGACTATTTACTGTATATCAAATCATTTAAAACATGGTTTCATTCGGGATACGTTTTTGGTCAAGAGTCACTCACCCAACATAGTTAAAGAACAAATTTCAACCAGGGTTATCATTGATTAAATCAAATTGATTGAATCATGTGATTAATTCATTGATTTTTAAATATTTTTCTTTGTCTTTTCATCTAAAAGTTAACAAAAATAAAATCTGAAGGTTAATAAAAGTTGTGTTTAACTTTGTGTTGGGATTCATTTATTCAGATACTTCATCATTAAGTTCGCAGATTTTGGAGAATGGTGCCATTAGAAATTGCTGCATTGTATGACAAGAAAAATATTTTTACATTTGTGTGACTGAGTATTGAAATTATTTGTACATCTGAGATAATGAGCCATAAATAAAAAACCAAAGCCTTAAGACTAGGTAGGCTATGCTTGGTCACTTAAGGCCATGTCATAATATTATCAGTTTAAGATTTTTCTGTGTGGTAATATAATCAGCTTTGGAATATACTGTACTGTCTTCATTACCACTGGCAACTCACCTTTACCCAGTAGTGTACAGACAGGACTTGAACAGGTATGTATCTGGATTCTGGGCTGTGGGTTTCAGCCTGAACCATCAGTGGATAGACCGAAAATGAAGTTAACAGTATTCAGTATACTTCTTTTGAAATATTAGCTATATAATAAACAGAAAAATAAAAAAATCAAATGAATTGAATAAATAAAAAAAATCATTGATTTTTTTATTTTGATTAAAAAAAAAATCACCAACCCTGTTTCCAACTCACCTGCACTGGTAGTTATTTCACTTCACTGTACTTTGCTTGTTGTTTAAACCCCAGTACTACACTATTGTTTTATCACTGACATTAACACACTCAATAGTGACCAAAGTCAGAGGCCATCTTGGAACAGCAAATGACCGTAAGCTTCCATGACGGCAATCGTACAAGCGAAAGCAGCATTTGTACATCAACCAGTGAGGCTTCATGCAGGATCATAATGATCGTGTAAGCAAGAATGTGATTGTATATTGAAAAAAGGAAGATGTGCAGATTGGCCTGGGAGGAAGGTAGTGTTCGGGAGGATTGGAAGTCAGGTATAATTATTCCCTTGTACAAAGGAAAAGGGGAAAAAGAAGTGTGTGGCAAACATAGGGGCATTTGTCTTCTTAGTGTAATAGAAACAGTGTATGGTAGGATACTTACTGAAATAGGGAAATAACAAAGGAATTAGTTGGAGAAGAACAGGGAGGCTTTAGGAAGGGAAGAGGTTGTGTAGATCAGATATTCATTCTTAGATCTTTAGTGGAAAAGTTTCTAGAGAAGGAAGAGAAGTTGTATGCCTTCATGGATTTGGAGAAAGCATATGACAGGTTGGATAGACAAGGATTGTGGAAAGTATTAAGAATATATGGAGTAGATGGGAAGTTAGTGAATGCTGTGAAGAGTATGTATGATGGTGCTAAGGCTGCAGTGCGTGTGGATGGTGAACTGAGTGAATTTTTCTTTTTGAAGGTTGGGTTGAAACAGGGATGTGTCATGTCTCTATGGTTGTTCAGTCTGTACATGGATGGGGTAATAAAAGAGATACAAGGTAGGGCAGTGGATGTTGGAGTGGCCCTAGTGAGAGAGGGTAGTGTTTGGGAACTCCCTGTAATGTTGTTTGCAGATGATACTGTGTTGTTAAGTAAAGATGAAGGGGAGCTGCAAGGCTTGGTGGATGAGTTGGAGAGAGTGTGTAGGAAACAGAATCTAAAGGTGAATGTAGGGAAGAGTAAAGTGATGGTCTTTGAGAGAGGTGAAGTCAGTGAATGTACAGTGAGGTTGGATGGTGAGAAAATGGAAAATGTGTAAGTACTTAGGGAGTGTGATGAGTAAGGATGGAAGTTTGGAGGGTGAAGTGCTTGAAAGAGTACAACAAGGAAGAAAGGTTGCTGGTTCCATGAAAGCAGTGATAAGAAACAGGGAAGTGAGTGTGGAAGTGAAAAAGTTACTACATGACAGCATTGTTATACCAACTCTAACTAATGGAAATGAAGCTTGGACGTTGTTGAAAGGACACAAGTCAAGAGTGAGAGCAGTGGAAATGAGTTATTTAAGAGGAGCCTGTGGAGTCACATGGAGAGACAGGCCGACAAATGAGGATATAAAGGAGCGTTGTGGTGTGGATGTGGATGTGATAGGAAGTGTTAGGAGGAACACACTGAGGTGGTTTGGCCATGTGGAGAGGATGGAGGGTGAGAGACTGACGAAGAGAGTGTATGTGAGTGAGGTGGAGGGGGGGAGAGGGAGGGGGAGGCCAAGGATGAGATGGAGGGATGGAGTGGAGAGGTATATGAGAGAGGGGTGTGTGAGTTGGGAGCAGGGCAGTGAAATGGCGGGGGACAGGGCGACGTGGGGGCGATTTGTTTGTGGTCACCTCGTGCGGGATTGAGGTGTCTGGCAATAGATGGACTCACGTTTTAGTCATCATAAATATGATTCATTGTATGCTGTACTGGTTCATTGTGAAATGAGGTTCTGCCTTATCTACAAGTGTCTTGGCTTTGAAAATTTTTATATTAGGGTTGGACAGTTAAGCTATTTTGCCGACTATCAGTTTCCGATTAATCGATAGTCAGTAATTACAGGTAATTGTTTGATTATTAAGAAATTTTAATTGTAATTAATCTTCATGAAATTATTGGTAGTACAGAGTGAAAGACATTACCCTAATGCTATTTTCGACTTTGTTTACTGCCCAACTGCCATCTCCTATATGGAGGGCAAATAATTTTAGTCATTTGCCACACTTCTATAGTCTAGTTTTTGCTTAGTTGCAACATCTCATTCTCTGCATCCTGGTTGTAATTTGTTAGAATTTGCCATTTTTCTTGTTCTTGTGGTGATCATAAATGCCACTAGAAATGGTAGTGTACAGAAAATATACCGTATCAATTTCTCAGGCCCTCTGTGGCACTAACTTCTCAGTCTGGGATCTTAGTATAGTGTATGTTTGCATAAAATACCACTGTTGATTTTTACTTCCAACAAAAAACATGTTTTGATTTTTTTTTTAATTGCACAAAAATTTATGGGTTTGTCTGAATAACGTATATAACACACCAGGTGACCAACACTGCATCTACTACTTCTCTACCACACATGCATTAGTAAAAGTTCTGAAATGTAGAGTTTTCTTTCAGTCTTTTTTTGCGAAGAACTATAACAGGATGAAAAACTTGTTTTTTTTTTTTATTTTCATTATCTGTCAGTATGTTCCGTAATATGGGAAATGGTAAAAATAAACAGGAGGAGCACATGAAGTTAATACAGATAATGTACTGTAACTGTTATACATTTGTATAAGAACTTGTTCGAAACATGCTTTGGAGAGGGTAACAGTGTTTTGGTAACATCACCATACTCACATACTGACATTAATATATTATGCAGGTTAGTATAAAAGACAGAAATAAGTTCCTTCATCTAATCAGTCCCAATTAATTGGTCAAAAAGCTGATTACTGATTAATCGGCAAAGTGGGCGATTAGGACGATTACCGATTACCTGCCGATTAATCGGCCCAACCCTATTTTATATTGCTTGAATGTAAAATTTGTAAATGTGACAGTAGGCAAAATAAGGATATTCAACTTCTGTTTGCTTTGTTATGTTTGTGCTGTTGTAAATCATATCTACTGTATGGACATCGCATGTGCTGTAACCATAAGCAGTGTGGTATTACCATTAGGATACAGGATGCACCTCATCCCAATATTCATTCAAAGGAGTCATTTGGCACTATCATATCCTGTTGGCTATTTTGTTACAGCCCCAGACTTTAGCTGTATTGATATTATACTCCACTGTTTTCCAATCATGGTCTTATTTTATATCTTTATAAATATTTCATCATTGTTGTTAGAGTAGTCTTTGTGGAAAATGAAAATCTCTACACAAAGAAATCTTATACACTGTTAATGTGTATTTTTATTATACAGTAGTTACACATGGTGTTCATTTTTACTGGTCAGCATTGTACTTATGTGTCTCAACTTAGGTTACTGGTATGGCCATGCTCTCAGTGACTGCATTGTGTCCTACACTGTCATCTTATCAGCAGATAATCTGCCAAGGTCAGCACTACTCTTGGCTCACCACTGGCCAAGCTCACTCTTGGTTAATCATCTGCTGATGATATGACTGTAGCCAAAACTTTGTGTACCAGTATTTTACCTTGACATAAATAATTCTTTTTTCTGTCTACAGTATTCATTCCAGAATATTTCATCAGATGTCAAAAAATAGGATGTCATAACATTACTTTGTTTACACACATGATTACTGTAGAAAGTGCAGTCATCCTGTGTGTAGTTACCATGGACCCACTGATTTCTCTTACCAGAGACATGCATTTTGCCACATAAAACTGAATGAAAATGTTATACAGTATTTAGGTCATGTCTTCCCAGAAAAAAATAGATAAGTATAAAAGTTTGTATTTATTAGACTAGGATAATTATATCCTGAATTCTAATAATTGTGTACCTATTTTATGTTAGGTGATCAAATATGGTTTCTGATTCACAGGCTATGACGATGACTACATGATGGAAGAGGTGCCAGAGGAGTACGATGTTGACAAGGCAGCTGTAGTGAAGGAGGTGTTTGAGGCAGAGGGGGACACAAGGGAGGGAGAGGTGATTGAGAGAGACACCCTTATTGATGCACCAACTGACACCTTAACAGAAACTGGGGACGGACCATTTATACCAGATGCAACAGAATCCAGTGACATTAACCAATCTGATGAAGGTCTGAAACAACTGCAAGCATTTGTTCAGGCAACAGAAGGAAGAGAGGAAGTTAGTCCCAAGGCCCCAGAAACTTCAAACCATGGTATACTAAACCCTGATGACAGTCTACTTATCAGCTCTAAGTCAGAAACCTACAAGGAAAGATCAGCAGCAGATAGTATGAACAAGGTTGTAGAGTCATCATTGCAGCCAGTAAAGACAGAATGCGACAGTAGCACCAGTGAGTGTGGTGAGGGTCCTTCATTATCTAGCTTGATGGCAAAAGCATCGGCTAAATACGATGTCACTAATAGAACTGAGAACAAGGGTAGTGTAGTGATAGTCAAAGTACACTCAACAGAAAAGTGTGATTATAGAGAAGTGGACAGGCTGAGCTTAGCCTCTGTTCATACCAAGGGTGACTTTAATTCAAGTTCTGGTAATATTCTAGTTAGTGACACAGTAGACAAGGAACTTTGTAGGCCAGAAATGTTAAGCCCCTCAAGTGATTTGACTGACAGTTTAAAAGACAGGAGAGAAGACGAAAAAAGTATAGTCATGTTCAGCAGTGATGATTCTGATTCTGATGACAGTGATAATAATTCTGACACTGACAACTCGGACACCAACAGCAGCAGCTCCAGTAGTGATAGTGACACCTCCTCAGATGGGTCAGACTCAGATGGTTCGGACTCAGACAGTGACTCCGAAGATGACTCAAAGTGTATAAACAAAGCTGGACATGATGCTGAACCAGCTGAGTGTGTGAAGGAACCTGTGGAGAAGGAGGCTGACAGTCAGGTGGTAAAAGTTGAGAAGGAAGAACAAAGGGAAATGGATAATTTTCAGAGTGCTGCAAAAGGCCCTAAAACAATTTTCCAGCCAGTGGAGAGAAGAAAAAGTGAAGGCATTGAATCTTTAAAAAATGAAGAGAAAGATGTGAAAGTTTTTGAAGCCAAGGGCAGTGTTGATGTTTGTTTAAAGGAGAGTAAATCGTTGCTGGACCTTAAGCAACAGTTAGATAAGGTAGATCTTGGTGGGAGTGTGTCAATAAGTGTTGTGAAGACCAAATCAGACTCCTCTAAAGAAAGCAGCTCGAATGCACGGAGAATAGTAGAAAGAAAGTCTTCTGCTGAAATTATTACCCATACTGAGAAGTGCAGCATCTCTGGTAATTCAGTTATTTCCCTAGATGGAAAAACATCAGTGGCAAAAGTAACTGCAATAAAACAGGATGACTCCCAGGAAGCAAAGGAAAGTCATTCAAGAGAGTCCAAGAGTCCAGTTGCCAAGAGGTCTGAAAAATCCCATGGTAGTTCTTGTTCCCCATCTCCCACAGCATGTGATGGGGACAAGAGTCAGGTGGATCTGGTGCGAGAAGTGGCAGTGGCCTTTGCACGTCAGCTGTCATCCATCCAGCTAAAGAATGCAACGGGGAAAGAAGGAGAGCAGAAAGAGAGTGTGGCAAATGGCAGAAATGGGGTAGCTGTTCATGTAAACAGAAAAGGTGGCACTGAGGAAAGGATGGAAGTGAGAGTGGAGAAAGAGGGGGAAGAGAAGGAGAATGATAGGGGAGAAGTTATGGAAGCATATGATGGTGTAAAACTTGTCATGGCAGAGGAAAATAGGGTAATTCAAGAAGATAAAAGCCAAATAGAAGATGAAGAAGAGGAGGAAGGTGAAGATAGAGGAGAATGGGAAGATATTTATCCGATGCCCATACAGGCAGAGGTGGTGATGTCTGAGGGGAGTGAAAGTGGACTGGAATATGATGGGTACGAAGGGGAACCCGGGCAGAGAGAGGAAGAGCAAGGAGATGAAGAAGAGCTGAGCTGGTGCAAAAAAGGAAGTGAGGTGTTGGACATGTCAGAGAAGGAGAATCAAGACCTGCTTGCATATCTCAGGAGTTTTGTGAGTAGAGTACTTTACCCACGTATTGACCCTCTCATGCACATTTTAAGGCTTTAATGCAACATCTATTTAATAGGATGCCTTTGATGTGTAGAGAAGGGACAGGAGCACTTTTTATCTGCCAAAGAAATGTGTCACTGGCACGAATTTGACAAAATATACTTTAACACTTAGCTACTGTATTTTCTTATGAGCTTTGAAAAGAGAGGACTAGGAAAAGTGTTGAATGTCATGGAAAACATATACATTATATAGTTGACATGAAGGAATATTCCACTTAAGGTACAGGTATGCATTGAGGAGATGTTGGATTGTTTCTTAAATACTTTATTGAAAAAAAAAAAAAAAAAAATTTACCTACCTTTGAATTGATTCAGGGGCTGTAAAGGTGTACAGAAGTGTGTTTTTGAATGTGAAGAGGATCCAACCATAAACAAATATGATTATATATATAAGGGATAGGTTAGGTTTGGTTAAGCACGGTATATGATTTTATAAGGATAGTTTAGGTGAGGTTTGGATAAGTTAGGTACTGTTAGCCTAAGGTAAGTTAGGATAAATTAGGTTAGATAAGGTTAGGTCCCAGTATGGATAAATTAGGTTAGATAAGGTTAGGTCCCAGTATGGATAAATTAGGTTGGGTATAATAAAACAATTAAAGTGAGGTTTGGATATATCAGCACTAATAGGGTAATTTTGTTTTTAAAATTCCGTTTTGAAATGGCATCCATCTGTTTTTGGTGCCGTTCATTTGTTTCGTTTTGTTTTTGAAGGGTCCAACATGCATGCATGCGTCAGCCCTGGTCACCTAATGGCGGCTTCCCATGCTGCTCGATCTCTGGCTGCTCTCCTATTTAGTCTGTTATTCCTGAGGTCATAATAACCTTGTCCCAGGTCATTTTTGGTCTACATCTTGCCACCCTACACCTAACATTAACATTTCTCCTTTTCTGCACCCAGTTATCATCTCCCATCCTCTCCACATGTCCGAACCATCTCAATCTACTTCTCTCATCACAGCAGCAATACACTTCAGACCCATCCTATCCCTCAACTCTTCCATTAACCTAGCTCCCCCCAGGCCTCACACTCAGGGACACACTGGCAATCCACCCAATCATTGCCATTTCTGTACGTGTGAGCTTGCGAATATCCTCTTCCTTTACTTCCCAGGTCTCACTGCTGTACCATACAGCATTACACTCCAAACACATCCACATACAAAGATCCCTTAGCATGGAGGGAGAACCCTCTTAATGTTAGGAGACACTGAACTTCTTCCAACCACTTTTGTTTTATCTGCATTTACTCTTAAGCCCTTGTGGTCTGCACCATCTCTCCATATCCCAAATCTTTCATCCGCCTTCCATTCATTATCTGCAATCAACACCAAATCATTTGCATATGGTAGGCTACAACATGTCCCACGGGAGTCCATTTTTGAAGTCACATGAGAGGGCTTCAGGTACCATAACAAACAACAAGGGGCTCAAGACTAACTCCTGATTCGTACCAACATTCACAGAAAACTCCTTACTCAAAACTCCTTTCACCCTTACCTGGGTGCAAGTACCCTCATACGGTACATGGCCATAACCACCCTAACTAGCCACTCCTCGATCCCAAGCATTCTTATTGCCCACATCACCACCTCTCAAGGGACTCGGTCAAAGGTCTTCTCCAAATCAACAAAAGTATAGTTCCCTTTTCTTTCCTATATATTTTTCCTGAACCAGTTGTACAGCGAATATAGCATCATCGGTCTCTTTGCCAGGCATAAACCCAAACTGCATCTCATCAGTGTTCACTCTTTCTCAAATCATACCTTCTAGAACTCTCTCTATTACCTTCATTATGTGGTCCAAAAGCTTTATGCCTCTATAATTTCCTCTTTCCAGGGCATCACCCTTCCCCTTGTACATATTTACAATTACACTCTTCAGCCAATCATCTGGGATAACACGCTCATAAATACAGTAGTTGCATTAGTCCTTCATTCTTTCTGCTTCCTTCTGCCTATGGGTGACTTAACATTGAGTGTTTAGCCAAATGGTTTCCTGTACACCAGGAAACCATTTACAATGCTGGGTGGTAACCATATAACCAGATTATGGCACCTGGTGGTTTAGTGGTTAATTACAGTACTCCAATCGGATTGAGCCGGTGAAGGTTTATATCCAAGGGGTGGTTGGGGTTATTGCTCATGTAGTGCCACTCAGGGATGAGTGAGACTGGTCACTCTCATCTTAAAATGTCAGGACCAACTTGCCAAGCCCCGGGCTCCTATGCTCCTCATGGGACAACATAGAATTGGATGATGGATGGATGGATCAAATCAGTGATTAACCCTATTCCTGTATCTCCTGAGGCATTCAACATTTCTGCAGTCAACCCAGACACACTTGTTGCCTTCCCCATGTGCATCCTACCTATCGCCCTGCTTGTGGTAGTTGCGCCAATCAAAGGCCAAGGGCCAAACACTGGATCTGCTGGCTCCAAACCTTCCCTGTCCTAGTCAAACTCCTCATTCAACAGCCAGTTGTAGTGCCCTCTCCAGGCATCTTTAATATCCCTACTGTTCACCACTACCTTTCCTTTATCATTCTTCATACACTGCTCATGTATTATATCCCTGTTTTCCCTCTTCATTTGATTTGCCACCTTAAGTATCATATTCTTCCTTTCTCCACGATTTAGGTTATCAAGTAAAAGTCTCTGAGATTCAGACTGTCCTGTAAACCTCTCTTCTTGCTGTATGCTTGGCAGCCAAGTAATCCTCTTTGCTACTACCCTTTCTCAACTCCTGGAAAAGCCTTCTTTTCTCCTTAACTGCAACTTGTACACTCTCATCCCACCACCAAGTTACTTTATGTCTTGGGGAGGCCCCTTGTCTATCCACACACAGAATCAGTAACTCTCAGGATGTTGTTCTTGAGGGCCCAGTGCTTCTTATTAACACTTCTATCAACGTCTCCTTGTTGAGCCACCACTCTTTTCATCTCGCTATAGAAGACATCCTTTACTGCCTGGTTTTTCAACTTCCATATTTTCCTCCTAGGATCATAGGTCCTCTTTTTCATCACCCACTCCTTAAGCACCTTGTCATATATCAGTAACTTGCATTGCAGCACACACTCTTTGCTCCCTATAACTTTAGCATCCCTCACTAACCTACTATCAGCCCTCCCAACCATGAAATAGTCTATCTGGCTGCTATTTCCCCCAGACACGTATGCAATCAACGTGCTCTCTCTTCCTAAAATTTGTTTTGCACACAGTCATGTTCATTACCTCCCCAAACTCAAGTATCCTCTCCCCTTCCTCATTTCTTGTACCATATGCACATCCCCCATGTACTCCTTCATATCCTTGAGTTGCTTCACCTACTGTACGTGACCATTTAAGTTCCCTCCCAAAACTACAATCTTGTCATCCCCCATACCCCTTACTACACATATTAGGTCATCCCAGAATCTATCCTTCTCTGTTTCATCCAAGCCTGCCTTTGGCGCATATGCCAATATAAATGTAAACATAATCCGACCGAACAAAATTTTCACTACTATTATCTCATCACTGACTTGTACCACAGTCGTTACACATTCCACCCATTTCTCCCCAACCAACACACCCACACCACCATATCCATCTGCCCTACCCTGTCAAGACAACCTGTAACGTACATCCTTCCCAGCAATCATTCTGGTTGATCCCTCTCTATACCTGACTTTCTGTACATATCCCACATCCACCCACCTCCTACTAGGCTATATGCCTCAGCTGCTTGCTGCACTCTACCCCTCAAACATCGCTTATTTCTTGGTAAATACCTGTAAATACCATACCTGTAATCTTTGTAAATGCTCTTGCACATATAATAGGAATAAAAAATGTAAAAACTTGTAACTGCACTATGAAATGTATGAAAGAATCATATGAAGGGCTTTGATATAAAGGAAGACAAAAATGCTAAACAAAATGGGCCCATATCTCCATGAAGATTATATACTTCTCAAAATACCGTATGAATCAAAGAAAGCTCCCAGTTCCAAGCACATGTAATGCGGAACACAACTTCCAAGTGATGCATTGAGAAATTTGATAAGGCTAATAGTTTTTAGGTAATTAGTGAAAACCCCTCCCTCCTCCATCTACCTTTCCTTCCTTCCTTGTCTTATTTTCTCTCACCATCCCTCTTTTCCTCTCCCCTTTCCTCCCGTGCTTCCTATAATTTCTTTCCCCAACTTTCTAGTCTCCTAATCTTTGTCATGGAGCATCACATTGTCTGACGTGTGTGAGTGATAATTATATACTGTATCTTAAGAGGGTGGATAGACAAGGATTGTGGAAAGTGTTAAGAATATATGGAGTAGATGGGAAGTTGTTGAATGCTGTGAAGAGTATGTATGATGGTACTAAGGTTGCAGTGCGTGTGGATGGTGAACTAAGTGAATTTTTCTCTTTGAAGGTTGGGTTGAAACAGGGATGTGTCATGTCTCCATGGTTGTTCAATCTGTACATGGATGGGGTAATAAAAGAGGTACAAGGTAGGGTAGTGGATGTTGGAGTGGCCCTGGTGAGAGAGGATAGTGTTTGGAAACTCCCTGCACTGTTGTTTGCAGATGATACTGTGTTGTTGAGTGAAGACGAAGGGGAGCTGCAAGGCTTGGTGGATGAGTTTGGGAGAGTGTGTAAGAAACGGAATCTAAAGGTGAATGTAGGGAAGAGTAAAGTGATGGTCTTTGAAAGAGGTGAAGTCAGTGTATGTACAGTGAGATTGGATGGTGAGGAATTGGAAAATGTGAGTACGTTCAAGTAGTTGAGTAGTGTGATGAGTAAGGATGGAGGTTTGGAGGGTGAAGTGCTTGAAAGGGTACAGCAGGGAAGAAAGGTTGCTGGTTTCTTGAAAGCAGTGATAAGAAACAGGGAAGTGAGCATGGAAGTGAAAAAGTTACTACATGACCGTATTGCGATACCAACTCTAACGTATGGAAGTGAAGCTTGGACGTTGTTGGAAGGACATAAGTCAAGAGTGAGAGCAGTGGAAATGAGTTACTTAAGAGGAGCCTGTGGAGTCACATGGAGAGACAGGCTGACGAATGAGGATATAAAGGAGCGTTGTGGTGTGGATGTGGATGTGATAGGAAGCGTTATGAGGAACACACTGAGGTGGTTTGGCCATGTGAAGAGGATGGAGGGTGAAAGACTGACAAAGAGAGTGTATGTGAGTGAGGTGGAGGGGGGAAGAGGGAGGGGGAGGCCCAGGATGAGTTGGAGGGATGGGGTGGAGAGGTATATGAGAGAGGGGGATGTGAGTTGGGAGCAGGGCAGTGAAATGGCGGGGGACAGGGTGACCTGGAGGAAATTTGTTTGTGGCCACCCGAAAGGGATTGAGGTGTCTGGCAATAGATAGATAGATAGATCTTAAGAGGGATGTACATGCGGTTGGTCCCATTCGAATCAGTTAGCTTTCTCCATGCTACAGCTCTCCTAGTCAGATTGAATCATGAAATTTTCCAACAGCTTACTGACATTTTCTGTAAGCGAATTATTGGTACTAAATTTAAGGAGGTATTCTCTGCTTCTGGTACAGTGAGAGATTGTTCCATTAAGCTTTGAATATTCTATTGGCCTTTTTAACGAATTTAATTGTTAGGAACAACAGTAACCATATGTTTAAAGATTTGACAAGGGAACAAAGTGAACTAATAATGGTATGTATTGAAATGCCTGTGCTAGGAGTTGCATCCCTTTTTTAACTTGATACTGTAACTTGGTGGAATGCCCGTAACTCACAGCTGTGGTACTGTGCGTTTGAAGTACCGTATATTCTAAAAAGAAGATACAGTACAATAATCCTTCAATTATCTGATGTAATAGAGCCAAAGGCAAATTCAGATACGGGCAATGTCCGGATACAGAGCAATATCCTCTATTGTAGCCATACCCTACCTATACTCAACCTATATGTAGAGTACCCTTCCTAGTTTTGGCAGTGTTCTGGGGTCTTTCGGCAGCTTTTAGACATTGAAACACACATTGCATTATGCAATATAATCTTAAACACTATGAAAACAATGCAAATATATATATATATATATATATATATGTATATATATATATATATATATATATATGGTATGGTATGCAGAGTGCCCCCTCCTAATTTTGGCAGTGTTCTGTGGCCTTTTGGCTCTTTTTAGACATCAAAACACACATTAGAATATGCAATATAATCCTAAACACTAAGAAAACACTGCATAAACACACACACACACACACACACACACACACACACACACAAAGTAGCTTTATGCACAGTACCCCTCCTAATTTTGGCAGTGTTCTCCGGTCTTTCTTCCATAATTAGACATCAAAACATACATAGGAATATCCAAAATAATGCTAAACACCAAGAATCATCATCATCATCATCATCATCATCCGGACCTCCTTTCCCACCCTAGGGCAGGGTGAGGAGTAGCAATGTCCAGACAACTCAAGTTTGCCCAGTTCAATGGGCCATGCTTCTATTCACTCATCATTCAAGCTCCCGGAATCCCGGCTTTATCTGATATGCCAAAAAACTTTCACCACATTTTGAAGCTTCACATAACCGTATCCGATAGAGTCAGTCCGAACACTGTCACATTAAAAGGGGTGCCAAATCCCTGATCATGCACTTCTTCTCACGACATTCATCCAGCCAGCTTGATCTCTTGTCTGTCCCCTAGCTACACCAATTTCCATTCCTCTCCTCCACGCACATTCACCCACAATATCCCTTCACCTTTTTGGCCTACCTCGCCTCCTCCCCCCTTCAGATTCGCTCAGATATATCTTTTTCACCACTCTATTGTTATCCATTCTCCTCACATGACCATACCATCTCAGTACACTCTCTTCTGTTCTGGTGTCCACAGACTTCCTCACTCCACATCTTTCACGAATTACATTATTTTGTATCCTATCCACTCTCTGTACTCCACTTACATCCCTCACCATCCCCATCTCCACTGCTTTCATTCTTGACTTTTCATTTACTTCCCACACCATAGTCTCACATCCATATGTTAAAGTTGGTACTAACACTCCTTCATGTAAACCTCACACAGCTGCAACACTCAAGCCTCTGTTTCTTATCATGGCTTTCATAGCACCAGCTACCTTCCTTCCTTGTGTCACTGTACTTTCCACCTCTTTTGCACATTTTCCTCTTGTTTCTGTCACTGTACACAGGTATTTGAACTCTCGCTAATTCCAGTCTCTCCATTTACTGTAACATCACACTGGGAGTCACCTGCTCTCTTGATTACCATCACACCACTCTTTTCTATATTTACTGTCAAGGCATGACACTCACAGACATCAGCCAAACTCTGCACTAGTCAACCAAGCTCTTGTCCGGTATTTGCAAGTAGCAGTGCATCATCAGCATATAACAAATTTGAGACGTTCCATCCATCACCATTCATTACCGAGGCCATCCCTTTCTCCATTACTTGTGTTTTTACATCTCTCATCACCCCATCCCTATATATATATATATATATATATATATATATATATATATATATATATATATATATATATATATATATATATATATATATATATATATATATATATATATATATATATATATATATATATATATATATATATATATATATATATATATATATATATAAATATGAACAACCTTGGGGACTTTACACAGCCTTGTTGCACACCCACATTGATTGTGAACCATTCACTTAGATGCCCATCTGTTCTTGCATATGCCTCATGTGTAAGGGTACCTAGCAGCGTACTATCCACACCGTACATGCACAAAACCTCCCACAATCCTTCTCTGTCTGCTTTGTCCTATGCTTTTTCCAGATCCATAAATGCCATATACACCTTATTGTCCTCACAAGCCTTCTTCACTGTCTGTCTTACTACAGATATTTGATCCACACATCCTTTGCCACTCCTAAAGCCACCCAGTTCATCACTCACTTGGACTTCTGATATCACCCATACTGGTACTTTCTCTATTATAATTCTCCATGTACCCTCCCTACAACACTCAATAAACTTATGCCACGATAATTAATTCTTGCACTTACTTCACTCACCTTTATGTTTGTACAGGGGTACATTTACACCCTTTTTCCACTCTGCAGGCACAGTTTCACTCATCCATGCCTTCTTACATATCTTCAACAAGCACTTCATTCTGCTTTCTCTGCCACTCTTAATAATCTTTGCTTACACTTCAACCCTAGCTGCTTTCCCACTTTTCCGCCACTTCACAGCGATCTTCACCTGTGCGATTGTCACGTTTCCTAGCACTGCATTCCTTCTCTGCACACCCCCAAGACCAAATATGGTTACGGCAGCTCTGCTTTCTGTATTCCCATTCATGAGGCATAAAAAAATAAAAATCCACAAAAACCCTACCTGTATGTACAACACCTTTCCTAATTTTGACAGTGTTTTCTGGTCTTTCTGCCTTATTTAGACATCAAAACACACATAATAATATCCAAAATGCCAAACACTAAGGAAACGCTGCATCATCATCATCATCATCATCGTCATCCAGACCTCCTTTCCCACCCAAGGGCAGGGTGAGGAGCAGCAATGTCCAGACAGCCCAAATTTGCCGAATCCAATAGGCCACGCTTCCATTCACTCATCATTCAAGCCTCTGGAATCCTGGCTCTATTGGATACACCAGAAACATTCACCAGGATCTGTAGCTTCACAGAAACGTATCCAATTGAGTCTGCATTAAAAAAAAAAATAATAATAATTTTGGCAGTGTTCTCCGATCTTTCAGCTGTATTTAGACATCAAAACACACATGGGAATATCCAGTGTAGTGCTAGACACTAAGAAAACAATGCATAAAAAAAAAAAAAAAAATCCATAAATACCCTACCTGTAATATACAGTACCCCTCATAATTGTGGCAGTCTTCTTTGGTCATTCAGCTATGTAGACATCAAAACATGTATGGGAATACCCAGTTTAATGCTAGACACTAAGAAAGCAATGCATAAACAACAGAAATTCACAAAAATTTACTGAAGGTGGTTGCAAAAATATATACAGTGCTTGACAAAAGTATGTGGCGCCTATGTCAAGGCACTGCAAACTTTTGGCAAAAAAAAGAATCACCCTTTTTTGGGAGAGAAAATTGAGCCAGAAGTTCCCGGTGCTAACATGACGTCACGGCAGCCCAGGGCCTTACTACGCGCTGGTTGGCTGATGCCTCAGTTGCCTGCAGGCTGCGAGAGAGAGGAAACCCGGCCGCTCCTCCCTCTCTTGATGCACCATTTTTTACCTAGTGAACCGCAGTGTTTTGGCTTTCGCTACTTTAATATGGCCCCTACCCATGAATTGTCTAGTGAAATAATATCACAGATCATTGCTCTAAAGGAGGCAGGCCACCCCACGAAGAAAATTAGTGAATTGGTTGGTGTGGCTCCGTCGACAGTGTGGAAGTGGTGTGCCTGTTACAGATTGGAAAACAGTGGTGACATTCCTGCAAGGAAACCACGGTCTGGTAGGCCCAGGAAAACTTCTCCGAGGTCTGTTAATGTGCTCAAACGTGCAGTGGAGTCTAATCCTCGTGTGACTGCAAGGAGAATTCAGCAGACCAATCCGGAAGTGTTTGGCGAGGTTTCAGTGCGGACTGTTTCTTGAAGAGTCCATGAACCTGGTTACACAAGCCACAGGCCTGTGAGATAGCCGCTTCCTACACGTAACCAGTGACTTCGTAGGCTTGCCTTTGCTAACAAGTACCTTACCTGGGGTGAGGAGTAGTGGTTGTCAGTGTTGTGGTTTGATGAGGCAACGTTTACCATTACCTGTAATCGAGGAGCACGAGTGTACCGGCGCAGAGGTAGTGACCCGCTTGACACCCATTACGTGGAAAGCACAGTTAAACACCCTGATTCACTTATGGTATGGGGTTGTTTCTCTGGTAAGTGGTTGGGGAAGCTTGTTGTGCTTCTCAGGAACTGCAAAGTGAATCAGGACGTTTACCTGGAGCTGCTTTGTGATCATTTACTGAGTCCTTCGAGCTCATAGGTGCACGAGTGTTTCAGCAGGACGGTGCACCTGCTCATAAAGCCAAATCTGTCACCAACTGGCTTTGTGACTGCGAGGTCTTCATGAAAGACTGGCCAGGCAAGAGCCCAGACCTCAACCCACTAGAAAACCTCTGGTACCTCGTAAAGGAGAATCTCCAAGGGAAGGACGTGAGCTCTCTGCCTAAGCTGGAAGCAGCCATTCGTGAGTTCTGGGCAAGTATATCACCCCAGCACCTGAGGAACCTGGCCCTTTCACTTCCACGATGTCTCAGGTCTGTGAAGAGGTGCAAAGGAAACCCTACCAAGCATTAAAGGTAATTATAATGCATTATTTACATGTTTTTTCCATAGTTGAAAGGTTTGTTTTGTTGGGGGGGCACCAGGCGCCACATAATTCTGTCGACCACTGTAGTTAAAGTCTGGGACCCCGAGTGATGGCTGCTTCTGCGGCACAAAAAATAATTCCACGCCAAATATGCCCCCGGAAATTGGTTATAGTGGTATAAATTTCATACCATCATCTTGGATGGTGTTTATACTACTGTACAAGGTAAGCTAATAAAAACACACAAAACAGATGGGTAAAAGTACAGACATGCAGTGAGAATAAACTTGTTTTAAGAGTAAAAAATGCCTTCAGATAACTTCCCAACATCGCAGTGCAAAGTTTTGCCCAGACATGCAAGAGCTGAGTATATATCTAGATACAAAATTTCATGAGCTTTCATGTGGTGTTTTCAGAATTTTGATGTGACCAATAGTATTCAAATAAATCACCAAACACTTGGTGGATGGTAGTCAGCTCAATGGTGGGGTAGGACTGAGGAACAGGGAGGAAAGGGAGATAAAGCCTAGGACCTGGGACCTGGCTGCAGGAGACATGGAAAGGGATGGAGGAGGGACAGTGGGGGGGGGGGGGAGTGGCACTGGCTGGAGGACTTTCACCATTCAGTGAGGAGGCAGACGGGTGTTTTCATTCAGCATGTGGGTTGATCCTGGCTGCCAGACAACTTTGGCCATTCGGTAGGGAGACAGACGGGGGTTTGCAGTCAACTTGTGGGTTGCGGTTAGTATTATTCATGCGCTAGCGGTACGTTATGAGTAATCCTGGCGGCCAGACGACTTTCACCATTCGGTAGGGACCTAGACAGCCATTTTAGCTCAGCTTGTGGGTTATGGTCTATTACCTGTGCATGAACTGAGAGGCCAGCAAGCCACCCAATGGGCCTTTTTGACTTTGTAGGCCGGCCAGCCTTGAATGCTGGAACTTTTATGTCCAGTTACGGACAAATAAATCTGGATACGGACCTAATAGAGCCAAGGCCTAACATCCAGATGTGGAGCATCTGGATAATTGAGGGATTACTGTACTGTATGTTCAGATGGTTGTGCTTGTGAGGTGGAACCAGGACAGTCTTTAATTCTAGTTTCACATGAGACTTTCAGAAGTTTGTAGCTATTTTAAACTAAGGGGTGCTTGTTTAAGTGTCTTATGAATTATAGGGTAGAATACCTTAAGCAATAGCAACCTGACATCCTGCTGGATCTGCACTTCTACAGTAATAAGCCATTGTGCCACATTCAGATCCTGGGTGGAGGCAGTGGCGAATTGGTGGAGTATCCACCTGCCAACAATGAAGTACCAACAGGAGGGCAGGACCTGACCCAGTGGCAGTTGGAGGGGGTACGGCTGCCCCCATTCACCCCAACAGTAGCCCCACCACCCTGGCTACGGCTCACCATTCCACCAGAAGGATATCGATGTCTCTCTTGTGGTGACACGTAGGTATCAACTCTATATTATATAAGGTGCATTACTGTTTAGTAGGAGTGGTGAGGACAGGCTACTTATTTCCTTCAGCTCAGGTACATCTGTTCTAAGCTGAATAAAATATAAAATGTCCTTGATCTGAAGGGATGTATATAGATTGCTTCCTAGCCCCATGTGAATGTAACAGTTTGAGTTGTGATGATTAAGGTTAATATATACTGGTAGCTTACTGTAATATTTAGGGACAAAATACACAAGATAGAGAAAGTGTTACTTGCTAAGTATAATTGTATGTAATCAGTCATCACTTAAAGTCTGGGATGTGTGTGTAGGCAAAATTATGGCTTTTGAAACAGAACAGCATTAAATGAGATGTGCATTTGTTTCATGATTTAGGGGTTCTGAGCATTAAAAAGAAAAAAGAAAAAAGACAGACTTCAAATCAGCCTTATAAAGAGTTATGAATAAATTCAAGTAAGAAGTACAGGTTGTGGTAGGTGGTGGCGACCATCATCCACTTACTTCATGTAGTGCTGCCTACTTCCTTAGCTTTTATCATATCTTTTTCTGTGCCTGCCCTCCTCTCTTCCTATTTCTCCTATCTTTCCTGTCACTTCATATTCCTTTTCTTTCCTTTACAGGTGGCTTTACATTGAGTGACAAGCCAAATGGTTTCCTGTAAGCCAAGAAACCATTTACAATGCTGGGTGGTAACCATATAACCAAACCATACGTGCTCCCTACGTGTCAACAAGTGGGTTGGTGGAGGGTTGGTGCCCCTCCCTGTAAAACAACTAACACAGTGTCAAATGGCCACCCTTTTGCGGGATTGTGGTGTCTGGCAAGAGATAGATAGATAGAAGAAGTAGGGGTTAATACACCAGCAGCTTAATGATGAAGCAACTTGTATGTGAATCAGCTTTGGATGAGGACTGTCTGTATTTTTTGCTTCATCCGCTTAGTGGCTGAAGGAGTGGTTTGAGTTTCAGAGCATAATATGTGTTCATATTTTTTCAAGGGTTTCCTTTAGCAGCACTGTGAGATGTGTAATTTTGTAATGTATGCTTTACTCAGTCTTTAATAACTGAAGAAGCTATTTAAGAAATGACTCTGTTGGTACAGGCAATTACTTGATCTGTTTCATATTTAAAAAAGTTATTTTAGTAATAGGTAATGTTGGTATAGGAGTTTACCCGATCTCTTTATTGTTTGAAGTTGTTTGACTAATTGGTCATGTGGGTGCAGGCATTTTACCTGATCCGTTTAATAATGTAAGCAGTTATTTAAGTATTGGTAATAGATCATATTAGTTTAGGCAGCTTAATTGCTGTATATATGTTTATTGGTTGAAATAGTGATTTTAGTATAGTAACAGAATGGATTTGTGTGTGCAGGTTCTTTATTGAGGGTTCCCTGGTGCAGCACCGTGAGAGGCGCAGCGTGTGGATCAGCTTGGAGTGTGGACCTTGTGATGCCAAATTAACATTCTACAATCGTTGTGCTCTCAGAGGTAATATATTCAAAGAAAAAAGTTTGCTTAGACTTCCTCAAATCTGCTTCTTGATTTTGGCATCTGTTACCTTTTCATGTTAATGCTTCATGTCATCATGTTAGACAATCATCAGTAGGTAGAAAAGGTCTTAGGGTTTATTTGTCACACTCCTCCCTGACACATCGTTTCAGAAGGAGTCATCCATGTGCAGAGAAATATACGAAGTCACAGTCACGTTTAGAATATTAGCTAGCAGAGGTAAATGAGAAGTAAGAGAAGTGAAATTATCGAACTTTTGTCTCAGTTTACTTGCAGAAAGGAGCATAGGACTGTGAGCTCAGTTCTCTCATGTTCAACCTTTGCACCCAAGGGCATGTCCTCAGATGTGAGATGTGCCATGGGCCATGTCCCATGAGAGGGGTAATTTTCCCTGTGTATGACATTTTATGATTGAATCCTCAAATACAGCTCTCCCCAACATCACCTAAACCCAACTTGACCTGTTCCCCTTTACCACAATGTAAGGGCACACATTTCTCTCATGCATTCTGCCTTGATTTTTTGCCACAGTCTCTGGCTTCATCTGTGCTTGTCAAGCCCCAGTCAGTCCAGCTTTGCCTATGCAAGGGCCTGAGTGATAGTGCCATTAACAGTGAGAAAGAAATGAATGAGAGAGAGAGAGAGCAGTTTCAGTAACATATTTCTTTACTTGAGTTAAACTGCCAGCATATCGTTGGAATAAAACTGCAAAGAGGGTGTAGGAGATTATGTTTTGACCATTTGAATGTATGTGTGTGTGTGTGTGTGTGTGTGTGTGTGTGTTTCTCCAGTGTCAGATTTCTGCGTTGCTTTAGAAAAGCAGTTGAGAGCTGTCAAACTCCTGGCATTTAAGGTACCATATACTGTCAGATGAAATGAATCCTCAAGACCTTCAGTCAGGCTGGACTCTTTCAAACTGAACAAAAAGCTTGCACTTAGGTAGGGGGGGGGAACACTTCCCGACTGGAACAGTTAGTGGAGATCGAAATTAATGCTTTTAGTTGGAGACTTCTCTACCAGTCTGATATCAGCCAAACTGATATAAACAAGATCTTCATTCATTCATTCATCATCTAATCCAGTGTTGTTCCATGAGGAGTGTCGACTAAAACATAACCAGTAATAAGAAAGTACAATAAAAAACATGAAGAATGAGAGAGAATTATTGGCTGCGTTCACAGAATGTTTAGCTGGTTGGTCGCATACTAATCCCCTTCGCTATGATGGCTTATTTTTTCACATTTGTTACCTCCAGAGAATTTTATTTAGCTTAGGATAGACCTCTGGTAGTGATGGAGTTAATGAAAGCTGTATCTGACCTTTCCTGTTCAGAGTCTAAGTTGAATTAAATAATCTAGAAATACTGCAGTAAGATTAAGAAAAGCATAGTACATATTAGATTGAAGAAGTTTAAAGTTGAGGACCACAGTAGCATACCTTTGTGTCACAAAAGGGGTAAAATAAAATTGGCTCTTAGTGTTATGTGTTATGTTATTTACTTATTTCCTCAGACCACCTACGTGAGCACATGGCAAAGGATGAGGAGGTGGATGAGGAGACAGTGGAGGTGCGATCATTGCCGCTGCAGCTCACGCGCCTTCTCCAGCCTATCCTTGTACCGGTACCTCAAGCACTCACGGTCAGTTTCGGCTGTTCTTTGTCAGAGGCATGGGTCATGTTCTTGTTGGTGCTGGTGGACCCCTAGCACAAAACTGGTACATCTTAGTGATTTATTTAGCCTATTGCATGTCTAGGTGGGGACGCTGACCATCTACTCACTCGATGTGGTGCTGTTTGGGTGTCTGCCCTTTCCTCTTGTCCTTGATTCCTATTCTTTCGTTCTTTCCTTCATTCTTCCACTTCCTTCTGCCTAAGGGGGACTTTACACTCTCTTGTCTGTCTGTCTTTCCTTCATTCTTTCCCCTTCCTTCTTCCTATGGGGGACTCTACATTGAGTGACAAGCCAAATGGTTTCCTGTACACCAGGAAACCATTTACTATGCTGGGTGGTAAGCATATAACCAAATCACAGCACCTGGTGGTTTAGTGGGTAATTAAGGCTCTCCAATCGTATTGAGCCTGTGTAAGTTTATATCCAAGGGGTGGTTGGAGTTTATTGCTCGCGTAACGCCACTCTGGAATGAGTGAGGCTGGTCACTCTCATCTTAAATGTCAGGATCAACTTGCCCGACCCTGGGCTTCTCCACTTCTCATGGGGCAAGATAGGATTGGATGATGGATAGATGGATGCACCTCATGAACTTATTGTATATTATTGACATCTCTTAAAAATCTGGTATAAATTCATACGGTATATTAAACAGGATAACTAATTTAGCTGGAAATTGGATCAGGATGATGTTCATGGTACTTATGATTTGGTCACTGTTGACGGTGTTTATTAACTTTGTACCTCAGTTCCTAATTCCAGTAGACCAGGCAGGGTTTTGATATTGCAATGTATATTTTTGGGTAGTAGCAGGGGAGTGAAGCTTATAATAAATGAAAAATGTGAAATGTCACATCTGATTTGTGCAGATAATGCTGTGCTGATTGTTGAAAGTGAGCAGTAGGCTGTACTTACAGACTATTCGAAGTTTTATGAATGAATGACAAGGTCTGAAGTAAATATATCATCATCATCATCATCATCTGGACCTCTTTTCCCACCCTAGGGCAGGATGAGGAGTAGCAATGTCCAGATAGCCCAAGCTTGCCCACTCCAATGGACCAAGCTTCCATTCACTCATCATTCAAGTCCTAAGAATCCTGGCTCTATCTGATACGCCAAAAACTTTCACCACATTCTGTAGCCTCACATAAGCATATCAGACAGAGTCAGTCTGAATGCTGTCGCATTAAAAAAGGGTGCCAAATCCCTGATCATGCACTTCCTCTCACAACATTCATCCTGCCGGCTCGATATCTTGTCTGTTCCATAGCCTCACCAGCTTCCATACCTCTCTTCCTCATGCACTTGTCCACCATATTCCTCCACCTTCTCCTTGGCCTACCTGGCCTCCTCCCTCTTTCAAATTTGCTAAGATATACCTTTTTCACCACTCCATTGTTATCCATTCTCCTGACATGACCATACCATCTCAGTACACTCTCTTCGATTCTGGTGTCCACAGACTTCCTCACTCCGCATCTTTTATGAATCACATCATTTCATATCCTATCCACTCTCTGCACTCCACATATATTACTCAGCAGTCCTATCTCCACTGCTCTCACCCTTGACTTTTCATTTTCATGCCACACCATAGTCTCACATCCATATGTTAAAGTTGGCGCTAACACTCTTTCATGTAAGCCTCATGCAGCTGCAATACTCAAGCCTCTGTTTCTTATCAAGGCATTCAGAGCACCAGCTGCCTTCTTTCCTTGTGTCACTCTACTTTCCACTTCTTTTGCACATTTTCCTCTCTTTTCTGTCACTGTACCCAGGTATTTGAGCTCTCTCACCAATTCCAGTCTCTCTCCATTCACTGTAACATCACTTTGGGAGGCACCGTCTCCCCCAGTTACCATCACTTTGCTCTTTTCTACATTTACTCTCAAGGCACGACGCTCGCAGACATCAGCAAAAGTCTGCACTAGTCTACCAAGCTCTTGCCCTGTATTTGCAAGTAGCACTGCATCTTCAGTACACAACAAATTTGAGATATTCCATCCATCACCATTCATTACTGAGGCCATCCCTTTCTCCATTACATGTGTTTTTACATCTCTCATCACCCCATCCAAATATGTATTGAACAACCTTGGGGACATCACACAACCTTGTCACACGCCCACATTGATTGTGAACCATTCACTTAGATGCCCATTTACCCATACATATGCCTCACTACCATCATATAAACTCTTACCTAGCGGCTTACCATCTACACCATACATGTGCAAAACTTTCCACAATCCTTCTCTGTCTACTTTGTCCTCTGCTTTTTCCAGATCCGTAAATGCCATAAACACCACATAGTCCTTCTCACAAGCCTTCTCCACTATCTGTCTCACTGCAAATGTTTGATCCACACATCCTCTTCCACTCCTGAAGCCACCCTGTTCATCACTCACTAGGACTTCTGATAGCTTTCTTACTTTCTCAATAATAATTCTTCCGTGTACCTTCCCTACCCTGCTTGTCGTAAAAGGCAACTAAAAGGGTTGGCGGAGGGTTAGTGTCCCTCCCCGGAAAACAACTAACTAAAAAAAACAAACAAGAAGCCTCGGACAAGGACTGACCAACCAATGACAACCCAGGACCGGACAAAGGACTTGGTAATGAGTACATGGAATGTAAGAGGAGCGAATGATGAGGTGAAAGAGAGAGAGATTGTCCAGGTGCTTGAGGGTGCGAAAATGGATGTATGTGGAATAACTGAAACAAAATGGAGAGGAGAAAGTGTGAGAGAATGGGAGTATGGATGGGGTATATGTGCAGGAGTAGGTGAGAATGAGAGGGCAAAGGAAGGAGTATGTATAGTTGTGAGTAAAAGATGGAAGAGGAGCATAAGACAGTAAGGATCAGTTGGGTCAAGGATTGTGTGGGTAAAGTTGAAAGTTGGAATACAAATGTGGGCGATTGTGTGTGTGTATGTGCCAACGCAAGATCGTGCTAGAAGAGTGAGAGAAGAATTCTGGACAAATGTGGAAGTGTGCATGGAAAAGTTTGGAAGGAATGAGAGAGTGTTTTTGATTGGTGATATGAATGGTAAAGTTGGGAATGTGAAGGTGGATGGAATAGTTGGTGAGTGGGGTGTGCCTGCCAAGATAGATGAGAATGGGAGTGCGTTAGTGGACATTTGTGCTGGGAGGGGGTTGGTGATAGCCAATACCCTCTTCAGGCATAAAATGATCCACAGGTATACATGGCGAGTGATGAGAAGGGTGGGTGGTGAACTGAATGAAAGGAAGGCAATGATTGATTATGTGTGTGTGGATGAAAGGATGTGAAGATGTGTAAAGGATGCAAGAGTGTATAGAGGTTGGGGGAGTGGACTTTCTGACCACTACTTGGTGGTGGCCAGAATTAGAATGCAAGTAAGATGGAGGAATAGAAGAAGGGAAAGACGAGAGGAAGGAGTAGTTGCAAGGAGAGTGGAAAGGTTACAAGAGGATGAGAAAAAGGCAGAGTATAAGAGAGAAGTGGAGGAACGATTGGGCAAATATGAATTGGAGCAGATGGGAGACGTGGAAGGTGTGTGTAAGATATTTACAGAAGAAATATGTGCAGCATGTGATGTGGTGTGTGGAAGGAAGAGAAGACAGAGGGGGGTGCAAGGAACAGCGTGGTGGCCTGAAGAGGTGAGACAGGCTGTGGCACAAAAGAAGAAAGCATACAATGAATGGATGAGAAATAGGGGTGTGGAAGAAGTTGAGAGGCAGAAGAGAGAGTTATATGTGGAAAGAAAGAGAGAGGTGAAAAGATTAGTAAGAGAGAGTAAGAAGAGAGTGGATGAGGGATTTGGAAGGAATTTGAGTGTAAAGTGGAGGGACTGTAAGAAAATGTTCTGGAGAGAAGTGAAAAGAGTAAGACAGGGTGGAAGTGAAGTAAGCAGGGGAGTGAAAGATAAAAGTGGTAGATTACTAGTGGAGAAGGGAGAAAAAGTGAACAGATGGAGAGAACACTTTAAGGAATTGTTGAACGTAGAGGATGGAAGTAATGCGAGTATAAGTAGCTGGGGAATGGCTGGGAGAAGGAGGGAGGTGAGAAGACAGGAAGAAATCAGTAGGGTAGAAGTTGTGGAAGCAACGAAGAAAGTTAAAACGGGGAAAGCACCAGGAATTGATGGAGTGTGTGGTGAAATGCTGAAGCATGGGGGAGAGATAGTAGTAGAATGGATGTGGAAGATGTGCAGATTGGCCTGGGAGGAAGGTAGAGTCCCGGAGGATTGGAAGTCAGGTATAATTATTCCCTTGTACAAAGGAAACGGGGAAAAAGAAGTGTGTGGTAATCATAGGGGCACTTGTCTTCTTAGTATAATAGGAAAAGTGTATGGTAGGATACTTATAGACAGAGTTAGAGAAAGAACAGAGAAATTAGTTGGAGAAGAACAGGGAGGCTTTAGGAAGGGAAGAGGTTGTGTAGATCAGATATTCATTCTTAGATCTTTAGTGGAAAAGTTTCTAGAGAAGGGAAAGAAGTTGTATGCGGCTTTCATGGATTTGGAGAAAGCATATGACAGGGTGGATAGACAAGGATTGTGGAAAGTGTTAAGAATATATGGAGTAGATGGGAAGTTGTTGAATGCTGTGAAGAGTATGTACGATGGTGCGAAGGCTGCAGTGCGTGTGGATGGTGAACTAAGTGAATTTTTCTCTTTGAAAGTTGGTTTGAAACAGGGATGTGTCATGTCTCCATGGTTGTTCAATCTGTACATGGATGGGGTAATAAAAGAGGTACAAGGTAGGGTAGTGGATGTTGGAGTGGCCCTGGTGAGAGAGGATAGTGTTTGGAAACTCCCTGTACTGTTGTTTACAGATGATACTGTGTTGTTGAGTGAAGACGAAGGGGAGCTCCAAGGCTTGGTGGATGAGTTTGGGAGAGTGTGTAACAAACGGGATCTAAAGGTGAATGTAGGGAAAAGTAAAGTGATGGTCTTTGAGAGAGGTGAGGTTAGTGAATGTACAGCAAGATTGGATGGTGAGGAATTGGAAAATGTGAGTACTGTCACGGGTTTTTTTATAATAACACGGTAATTTTGAAATAAATGGTTAAATATTATTTAAATTGATAATATTATTCAATAATATTGAAGAACAGAGACAATGATTGTCTTGCTACATCAAGCAACGATTACTTTACGCTGATTTGCTAAGATTCTCTAAGAACGAGAATTTATAAACTTTCTCAACAGTACTCAGCAGAGACTAATTACTCACAATTGCTGAATTACTGTACTGTTAGCCTCTGGAGAAAGTTACATCACCCCTGACAATAAATAACTAAATACTAATAATAATAACATCAGGTTCTTGCTGATGCATTAACTCCTGGCACAACGGATTTTAAGTTAATACAAGACTGGTCTAAGTACCAGTTATGAATAGTAAAACGTTTATGCAAGCTAGGAGCTATATGGAAAATAAGCTTATGGAGAAATGAAACAAGATTTACTCTACATTAAGCTCAAGAAATAGAACTGTTAAATTTATTAATTACAAAAATAAACTTAACATTACATTTCAAATCAAATCAATGAGACGCACTCGCTCACTCACACAGAAGCTAAATACTTACGCCTAGGAAAAACACCTTAACTAAGCTCTTAAAACTACAAAATACACAAAGGAAATACCAGTCGATGAATACTATGTATCACCCGAGGAGTGGGGTGGGAGTACTGGGATTAACTGTACTAATGGAGCAGGGTGCTAGCTGACCTCTCCACTTCTGAGCACAGACCCTTTCTCCGTCACAGCAAACACAAGACTGAATTCAAATACATTGAATGGGCAGGACGCAAGGCGTGGCTAACGGTTGAGGGAAGCAGAGGCAAACGATAAAGAAATAATTGTATCGCTCAGTAGCGCACTTGGTAGTGATTGCATTAAATCGGTCACTTTTGAAAACGGTGACGAATTATTTGAAAAGTATACCCCGAAATGGAGAGAGAAACGGTTAACTGAGCGATACACAGTGAGTTTTTCCACTATTAGTTCGTGGCTTCTCACAAAAAAGGAAATGTCGGCAATTGATTCGTGACATTACGCTCCCATGAAAATTAAATCTTTCTTCCTTCAGAAGAAAGATTTCAATATACACATATAAATCCTAACTCAGTCACACAAGATTCACACTGTGGTGTGTGTGCTATCCTGCTACAGGAGAAAGTCGCAGTCGTCAGTGGCGAAAAACCTCGTATTTACGTTAATAGAAGCAAGCTTGAGGGAAAAACTCCGTGACGACGGTGAAAATCCTGCACTCAGGTCAAACTGAGCGAAAATTGCTACATTTACACTGACAACTAATTGTTGTGTAGCGTGGTGTATGTAATACACGGTGTAGGTGTGACAGTTGTAGTGTAACTGTACCTACGTGTAAAATGACACAGTAAATAATATGGCGACGAAAGGCAGAGGAGAAGAGGCGGCAGCGTGCGGCAGACGATCAGCTGGCTCGCACAGAAAACTGCTACACCCATTGCTGAACCTGCAAAACCAATTAAGGTGGAGCATCAAAAGTGTCATTGAGACAAAATTCTTATTATGTTACAATTACTCTCTCTGGCTAGCAGTCAGTACATGCTATGAAAAGTACACTCGAGGTCGCCATTAATTATAGCACACGATTATGGTCGGCAAGTTGAGAATCCCTGTGCAAACTCGGGTCTTCCATAGCCTCGAACCGCACACGGGTCCTCAACCTGTGCCTCAACCTACAGTACTTATATTAATATCGGAGAGCTGAGAAACCTTGTGCAAACTTGGGTCTTCCATAGCCTCAAGTCGCCTCTGCAGAGTTCTCACTTCCACATTAACCTAAAATACTTATATTAGTATCGGGGAGCTGAGAATCCTTGTGCAAACTTGGGTCTTCCATAGCCTCAAGTCGCCTCTGCGGAGTTCTCTCTCGAACTTCCCCCTTAACCTACAATACTTATATTAGTATCGGGAAGCTGAGAATCCTTGTGCAAACTTGGGTCTTCCATAGCCTCAAGTCGCCTCTGCGGAATTCTCTCTCGAACTTCCCCCTTAACCTACAGTACTTATATTAGTATCGGGGAGCTGAGAATCCTTGTGCAAACTTGGGTCTTCCATGGCCTCAAGTCACCTCTCACCGAGTTCTCTCTTCCCCCTTAACCTACAATACTTATATTAGTATATCGGGAGCTGAGAATCCTTGTGCAAACTTGGGTCTTCCATAGCCTCAAGTCGCCACTGCGGAGTTCTCTCTCGAACTTCCCCCTTAACCTACAGTACTTCTATTAGTACCGGGAAGCTGAGAATCCTTATGCAAACTTGGGTCTTCCATAGCCTCAAGTCGCCTCTCAACTTCCCCCTTAACTTACGGCACATAATATGTATGTACAGGCCCTGGACATAATGTGTCCTGTGGGGCCAATGGGCGAGACGTCAGGTCTGCACCCACTTCACCACTACCTGTCTCTCAACTGACTCAGAGATTACAGGTGTAGTTACAAATGGCACAGGAAGGGCATGTCCCTGATTAGTGGTGATACTTTGGCACACTGCAAGAACGGACAAAACTATCTATGTCCCGTCCATCCCTGGCCAGAAAAAGTCAGCTCGGATACGGCCCTGGGTCTTCCTTTTGCCCATGTGACCCCCTGAGACTGAACAATGACCCCATTGTAACACTGCTAGGCGGTACTTGGTGGGAAACGACAAACTGCAGTTGAACCTCGCCCTGGGTGTTCGTGGACTCACGGTAGAGCCGTCCTTGTTTGCGAAGGAACTTGGCTCGACCTCCCGTGAATACTTAATCACTTGACCCTTTTGTTTGTTCCGCACGGCAGCAAGTGTCGGGTCAGACTGTTGTTCTTGTACAACAAATTGACTACACACATCAGATCTTGCGGCGATTCAATGATCACTGGGGTGACACAGTTTGGAGCCTCAGTCATGGCTCGTGTTACCGCAGCAGCCGAAGTCTGAGTGGCGCCATCATCGGAGCAACTATCCTTGGCTCCTTGAATATTGCCTACTATCAAGTCAAATAGAGGCTCTGGCATGACAACTGCAAGTGTCATACCAGTATAAAATGGAGATGCCACCTGGATACATGCCTCAGGGAACAATCTCACTGATCCATCAATAAGCTTTGCATGGATCTGTCGACCTGTATACTGTTCAGGCTTAACCAAACTCTGCTTAACAGAGCAACCTGAGGAACCATTGTCTCTCAGGACCTTCACAGGAATGTCTCCCACAAACCCTTGCTGAACAAGGAAGGTACTGTCACCTGTGGGAGGGCCTGTGGAGGAAGCAGCTAGCCACTCATGAGGCTGCTGAATTGATGCGGCGAACATTGTGCCTTGAGAATTACATACTTGGGAAGATGGAACATTGGCCATCTGTGGAGGGGGGTTCACTGTCACTGTGGGACTAGTGAACTGTGGGGAAGTACCCACACTGGTAGGGACGTGACCACCAGGCTGCTGCTGAGGAATGAAGGCTGCATTCGCTTCCTGCCTCTTTGAGCTGGTGGTGAAAAACTTTGTCCCGACGGTCGGTTGCGTGGCTGATACTGCTGTTGGTTAGAGTACTTGTTGTACCTCTTCCACTCAGGTTTCTGAGTGTTTTGTCCCTGGTCCTTCCACTGCGGTTTTTGGACCTTGGCCATTATTCTGAGAATGGCCTTGTTGCTGGGGTTCAGTCTGGAGACGACTTCCCAGATTTGGCAGTATCTTTTCTGCTCCAGGTGTTTTGCTTACGAGCTTGATACCCGTATGCAGTAAAGAATGCGTCAGCCTTCTCTGCCATTTGGCTGGCATCTTTCACCTGGCAGATCTTAAGCTGTGCTATGAGCTCAGCAGGCCACGACCTCTCTAGCTGTGTACGCAGCATAAGGTCAATTATCCCCTCACGCGTGGAAGGAGTTTCATCTTTCTCCATCCACTCATTTAAGTAAGCTGTGAGGCGATCAAGGAACTGAACAGCTGTCTCCTTGTCTTGGAGACGAGCTCGCATGAACTGAACTTTGGCGTCGTACTGTGAGACCATACGCCTTAATGAGTGCAGCTTTCATCATCTCATATGTGAGATTGTCTCCACGAATTCTGTGGAGAATATCGAGGCAGGGCCCTCAAATAGGCTAAGAAACTGAAGCCGCTTAGCTGCCTCATCCAGTTGATATAAGTCTGCCATGTCCTCAAACGCAGCTATATGCGGCTCGATTCGCTTTTCCTTGTATGAAGGAAGCTTGATGCGTGGGGTCGCCAGGACATGTGCAGGAGAAAGCTCGTGGAGCTTGGACCAACTGCAGCAGACGTGTCTGAAGCCAAGAATCTCGCTTGAGCTTCAGCACTTCAAGTTCATGTTTTTCGTGCTTCTCGCTCGGCACGTTCGTGTTCTCGTTGTTCCCGCTCGTCGCGCTGTTCTCGCTCTTTTTCTAACTCGAGCTCGCGTTGTTTCTGCTGCTCGTGTGCGCTGTTTCTCACGCTGCTCTTGTTCATATGCACGCTCTCTTTCACGTTGTTCGCGCTGTTCTCGCTCGTATTAGCTGAATCTTCGCTCTTCACGGGCATCATTCTCGCGCTGCTGCTCCTGGATTATGCCGTGAGAGTATATACTCTTTAATTCGGTTGGGTCAGAAAGACCCATTTCTTTGGCTTCCTGTAAAATACAGTAGTAGCCATTTCGCTAATTTATTAAGCAAACCGAAATTGAGTACTGACTGCTTAGCTTACCTAATACTAATAAACAAAAGTAAAGAGTACAGACACAAGCTAGTGGTGACCAGTCTTATCCAGTTAACTGGCAAAGAATAAATCAAAAATGTAAATGACTGGGAAGACTCAATAATAAACACAATGGTACGGCGACTTCCCAGAAGTTTAATAAAATTGTCTGGCGTTACCAAAAATAAACTAGAGTTAAGTATTCTATTGATTAATAAAGCAAAATTCACTTGCTAAATTAAGGGTAAACACCAGTAAGCTTGTGCCTATAAACTTTAATGATAAATACCTAAATATGAATGAGTGAGCACTATCTCGTGAATAGCTTTAGAGCTAGGAGTTAATATCCTGGAATGAGGTCGCCAATTGTCACGGGGTTTTTATAATAACACGGTAATTTTGAAATAAATGGTTAAATATTATTTAAATTGATAATATTATTCAATAATATTGAAGAACAGAGACAATGATTGTCTTGCTACATCAAGCAACGATTACTTTACGCTGATTTGCTAAGATTCTCTAAGAACGAGAATTTATAAACTTTCTCAACAGTACTCAGCAGAGACTAATTACTCACAATTGCTGAATTACTGTACTGTTAGCCTCTGGAGAAAGTTACATCACCCCTGACAATAAATAACTAAATACTAATAATAATAACATCAGGTTCTTGCTGATGCATTAACTCCTGGCACAACGGATTTTAAGTTAATACAAGACTGGTCTAAGTACCAGTTATGAATAGTAAAACGTTTATGCAAGCTAGGAGCTATATGGAAAATAAGCTTAATTATGGAGAAATGAAACAAGATTTACTCTACATTAAGCTCAAGAAATAGAACTGTTAAATTTATTAATTACAAAAATAAATTTAACATTACATTTCAAATCAAATCAATGAGACGCACTCGCTCACTCACACAGAAGCTAAATACTTACGCCTAGGAAAAACACCTTAACTAAGCTCTTAAAACTACAAAATACACAAAGGAAATACCAGTCGATGAATACTATGTATCACCCGAGGAGTGGGGTGGGAGTACTGGGATTAACTGTACAATACTAATGAGCTTGGGGTGCTAGCTGACCTCTCCACTTCTGAGCACAGACCCTTTCTCCGTCACAGCAAACACAAGACTGAATTCAAATACATTGAATGGGCAGGACGCAAGGCGTGGCTAACGGTTGAGGGAAGCAGAGGCAAACGATAAAGAAATAATTGTATCGCTCAGTAGCGCACTTAGTGACGTGCATTAAATCGGTCACTTTTTTGAAAACGGTGACTTAATTATTTGAAAAGTATACCCCGAAATGGAGAGAGAAACGGTTAACTGAGCGATACACAGTGAGTTTTCCACTATTAGTTCGTGGCTTCTCACAAAAAGGAAATGTCGCGAATTGATTCGTGACAAGTACGTTTAAGTACTTGGGTAGTGTGATGAGTAAGGATGGAGGTTTGGAGGGTGAAGTGCTTGAAAGGGTACAGCAGGGAAGAAAGGTTGCTGGTTCTTTGAAAGCAGTGATAAGAAACAGGGAAGTGAGCATGGAAGTGAAAAAGTTACTACATGACAGTATTGTGATACCAACTCTAACGTACGGAAGTGAAGCTTGGACATTGTTGGAAGGACACAAGTCAAGAATGAGAGCAGTGGAAATGAGTTATGTAAGAGGAGCCTGTGGAGTCACGTGGAGAGACAGGCTGACGAATGAAGATATAAAGGAGCGTTGTGGTGTGGATGTGGCTGTGATAGGAAGCGTTATGAGAAACACACTGAGGTGGTTTGGCCATGTGGAGAGGATGGAGGGTGAAAGACTGACGAAGAGAGTGTATGTGAGTGAGGTGGAGGGGGGAAGAGGGAGGGGGAGGCCGAGGATGAGATGTAGGGATGGGGTGGAGAGGTATATGAGAGAGGGGGGTGTGAGTTGGGAGCAGGGCAGTGAAATGGCGGGGGACAGGGTGACTTGGAGGCGATTTGTTTGTGGCCACCCCAAACGGGATTGAGGCGTCTGGCAATAGATAGATAGATAGATAGACCTTCCCTACAACACTCAGTAAACCTACACCACAATAATTCTTGCACTCTCTTCTCTCACCTTTATTTTTGTACAGGGGTACAGTCACAGCTGTTTCCATTCTGTTGGCACAGTTTCACTCATCCATGCCTTCTTGCATATCTCCAACAAGCACTTCATTCCACTTTCTCCACTACACTTAATCTGTCTATCTATCTATTGCCAGACGCCTTAATCCCATAAGGGGTGGCCACAAACAAATCGCCTCCATGTCGCTCTGTCCCCCGCCATTTCACTGCCCTGCTCCCAGCTTACACCCCCCTCACCCATATACCTCTCCACTCCATCCCTTCATCTCATCCTTGGCCTCCCCCTCCCTCTCCCTCCCTCCACCTCACACACATACACTCTCCTCATCAGTCTCTCACTCTCCATCCTCTCCACATATCCAAACCACCTCAATGTTTTTCTCCTAATGCTTCCTATCACATCCACACCACACCGTTCCTTCACTTCCTCATTTGTCAGCCTGTCTCTCCATGTGACACCACATGCTTCTCTCAAATAACTAATTTCCACTGCTCTCACTCATGATTTCTGTCCCTCCAACAATGTCCAAGCTTCACTACCATACGTTAGAGTTGGTATAACAATACTGTCGTGTAGTAGCTTTTTCACTTCCATGCTCACTTCCCTGTTTCTTATCACTGCTTTCAAGGAGCCAGCAACCTTTCTTCCTTGCTGCACCCTTTCAAGCACTTCACTCTCCAAACCTCCATCCTTACTCATCACACTTCCCAAGTATTTAAATGTACTCACATTCTTCAATTCCTCCCCATCCAATCTCACTGTACATTCACTGACTTCACCTCCCTCGAAGACCATAACTTTACTCTTCCTTACATTCACCTTTAGATTCCATTTCTTACACACTCTTCCAAACTCATCCACCAAGCCTTGCAGCTACCCTTTGTCTTCACTTAACATCACAGTATCATCTGCAAACAACAATACAGGGAGTTTCCAAACACTATCATTTCTCACTAGGGCCACTCCAACATCCACTGCCCTACCTTGTATCTCTTTTATTACCCCATCCATATACAGATTGAACAGCCATGGAGACATTACACATCCTTGTTTCAATCCAACCTTCAAATAGAAAAATTCACTTAGTTCACCATCCACACGCACTGCAGCCTCGGCACCTTCATACGTACTCTTCACGGCATTCAACAACTTCCCATCTACTCCATATATTCTTAATACTTTCCACAATCCTTGTCTATCCACCCTGTCATATGCTTTCTCCAAATCCATGAAGGCTACATACAACTTCTTTCCCTTCTCTAGAAACTTTTCCACTAAGGATCTAAGAATGAATATCTTCATGGCATTCTTCACCTGTGCGAGTGTCACGTTTCCTGGCTCTGCATTCTTTCTTTGCACACCCCCAAGACCAGTCATGTTTACAGTGGCTCCGCTTTCTCTATTCCCATTCATCAGGCTTTCAAAATATTCTTTCCACCTGGTCCTTACTTCATCCCCTTGGGTTAATAATCTGCCACTTACATCCTTCATACTTACACGTTTCTTTTCGTTGTTACTTCTGCATTTCTGCACCTCTTTCCAGAATAACTTCCTATTTTCACAGTAGTTTGCATTCATTTTTCTTCCTAGATCATCATTTGCCTCCTTTTTCCTACTCATTAGTCTCCTAATATGCTGCTTGCTCCTAATATACTCAGTTATTTCAGTTGAACCCTGGTTTTGTAACTACTCTAGCCACTTCTTGCTCTTTTCCTCCACTGCTCTCTCAACCTTTTCATCCCACCATGCCATACCTTTCTTTGTTGTCACTCTTGCCACACCACACTCCGCTTCAGTATTCCTAACTAAGCAATCTCTATATGCATTCCACAGGCTGTCCAGATCCATTTCATTCCAATTCACTTATTCTAACTCCTCCCCTACTTTGGTCCTGTATTCGTCTGCCATATCTTTGATCCTCAGCTTATCAACTTTCAGTCTTTCTCTGAGACTGCTCTTATCTCACCTGGTTCAAGTCACTCGTCTCAGCTTGATCTTGTATATTACAATCATATGCTCTGACAGACCTCCATATCATCCTATCGCAGCCTTCATATCAACAACGATTCTCTGCATTGACATCGCTACAAGCACGTAATCAATCAGGCTCCTTTCAACACGATCCCCGTTCCCTTTACAGTATACCTTGTATGGTTATGTGCATCTTTGTGCTTGAAATACGAGTTGCAAATGCACAACCTCCTTTCCTGACACATATCCTTCAGTCACTTCCCATTGTCATAATTCTCCTGGTACTCCATTACAGCCCATTATGTTATCCTCAGGACCAGTGCCTACCCTTCTATTCATATAATCCATTACGATCACTTTAAAGTTCCTGGGCATTTCTCCCACTGCTTCATCCAGCTTTTCCCAAAACCTGTCTTTCTCTCACTCCTGTCATCTCACGGTTCATTCGCTACGATCAATCCAACTTTGTTTTTGAGAGAGAATGTTACCGGTACTCATAGTGTCTAGTGATGATAAATGCAAAAAAGACTTACAATGGTGTACGGTGATAAGTACCACAACATAATGATAGAAAAGAGAGGGAAATGTGGAAAGGAATAGGAGAGTGGAAAGTCCAGAAGGATTGCCGTGCAAATGGGACAGTTATTGGATATATGTGGGTTGTACAAGTTGAACGGGGAAAGAAAGATATGGATTAGTGAAGACTGTGGAGTTAAAGAGAAGAAGAGTACAGTGTGTGCTTACCTGCCTTATATGTATTGTCATCAGTGTTACTTTTTTTTTTTTAATGATGATATATTGTTAGGGAGAGAATTTGTATGGTGGTGAAAAAAGTATCACCATCATCGACAGCAGCAGCAGTAGCACCAGGATTGTTATCATCAGCAGCAATAGCATTAGTATTGTCATGATCATCACTATCATCATTGTCATTACTTTTTTCCCCATCTGAGGATGTGTCATAATTTAGTTAATGAAAGAAATAGAAATTGCTTGATAAGCTAAATGAAACTTTAAAAACAATCCTGACCTCTTGATTTACAGATGCCAAACAAAAAGCTACAAAGGAGGTTAAAGGGACACTCCACCCTAGCACGGCCGCCTGTCCTCAAACCCATCGGCTGCCAGAGGGGGCCGTCGTTAGCCGGAATGGTGGGGGAGGATGGCAAGGGTGATGGACGGCAGCTGTTGAACTCAGATAAACAGCTCCCAGATATGAAAAAGTAAGGATTAGAGTGTATAGTTTTAGTGATTTTGTGGCTAGATGTATATGTATTCATTACTGGTGGCATAATTGTATTTAGAGATTTGCCAAAGTTTAGTGATGTATCAATAATTCTGGTGTGTATCTTATTGGATTTTCTAGCTGAACATTTTAATACCTTGTGTGAATCCTTGCTGGAAATTCCCTGGAAGGAACAAGGCATTAAAGCTGAGAATGGAGATAGCATCTGTATCCTCACACACATTATTACTGAGCTGCAGCATTAAAATTTTTCTCTCTCACACACTTTTATTGGATTACTGTTGTATTCACAGCCATTGGCTGATTTGTAAAATCTGCTTCTTTCAGAAAGACCATGTAAACATATGGTAGTCTTTGTTGATATTGTTTCTTTTTTCTGGATCTTACCTCACCCTAAGCTGGGATTTAGGGTTCATTTGATTGTTAGAATGATTTGTTATTGCAGGAAACGTGTGCGATGCTACTTATGTGAGCGAACTTATCATAGTGTGCGGGAACTGATGGCACATATGCGCACGGACCAATCATTTTCTGACCAGAGGGTTGAGTGTCGCAAATGCCAGTTGGTGCTGCCGAGTGTGTGTGCTGCCAAGGCCCACATCCTCACCCACCCACCAGCCAACACTTCGAACATATCTGTGTGCCCAGAGTGTGGGAGTCGATGTGAGGGTCCACGGGAGTTTGTACATCACCTCAACACTTGTGGTCATCAGTATCGCCGCTCGGGTGTTTTGTGTGGCCAGTGCTCTGTGTGCTTCTTTCGCTGCCAGGAGGACTTCTTGGCGCACTGGATCTCGGAGCACTGTGGCAAGTCCTATGAGTGTGTTGTGTGCCACTGTACTTTTGAAAGCCTTGTCTTCCATAAATGCATGTCACCTGGGCAGCAAGTGCTGGCTACCTTCCGTTGCCTGCTAACTTGCCCGCTATGCTCAGCTACTATACAGCTACATGCACAGCAGGAAGAACAGGACACCAGTGCAAAGGTGCGAGCCCATCTGGTGGAACATCACCCAACTGTAGTCTCTCGTGTTCATTATGTCTATAAATCTAAATTCTGCACCAATGCATTTAGGTCCAAGGATGAGTTGCGAGCACATCACGACCGTGAACACCGACGTGACAACCACTACCGGACTAAAACCTGTACTCTTCATCACGAGGTTCTTGGCTACCAGCACCAGTACTTTAGTGGTCAGGAGCCTAGGAATGCCTTTGTCACTTTACCCGTGGCTCTAAGCCCTGAAGAGCTGCAAGAGGCCAGCACACGAGATGTTCCCACTGTCAGTAGCGTTGTTGATAAGACACTGTTTCCAGATGTTGCCCCACAAGAACTTACCCAGGCTTCCAAGTTGGACAAGCCAGGCAAGAATAAAGGAGGGTCTGGGAAAAGCTTACCTAAGGAGGGTGAGGGGAGGGAGGGTAACAAGGATCCCCCAGTGAAAAAGGACATGGACCAGCTGGACCGACTGCGACCACGTGTTTGTTACCGCTGTGGTCGCATGTACTCAGATAACAAGGACTTCCGGAAGCACAAAAGACAGTGTGAAGGTGAAGCAGCAGAGCGCACCTGCCTCGTGTGTGGCCTCATTGCCGTGGGAGAAGATTTTGCACGTCATTGTCTGGGTCATATTCAAGATGGGGTTATCCTTTGTATCTACTGCAATGGTACACAGTTCAGCAGCCATAGTGACTTAGTACAACACTTTGAGCTGCATGTACATGAGCAGTTCTCATATCCTGCTGCTTGTGCCTTCTGTGGCTCCTCCCTTCCTGATGTGCCAACTGCTCTTGCCCACCTGAACCAAGAACATGACCCTCTCCATGTTCCGTTTGACACATCTGAGTTTGAATGTGATCGATGTGGACGGAGGTTCCATGGTGAGCGTGGGCTGAGTGTGCACCTGGGGCGATGCTCCCTTGGGGCAGCCCCACCTGCTCCCACTCAGGCTGGATGTCGACAGTGCCAGGTTTGCCACAAGGCCCTCACGTCAGAGATGTTTGGCCGACATATGGTATGCCACCTGGAGGAAGGACTATTAGTATGCTCATTGTGTGATGGGCGAGCACTACCTTCCAGCATGGCTCTCTTGCATCATCTGGAGGAGCATGCTGCTTCTCCATCCTGCCCTGCAACCTGTCCCATGTGTAATCTGGCTATTCCTGATCCAGATGATGCCCTCACTCACCTAAAGGAAGAGCATGGGTTTGGTAACCTCCGGTGCAGTGAGTGTGACATGCACTTTAATTTTACATACCAACTGCAGCGCCACATAGACATTGTGCATAAAATCTGTCGCTATGCCAAGCGTCGTTATATCTGCTGGATTTGCCGTGCCTATGACCATGTTAAGAAGGAGACGCTTATGAATCATTTTCGCACTGTCCATGGTCTTGACCGTGCCCAAGTGGATGAGAAGGTCATGATCCGAACTCGTGGCCAAGGCACCATGCCAACGTCTCAGTTCATCCCCACTAAGCCTCTTGGTAGCAAGGAACATGCTGCCCTTGTTGCTGCCCGACCTGATGTAGACAAAACTAAAACCTCACCAGCTAAGAGTTCAACAGGAGAATCACCAGGAAAACAGGGTAGCGGGCGATCCTCTCAGTCAAAGGATGTAGTGCAGAGGCTTTTGACACCTCATACTTCACCTGTAAATGAGTCTTCTAAAAAGCTGTTGGATCCACAAGTCACTCCAGTTAAGAACTCACCCGTCAAATTACCCAGCCCTCAGAATTCCCCAGCCAAGCAGCCTGGACATTCAGTTCCTTCAGTAATGTCACCCAGGAGCAATGATTCAAAGCTGAAAGAGAAAACAAAGGTGCTTATTAAACGGCTGCCTGACTCCATTCTGGATGAACAGTCTCGATCCAAGAAGAGAAGGAAGTCAGTAGAAGGGGGTGAGCTTGCAGGAAGTGAATTAGAAAAGAAACAGGAAAATAGACACAGAGAGAGGAAAAAGAAAAAGAAATCCTTCAGGTGTTCCATGTGTTCCTTTGGTACTAACTTCCAAGAGAAGCTGGAAACTCACCTAAAAAGACATGAGGAGTATTGTGAAGGGACAGGCAGGCTGAGGGATGGGTTTGTATGTGGTGAATGTGGTGCATCATTTGTGGTGGAACCGTCACTTGCACGACACATGTTCTTTGCACATAAGGTGAAACTCCTGGTTTCCAGTGCAGATGAAAATGATGATGTGGAAAAAGGGGTTACAAAAAAGAGAGGAGCCACAGACATGAAATGTCAGGCTGAAGGTGAACAGCTAAAAGAGGAGAAGGTGACTGAAATAAAAGTGGAGGAGGAGGCATTAGCTAAAAGGAAAACTGCCAGACTGACAGTAAAGAAAAAAATGGAGGATGAGAGGGCAAAGAAAAATGAGGTGAAGACCTTGAAAAAAGAGGATAATACAGTAAAGACAAGAGGATCTGTGACGATAACCAGGAGGGTGACAGAAAGAAAACGTACTGTACCAGCGAGGAGCATAGTAAAGAGGGAGACCCGGCGTAGAAGTAGTGGTGAGAGGAATGGTGTAGGGAAGAAAGGAATTGAAAATGAGGAAGTGAATGGACTAGGGAGGAGGCGGGGAGGAGGACACAAGGAGGAGGACAATCAGAAGTTGGACAATCAGTGTGTGGTGTGCAAAGAGGAGTTCACCAACCCTGTTGAGCTGTACAGTCACTTACGCACGCATGGTATGGCCTTCCTCAAGTTGGGGCGTAAAGCCAGACCACTTGGACTTAATACTATCACATCTGTCAGGTCTGCCAATGAGTGATAAGGCAAGACCATTTGGTACTTCACACATCCTGTTTCTAGATTTTCTTACCGGCATATAAAGTGTTGTTATATTGTAAAATGAGTTTATTTTAGATTTTTATGATATCTATAAAAGTTCCATTTTATTTTCAGAATATTCATATCACTGTACAGTATAGCATAAAGTTGTGTTTTGCATCCCATCTTAATAGCTTACTCATGGATACATGTTTTATACATACATATAGCTAACATAGAGCTGCTGCCCATGTTAGGCAGGTGCATACCGGCCATTACAGTACATATGTACCAAAAAAAGAAATAAACTTTGTAAATGGCGTTTATGTTAGAGAAATTATAGGCCATGCTCAAGAAGGGACTGAATGATATAGCATTGATTCTCAATATTGGCATTATTGTCTGTATCATGTTTCTTACTTTTTTTTTTTTTTTTTTCATGAATACTTGTCCTGAGGACATTCTTGATGATTAGGAAGCTTACTAACACCTCTTTTAGTGATTTATTTTACATATTAAAGTTTGTTATTCTTTTTAATGTTGCTTAAATATCTTTTGTAATATCTGCATGGATAAAATAACATACAGTACAACAAAATATTAATGTGTCAGATACAGGAATAAACTTGGAAGAGGTGCTAGGGAGCTTCCATAATTGACAAGAATATGAGTCATAGTATTTTTCACAGTGGTATATAATTATCCATTAGTTAGGAGAGATATTCAGGGAGTGTGTGTTTGATGTGTACAAATTACCTTTTGAAAAACAGTGTTTCCTTAGGTTTATAATACCATGGCATTGACATGGATGCTCATTTGAACCCGTGAGCCGAGGTATATCTTTTTAATGGGGTGCATCTGAAAAGCCTAGTATTCCGGTAGATGACTCCACCATTTCAACAAACACATTCCCCACGCTGTTTTAAAAAGCACAGTTTTCTTTGTTAAATATCTACATTGTTGTGTGAAACAATGAAGCATAGTAATGTCTTATACTGTAATATAAATAATACAAATAGAACACGTACTGTCTATATAATGTATTGTGAATTGTTTATACAGTATTTATCATAAACGGAAATTAAAATATCATTGATGAAATGTGATGGCAACTCGTCATTTCAGTGGTCCTATATTATTTAATTTCTGCTACGTTTAGTGCAAGTTAGGGGGAGGCGGTAGCTGAATCGGTAGAGAGGCGGCCTGCAGTCCTGATGGACCCAGGTTCGAATCCTGGCTGGGGCAGGGAACAGTTTAAGGATTTGAATTTCATTAAAAGCAGACTTTCCTGATCTACCAGATGACCCGCCGACATGTCGTAAAAATACCCCCGCTAATACCAATACACCAGTCCTGTATGAGACAGCCCTAGCATGTATTCAATATGGACGGTGGGTGTTAGCGCCGAAGTGGTGACATGTGGAGGTGTAGGAGGACTACTGGGCCTTGGGATAGACTACTGCCCCCAAGATATAGGCCCTGAAGCCTTTGCCCAGAGTCGAACACAAAAAAAAAAAAAAAAAAAAAAAAGTTTGTTCAGACTGTAAATTATGCCTAGTGGGTAGCTTGACTCATTCAGTCTCTATGTGGCCAGAAATTTAATGTTGAGTAAATACTGGGACTCAGCATTTTGCTCACTCCCTTCACGCATGCGCACCACGAGATATTCTCGTGTTTAAGTTTTTTCAAACCTTGGCGTTCCTCGATTTAAGCTCGGTCTTGAGTCATGAAAGGGCCCAGTTTCTATGGTCTTGGCCTGCCATTGCCGTGGAACACCTGTGATATTGGTCCTTGTGCATTTGTTTTGAAAACAAATTCATGAAAAAATTTAAACGCAGGACTGTCATGTGGTGTGCATGCGTGAAGGGAGTGAGCAAAATGTTGAGTCTCAGTATTTACTCAAAATTAAATTTCTGCTCAAACAGAGACAGAACTGTCAAGTTGCCATCGCATACCATCAGTGATATTTTAATTTCCATTTATAATAAATATAAACAATTTATGCTATGTTATATATACATGTTCTGTTTGTATTATTTACTGTATATTGTGGTATATGATATTACTATGATTCACAGTTTCCACAACAATGTAGATATTTAACAAAGAAAAATATGTTTTTTAAACAGCGCGGGGAATGTGTTTGTCGAAATGATGGTGCCATCTACCAAAAAACTCGCTTTGAAAGCACTCCATTATATTCTTGCCATTTCTGGATGATTTTATTCAACTTAGGTTACACTCTTTCAACAGGAGGGGGTAGATAAAGCCTTACTAAATCCCTTCAGTATGAGAAGCCTTTCCTGAGTTAAATAAAATAATCTGGCAGCAGCAAGAATGAACTAAACAAGGACATCACTCACAGTCAAGGGGTTTATACTGGTGCAAGCTATGACTGTCACGTTAGTTAGCAAGAAGTGTGCATTAACTTTTGTTTCACGTCATTATTCTGATGGTGTACTATTCACTTCTTGCAACATCTAGACGGTTTGAATGAGGTTAGAGAGCTCATATTAGTGAAGGGATTAATGAAGGGTGTATCCAACACTTCATTCCCAAAACTGAATAAAATTGTTTGAAGTAACAAGAATAAATTTAAAATACATCCTTAGATTGAGGGGCTTAAAATATATTGTACAGAATACTTTCTGATAATACTATATACATCAGAATTGCATTGATCCACCTTTAAATAAAAAATACATTGTTTGTTATTTGTATATGTATACTGTATATGGTAGCTGTATATATAAAGATGTATGTAACAAAGTTTAATATTCATTTATTTGAATGAAGTTATTCTTAATTATTTATTTGTTGAAGCAGCAATACTTATACAGTAGTTATATATTTTGTCTAAATTTTTTAAAAACCAGGAGTTGTACATACTGGCTAAGATAATTTGTGGTGCAATGGTCCATCCCAGGTAGGAGGAAAGTTGTTGTTAGAAGCTGTTTTCATCCCGTTTCTGTATTGCAGTACTATATACTGTATATATATTGTAAAGTACAACCTCTTCTTAAAAAAGAAGATTGCACTGTTCAGCTAAAAAGGCATATGCAATTCTTCTTTTCAAAATATTTGTATATTGTGTAACAGCCGTTTAGGGAGTGTCTGTTCTTGGGCCATGTACTGTAATGAAAAGTAATGTATTTTAACCTGAGCCAGGTAAGAATGTCCAGTTGAGTTAGTGCGATAGTGTGTTATTAAATGTTTGAATCTTGAAATGGGTAGCACCAAAAACTTCAGAGAAGTGCAGTAGTTGTGTGCTAAAATACAGTGTGTGTGTGTGTGTGTGTGTGTGTGTGTGTGTGTGATTTTATATATATATATAATTGTATATTTCATTCATCATTCATTTCATTCATCATCCAATCCTACATTACCCCATGAGGAGCGTAGGAGCCTGGGGCTAGGCAAGTTGGTCCTGACATTTAAGATGAGAGTGACCAGCCTCACTAATCCCTGAGTGGCATTACATGAGCAATGACCCCAGCCACCCGTTGGATATAATCCTTCACCGGCTCAGTCCAGTTGGGATGCTATAATTACCCACTAAACCACCAGCCGCCAAAATTTGGTTACATGGTTACCACCCAGCGTAGTAAATGGTTTCTTGGTGTACAGGAAACCATTCAGCTTGTCACTCAGTGTAGAGTCACCCATAGACAGAAGGAGGAGGATAGAAGGAAGGAAAGAAAGCAAAAGAGGGAGTGTACAGTCAGCTGTAGGCAGAAGGACGAGGAAAGAATATAGTAAAGAAGGACAGAAGAGGAAGGAAGGAATGGAGGGAGGAGAGGAAAGGGCAGACACCTGAGAGCAGCACTACATCGATTGAGTGGATGGTGAGCCCCCTCACCTACTACAGTTATATATACAGTATACACACAGTACCTTCCCACAGTGAACGAGTTTATGGCCAGCAGATGAGCTTGTTCACTGTGAACAACATATCTTACGGGAAAAATAGCAAATGGGAGGCACTGCTTGCGCAAAATCCACTTTTTGGGTCACAGAGATGTACTAAAGGGCACATTTCCAACACATACAGTGCAGATATATACTGTAAATTATAACAAACACATGGTTATTTACCTCAAATGGAACAGATGGCAGTCCTGATTTGCTTGAATACAGGTGGCTTTGAGGCAGGGATATACACTTAGTGTGTCCCCTCCACACCACCTTCCACTCCCTCGTTCTTGTCACCAATCTCACCCTCATCACTTGAATGAACCACTTCCCCACGTGCCTCAACCTCATTCCCCTCTCCCATAAAACCTTCTAAGTCCAGAGATAACACCACTGACATCACATCATCATCGTGTTCCCCAGGAAGTGTAGCAGACAGTGGAGAAGCAATTGGCTCCTGTTGTTCTTGAGTTTGGTAGTAGCGTGTGATGAATGTTTTCTTCTCTTAACTTCTGTATTGTGCCTTCCAGTGTAATAATGAAAGTGGTTTCTACCCTGCTGAGCAATCCTGTGTCCTAAGGTAGCTGGTTTCATTTGCTTTGACCTCTTCTCTCAGAACTTCCACTGTCGCTAAAATTTTATTGATCTTCGACATGGGCAAATCTTTGTCGTTCTTTGGATTCTGCTCAGCAGATTGCTCAGATCTGGCCTCTTGTGCAGCATCGATTGGGAGGGGGGGTTGTTCAGTATGGGAGATGGTGGTTATGGCCTACTGTTTCCCCTGATTTTGTTCACTTGGGGTTCAACTCGCTCATTATGGTTTTGTAGACCTGATTACTCCCTGCCCGTTCACTTGGCAAACCGTTTACTCTGAATACATTCACCATGGGAGGACCCTTTATATGTGTGTGTGTGTATATATATATATATATATATATATATATATATATATATATATATATATATATATATATATTTATATATATATATATTTTATGTGTCTGACTCTGGGCATAGGCTTCACAGCCTGCTATCAAGGCCCAGCAGTCCTCCTACATACCATACACTTCTGCATGTCACCACTTTGGCACTAACACCCACTGTCCATATTGAATACATGCTAGGGCTGTCTCATACAAGACTGGTGTATTGGTATTAGCGGGGGTATTTTTACAACATGTCGGCGGGTCTTCTGGTAGATCAGTAAAGCCTGATTTAATGAAATTCAAATCCTTAAACTGTTCCCTGCCCCAGCCGGGATTTGAACTTGGGGTCCGTTAGGACTGCAGGCCACCTCTCTACCGATTGAGCCACTGCCTCCCACGGTATATATATATTATATATATATATATATATATATATACAGTAAATGCGCTCCAATCCAACCACCAATACTCCGAATTTTCAGGGCGAACTTTTCCTAATTTTTCTGGTCTTTTCTTTTTATTATTTCTGGGCTTTATCTAAGGATTTATCTGGTGTGGACTTGGATGTACCTGCCTACAACTGTTCAGCTACACTTGTATGCATTTCCGGTGTCAAAATAATAACCCATATCACTTTAAGCATTTATTTAATTATCGTGTCCATATTTCTAATGTTTTCAAAGGTCCTTTCCAATAATCCGAAAAAAACAATAGTCTGAAAGACTTCGGTCCCCTGCCATTCGGATTACATGACTGTTACTATATATATATATATATATATATATATATATATATATATATATACAGTATATACTTATGAATGGGGAGATGAGAGAAGTAAAAACTTGAGTAATGGAGAGGAGGATGGCGTTGGTAATGAATGGTGATGGATGAAATATCTCAAATTTGTTGTATGCTGATGATGCAGCACTACTTGGAAATACTGGACAAGAACTTGGTAGACTAGGGAAGAGTTTTCTGATATCTAGAGTGTCGTGCCTTGAGAGTAGATGTAGAAAAGACTAAAGTGATGGTTATTGAGAGAGATGGTGACGCCCAGTGCGATGTTTCAGTGAATGGAGAGAGACTGGACTTGGTGAGAGAGTTCAAATACCTGGGTACAGTGATAGAAGAGAGAGCGAAGTGCGCAAAAGAAGTGGAAAGTAGAGTGACACAAGAAAGGAAGATAGCTGGTGCAATGAAGGCCATGATAAGAAACGGAGGCTTGAGTGTTGCAGGTGCATGAGGCTTAAATGAAGGAGTGTTAGTGCCAACTTTAACATATGGATGTGAGACAATGGTGTGGTATTAAAATGAAAAGTTGAATGAGAGCAGTGGAGATGGGACTGCTGAGGAATGTGTGTGGAGTACAGAGAGTGGATAGGATATGAAATAATGTGATTCATGAAAGATGTTGAATGAGGAAGTCTGTGGTCACCACAATTGAAAAGAATGTACTGAGACTGAGATGGTATGGTCATGTGAAGAAAATGGATAGCAATGGAGTAGTGAAAAAGGTATATCTGAGCAAATTTGAAGAATGGAGAGGCAAGGTTGGCCAAGAGAAAATGGAGGGATATGGTGGATGGGTGTGTAAGGAAGAGAGGTCTGGAAGTCAGTGAGTCTAGGGGACTGACAGGAGATTGAGCTGGCTGGATAAATATTGTGAGGAGAAACACATGATCAGGGATTTGGCACCCCTTCTTGACGTGACAGCGTCTGGATTGTCTCTATCGGATAAGTTTATGTGAAGCTACAGAAAGTGGTGAATGTTTTTGGCGTATCAGTTAGAGCAGGATTCTGGGGGCTTGAATGGTGAGCATATGGAAGCATGGCCCATTGGACTGGGCAAATTTGAGTTGTCTATACATTGCTACTCCTCACTCTCCCCTAGGGTGGGAAAGGAGGTCCAGATGATGATGATGATAATGATATTCTATATATATATATATGTATATATGAGCCTCTGTGGTACAGTGGTAAAGTGTGCGTGTTCGTACACTGAAGAACGGGGGTTCGCGCCCCGCCAGGGTAATAAGGTTTGAGAGCGTTCTTCTGGCCACGTACTGCATTGGTAGACATCAGGTGTGCTGTGGTTGAGCCAGTGTCATTTACTATAAAGTATGCTTGCACCCAGTCGGCTTGCACGGGCTGATTATACTTGGTTCACAGACTACACACACATCCAAAGCCACTCCAACACTACATTTACAAGCACTTCTCACCTTACATACATTCTCTACCAGACAGCCTAAGTCATTTGGTAGAGACACATTGGCTGTATCGTCCCCACTTCAGTTGGGATAGGCCGGTCTTGCAGTGGACACTCAAACGGCTGATGAGATGAGATGATATATATATATATATATATATATATATATACAGTATATATATATATATACAGGGTACAGTATCTATATATCCCCGCAGTGCAATATTGAACTAGCAAAATGGAATTTATATGCTTGTCTTGAAGTGTAAATGTAAATTAGCTAATCTTTTATGTACAGTAATCTCCTACGCATCTCTGGGCAACATTGGCTTAGATGATGAATGAATGAATGAATGTACAGAAATTGATTTCTTTACAGTACAAGAAGAAAGTTTTCTTTTTCTTTTTTAGTAGGGATTAATTTTTACTTTATGTTGTACAAATTCCATGTTCAGTGTTTCTGATTACTGCTTCACTGTATTCATATTCAAATTATTCCTACCAGCATCTTTTGTTGTCTCTTTAGTAACATTAACAGGTTAATGTTACTAAAGAGAAAGTACAGATAATTATCATTAAGTTGAATACTTTTTCTCAGTTGGTTCATATGCTTTTCACATCTCAGATCCTTTTGTGCCAGCGATCATTTGCTTTTTCTAGTCATTTAGTTATTTCAGGTTCATACGTTATTTTGATTTTATGTGGCTTATTAAAACCTGTATTAAAATCACAGTGTAAACTTTATATTCAGCTTTCCTCTTTAACTACCTATTACTTTACTTATGGTGGCCATTATTATTCTCCGAGCTACTCACCATGTTGGGATACTCGAGTACTGTAAGTTTTATTATAAGTTCCCCCCTCCCCTCCCCTTTTTTTTTTTATTGTGTGCAATGAAGTTCACAATAAATTCAAGATAATTTGCCCATAAGCTTCATTGCCATTTACAAAGCTGGTTTCCCAGTTTCAATCCAATTTACATTATCAGATTAAGGGAGAAGTTTTGTTATTTTAGAACACATCCCTCACGTCAGGTGAGAATTGTCACCTTTCTCAATTAATAATCTGTATGGCATAGAACTTCATTTTAGGCAACTGAAATATTTACTTTCCTTTTTTATCTGATTCATTTCTATGTAAAGAATTTTCTGTTCTTTAAATTGATATCTGAATACCATAAAGACCTCCATGGAGGTTGAAAAAGTTACCTTTAATGCTTTTGTATGTAAGGAATCTCACCTCTTTGTGTTCTGAGCAGACATCATTATATTCCATGTTGAAATTGTATGCAGTGTACAGTATTGTTTTCATGGTTGTATACGTTTATTCCAAGTCCCTTGAATCCAGTGACAGCTTTCTACATTATTCTTGGTATTTCCAGACAGGTATATTCAGCTTATGAGCGTGTCACATCGCAGAAGGGGTTAATGGAGGCTATATCTAACTCCTCTAGTTTGAACAGTGTTTCCTAAAGATGAATAAAATTGTCTGAGAGTATCAAGAATAATGTGAACAGTGTCTCCTAAAAATGAATAAAGCTGTCTTGAGAGTGTCAAAAATAATGTGAACAGTGTCTCCTGAAGATGAATAAAATTGTCTGAGAGCAATAAGAATAATAATAATAAAAAAAAAAAAAAAAGGTGTCATTGGGTTTAGCAGGTTAAATTTTGCAAAATGACAAGGAAAGGAATGTATATATCATTTATGACCTGATGAATGCACAAAGTTGATGCAGTGTGTCATGACAGAATGGATGTTGTAGTTCGTTAATGGAAGCACAGTTGTCACATATCAGCAAAGTACAGTAAGTCCTTGTTGTATGTTGCCTTTCTTAATGTTCTTTGGTGCAGTAAGCCCAGTGTAAATACCACACAAATTCTTGTGAAAATTCCATTGCTACCTACATAAAGCTGGTCCACTAGTTTTGCTCAATTTAGAATGTATGTAAAGTTATGATACATTGGAACACAACCCAGCGATATGACACAGACGTAATGTATTGTATAATAACTCTGTATCCCTCAGGACTACATCAGAACATCACTCACCGATCAGTAAAGGTATCAAGTTCACCCTTCGAATCCCATGGCACCCATTTTAATATAGTCTCTCTTCCATCATATAATCTTCAGTATAGAGGAGATATTTTGAATTTGAAGGGTTAGATATAAACTTCACTAATCCCTCCACTACTTAGCTACCCCCCTTGGCTGAAGAAAATCACATGAAGTGGTAAGAATAACCGAAAAAGGATGTCGCCAGTGTGAAGGGGTTGCATAAGTTTATTATTGCATAGACTACTCACAACTGTGTACTGACTTGTATTTCCTTATTTATTGAAATTCTTGGAAGCTAATATCTGTACTGTAACAAACTGCAGTTTCATAATATTATTAGCATTCTGTTTTATTATTTACTCTTCATAGGTTAATGAACACCAGAAATAATAATTTTGCTGGTTTTGGAACAATATTCAGTTTGTATGGTTTTGTGTGATTATTACAATTTTAAATATTAAATGGCTTGACAGTATGCAGTATAGATGAAAGTTCATTGTATGCAGAGTGATAAGCCAATTCTGTAGCATTAGGAATTTGAAATAGCAAGTTAGAATGGTTCAAAATACTATGGGGTTTCTGATGATGTCATATAAATGTAAGATTTGGACAGTGAGCAAAAAGAATGGTCAGGGATGTTAACTCTAGAAGTGACATTTATTAAAGCAGTTGCAGGTTCAGTTTATCATCTTACAAGTCACAGCCTTGTATCGGAGATCGGAAGAACAAGCAGTGGACATGACTGGCAAGGAAAACACCCAACAAACATTCCCCCACACTATGACATTCAGTCGATTAGAGTACCAGTTCAGGTCCCTTTTCAGTTGTAGCTGTTTTATCAAGTGAGCATTGAATAATACATTGAAAAGGTGTGACTGCATGCAAAGAATGTAGTTTATTATTATTATTATTTTTTTTATTATAATTATAATTTATTTTATTTATATTTTACTTTTTTTAAGGATTTGGAGTTGAAGTGGTGCAGATTTGTTATTTTGAAAAGGTTTTGGAGTTGAGGTGATGAATTTTGTTAGAAAAAAAAAAAATAATGGAATGAAGGGAAAGAAAAAGTGCAGTAATATTCCGGTATTCTAAGTCCTTGATACATGTTGCCTTTTTATATTAATTTATTTTTTGCTTTATAACTCCACAGACCTCATTGGAGGCACAATGGAGGTCTGCATGGATCAAACCTCAAGCCTAAGATGAGGTCCAATTAACATCGGTTATAAAACAGACATACAGTAGTAGGTAAACTACCGGTACCATATAATCACCCTGGCAGGGATTTAAAAGAAACAATATCTGTTAAAATTTCATTAGTACCTGTAAAGTACATTTGCCAATTTTTCCTTGTTTACATTACCATTTGTGTAGAAAAACAGTACAGCATTATTTTGGAACACATCCCTGACTTATAACAAGAACTGAATTTACACTTTAAGTGAAAAAGGAAGAGGAATGAAATAAAAAGCAAGAGAAGTATGAAATAAGTAGGAGGAGATAGAGTGAAATAAAAAGCAAGAGACGTATGAAATGATTAAGGGAAAGAGGAGGCAGATAAAGAATGAAACATGTAAGAAGAGTGAAATAAAAGAGTAGAGAAATATGAAATTGCTTAGTTGCAGGAGGGAGTAAGGCATGAGATTATGATATTTGGGATGGTTAAGTCGTTCTTTTCAATCTGCCTCTCATCTCTTCCTTCCTTTCTCCCTCCGTGTCCCTGCTCTTCTTCGGTCTGTTACGGTAGTTTCATCTTTCCACCCATTCTTCCTTTTCGTCCTATTTCTTTTCTCCCATGGCGTTTACCTCCTCCAATGTTCTGTTCTTTTCTTCTTTTCTCTCTCTCATCTTTCTCCTTTTGCACTCCACTCTCCAGTTCCCTTCCTTCTGTTGCAGGTGTTCGTACAGCAGAACTTTATGCTATTCTTTTTGCTCTGGTCTCTTTTTCGTTCCACCTTTTCCTCTTTTATTATCTTTTCTGATTCTCATAGTGCGTTTTCTTCTCTGCGGGCCTCTTCTTCTCATCCCCTCGTCACCCAGATTCAACAGTGGCTCTTCCATTTTTCTGTGCACAAGAAGTTGATTCAGTTTTGCTAGCTTCCTTGTCATGTTGGAATTGCTGGTAATGAACGTGCCGACTCGCTGGCCCATTCTGCTGCTCATTCTCTCACATCTTCTCTTCCATCCATTCCTGCTCTTGATTGTTTTCCTGTTCTTACTCACCTCTTCCATGACCTGTGGCAAACTTCCTGGGACTCGCGAGTCACCAGTAAACTTCATCTCATTAAACCTTCTGTGCCTCCATGGTCTGTTTCCATTCATCCCAGTCATCGATGGGAGACTCCCTGCTGGGCTTTGCTTAGGTTACACCTACCTCACTCAGGGTTGCATAAAGAGTGGTGACCCCCTGCCACTTTGTTCACATTGTAACTGCCCCCTTAACTATCCGACACCTTTTTCTCGATTGCCTGTTCATACTCCATGTCTGTCGCTCTGCTTTTCCCTTCGTCTCATTATTACCCTGCCCCTCATTGCCTTAAAAATTTCCTTGGTAACTTTCCTACGTTTTCTGTTTTTAATGTTGTTGCTTTTCTTTCTGCCCTGTGTATTTTGTGTCTGATTTACCGTAATTGTCCATCCTTCTTTGCTACCCTAGTGCCATGTAGCCTCTTGAGGCTTGGTGCTTGCTTTTCTCACTATTCATTCATTCATTCATTCAGGATGGTTAATTTGTTTTTTGTTGCGATGGAATTCTTTAGCCTATTGATTCCATTTGTGTGTTTGTGTATATACAGTATTCAGTATAGTATGTCATCATCATCAGCCGTTGAGGTCCACTGCAGGACCGGCCTATCCCTACCGAAGCAGGGACGATACAGCCAATATATCTCTACCTAGTGGCTTAGGCTGTCTGGTAGAGACTATGTAGGGTGAGAAGTGCTTGTGAGTGTGATTGTAGTGTTGTAGTGGCTCTGGATGTGTGTGTAGTCTGTGAACCAAGTGTAATCGGCCCGCCTTAAGCCGATTGGGTGCAAGCATACTAGTATGCGACACTGGTTCAACCACAGCACCTCTTGTGTCCGCCAAAGTAGCAAGTGGCTTGGTGAACGCTTCCCGGAGTTTTTACAACTCTGGCGAGAGGCGAACCCGCGCTCACCAGCGTGCGAAACGCACACTCTATCACTGTACCACTGAGGCTCCAGTATATATATATATATATATACATCCATCATCCAATCCTATGTTGCCCCTTGAGGAACGTAGGAGCCCAGGGCTAGGCAGGTTGGTCCTGACATTTAAGATGAGAGTGATCAGCCTCATTTATCCCTGAGTGGCATTACGTGAGCAGTAAACCCCAACCACCCCTTAGGTATAAACAAACCTACACAGGCTCAATCCGACTGGAGTGCCTTAATTACCCACTAAACCACCAAGTGCCATAATTTGATTATATGGTTACCACCCAGCCTATTAAGTGGTTTCCTGGTGTACAGGAAACTATTTGGCTTGTCACTTATTGTAGAGGCACCCATAGGTGAAGGAGGAAAGAATGAAGGAAAGAGAGAGAAGAGGGAGTCTAAAGTCACCCGTAGGCAGAAGGAAGAGGAAAGAATGAAGGAAAGAAAGACAGAAGAGGCAGGAAGGAAGAGAGGAGAGGGCAGATGCCTAAAGCAGCACTACGTTGAGTGAGTGGATGGTGAGTGTCCCCATCCACCATAATATACAGTATAAACAGTATAAATATATACTGTATATATATAAAATTATACAACCATTTGAGTTTATTCAACTAAGCATACACCTCTAGTAGCGAAGGAATAGCAAAGTCTCTGTATAACCCCTCCAGTTCAATGTCTGTCCTAACTTGAATACATAGTCTTGATGGTAGCAAGAATAAAATATGAACCATGTCACTGGATTCACAAGGTTAATGGTAGTGGAAGAATTATACGTGCATACTGAAACTGATATTGGTGAACTGTGTTACATCTTTTCATTCATTCATCTTTTTCTTTTTTACTCTGTTCATCATGAAACATTGGTCTTGTTTATTACTCAACACTAGTGATATTGTAACCTGCTCATCCTTCTTCTGTGCAGTAGCTCCATTTCTGATTCTTGCTTCTGAGTGATAAGCTGTTGACTCCATTTGCACTCACATTAAACACTAGGATTAATAGTAATGTGGTTTGCTGCACTTGTAACTCATCAAGATCAGGGCCCAGATTCACATACACACAGCAGACTCCCTCTCATTATTGGGAGTAGCTTTCTTAGGAAGGACAAGGAATCGAGAGTACAGAAACTTCTCATATTGCTTGTTATTCCTGCAAGTAAGAATCTTAGTGATGGGGTGTTGATTGTAAGTTGTGGATCTGGGCCTAGGCAGTGAAAGCATTGGTTTTTGTAAGGTGGGAGAATTGAAAACATTTAATGGTACTGGTAAGGTTGTGTTGTTAGGGTATGTGCAATTTATATATATTAAAATGCATTTTCTTTTGTAAGTAGCTGTAGTATCATCCAATACCTTGTTGTGTACAGAGAAGGCTTGTTTTAATGCTGAATTGCCGCTGATGCTAATAAATGTATTTAAGTTTGCAAGTCACAAAAAACTTATGTTGAATTCACTGTAAACTTAAAGTATCTTTTTTATAGACTTTTATAGATGTTGATTTTCTATTTAACATTCCATGTACTGTTTATGCAAAACATTATTAGATGCAATTGACAATAAAATTCAGGTGTTCTAAGATTATCATTTATCAAATGTAAATTTACACATTTCACTGCTGTGCAGTGTGGAAGGAACATAATGAAGTTTGTAATATTAGTAAGTAAAGTGCTACAACACATCACGACAAGGGAAAGAAAATTATGTTTGTTATGCATTTAGGTGGTGGTAACCATCAACCACTCATTTGATGTAGTACTGCCTACTTTTTCCATCACCATTATCACACTTTTTCTGTGTCTGCCCTCTCTTCCAAATCCTCTCATCTTTCCTGTCACTTTGTATTACTCTTCTTTTCATGTGGCTCTACATTGAGTGAGGGGCCAAATGGTTTCCTTTATGCCAGGATACCATTTACAGTGCTGGATGGTAACCATATAACCAATCCATACGTGTTCCCTGTGTGTCAGCAAGTGGGTTGGCAGAGGGTAAGTGCCCCTCCCTGTAAAACAACTAACTCAAAGACAAACGACAACCCCTTGCAGGATTATGGTGTCTGGCTGTAGATAGATAGATAGCATGCATTTAAAATTCCTGGTGTTGTAGTAATTAGAACACTCCAGTCAGTGATGGTCTTCCATAGGTTTGATCCCAAAGAGCTGTTGAGAGTATGGTCTTACATAGGTTTGATCCCAAGGAGCTGTTTAGAGTTTTTTTTTATCATACATTACTACCAAGGGGAGAATACTGACCACATAGTCATAAAAGAAATGGACTACAGTAGCATATCCCCAGGTCTTTACACCCAAAAGGGTAATGGGATAGGCTGCTCCTGCCCATGTTGATCATCTCTAGTCTCTCTGGCTGAACAGACCCCTCAACTAAAGGCAAGCAACTGTCCCTGCTGGGCCATTCCATACAGTGAACTGATGTTTCCATGTGGCTGACAGCACCTCACCACAGCAAGGCATGGGAAAAGGGTGGAGGTTGGGTTCCTGGATGGATGGTGCATTTGCATCTCCACCCAGTTATCAGAGATGCCATAGTAGGCCCCACTTCACCCTATTTTTTGGTTACTGTATGTGGCTACCACCAGCATTGTAATTGGTTTCTTGGGTTACAGGAAATCAATAGGCTTGTCACTCCGTGTAGAGCCACCTGAAGTGGAAAGAGTAATAAACAGTGAAAACTGCGAAAGGTAGAAGTAGGAAGTGAGGTGGGCAGACAAAAAAAGAGAATGATAAAGTTGGGAAGTAAGTAGACTACATTACATGAGTGGGTGATGGTCACTACCTGAGATAGGCTGTTTCTACGGTATGCATTTCAGAGGCTGTCTTTATATTATAATGTTAACTACAGGGGCATTCAGTAGAGTGCATCTATCCGACAAGGGCAATGTAATTTCCAAACCACTCCTCATACTGGGTTTGGTTTTCTCATCATCAGTTAGGGATTTGCAAAAGGTGTTTTCCAGATCCAGACTCTGTAATACGATCCAGCTCAGTCCTAAAAGTTAACTGATTTTTTTTCCCCTGGGACATGGGCTATCGATCCACCAAATCTGGTCCAAATCTTTCTCTTAGTTTTTGAGTAATCCTGCTAACAGGCAAACAAACAGAGGTGAAAACATACTCTCCTTGTTGAAGAGAAAATGTCCCACTAACTTCTTACATATGCTTAGTTTTTTCTAGGAAATCTCAAGATGTTTATACCATTTTTAATCTCATTTTTTACAAATGAAGAAGATTTTATGGAAGAGTACAGTATCTCCATTGTAACTGTGTGTGTACTGTACTGCACTTTTCATCTATTTTAATCACTATAATACTGTACTGAATTTGGGTTTACAAATATTCACTTACTGACACTATTGTTTGTAGTGCAGTACAGTACTAAGACTCACAGAAAGAGCTGCATAACATATCTTCTCCAGTTTATTTCTATGTACAGTACAGTGATAAGTGGCTTTGTGTGGTAGCCTAGGTAACAGACCCTGAACGTCTGGGGAAGCAACATTTGTAACTATGCCTGCCAGGCTATCTAGAAAATGAAGACTGGATTGAGCAATATACTGTACATGTTTAGGCAGAAAAACTGTCCAGGTAAAACGTATTTATCCCATTCAGACCCGTTACACTTATATTTTAAGCTGTCAGCCACTTAACAGTTTCATTCACCTGCATGACACCCCACTCCTGGTCTGAATAGGTCATACAAGTGAGTTATCATGTATGCTGAATTAGAAAATAGGTTTGAGAGAAATCCACAAGGGAAATATGGAAAGCAGAAATGAAAATTCAGTAATGTGCTGTACAGTACTGTACTGTACTTTGAGAAGTTTGGGAAAAGGAAGGCATGGACTGCATGTGCAGTCCATGATCTGTTAGGAAAGGATGGAAATTAAAAAACATGCAAAAGATAGCACTGAAAATGGGAGAAGGTTTGTACTTGCTGTGAATAAAATGCCCGAGGGTTCTGTTGTCATCGCCATCTCTCAAAGGATATGGCATCAACTTGGACAGAATGAAGCAAGAGGTAGATAACAGAAATGCTGGCTTTTGCAGAGGTTTGGAAAAAAGATTGACAAGAAAAGTGACATAACTATGAGTTTTTGTATGACTGATATGCATAAGGAATAACTTTTCACAGGTAGACAAAGCAACAAGTGCAGGCAGTGTGTGAAGATAGATAAAATAGGAAAAAGCACATGAAGTACCATGCAGTAATGTATTTTCATATAATCACATGAAATGCATGGAGAATGGAAGAATAATGATACTGTATGTTTTGTACTGTGGTGAAGAAAATGAGGAATTATGCAAACCTAAGTCAGTAGGGTAGACAAGACTGAAAAGAAAAATAAGCCATTTAAGTAGGAGGATGGAAAGAAGGCTTGTAGCTGACCCAGAAAAAGGTTATGTAAGAAAATTTCTAACAGCCACTGAGGGATATGTACCAGGTAACAAAATAACAAAGAAATTAAGTTCAAAGGCTGACTTACAGGTGTGATGGCAATGAGGTGAGTACAGTAATATTATTCAGTATGGGATAATTTATGTGATATGGACAACTGAAGCACGAGAGTGAGTTAAGGTGTTATGTTTGGGTATAAAAAAATTGAGGTGACTGAACCTTCATAATACAGGAGACACAAGGTCTGTCCAAAAGGAAACTGCATACCAACTAGCCAATGTAGCATGATCGTGACTGGAGTGCTGTGTTGCAGCGACTTTTAGCTTTAGTCAAACTCTAGCCACATCACGTCATGTTACTTAGTCATCGAGGTACGCTCACTTGAGTGAACATCTGTTCAGTGCACTTGGTGATTTGTTGAAGGTTGAGCAGTGAAGGAATTTGATAAGCAACGTGTTTGTGTGAAATTCTGTTTCAAATTAGGAAAAACTTTTACTTTATGAAAAATTTCATCCATCCATCATCCAGTCTTATGTTGCCCCATAAGGAGCGAAGAATCCCAGGGCTAGGCAAGTCGGCCCAGACATTTAAGATGAGAGTGACCAGCCTCACTCATCCCTGACTGACATCACATGAGCAACAAACCTTGACCACCCCTCGGATATAAACATAAGTGATGAAGTGTTGGTGTACGGCTACGATGTTGAAACAAAAAGCCAGTCATTGCAGTGGGTTGGATCATTGTCACCACAGCCAAAAAAAAGGACAGAGTCACTCACATAGGGAGGGGGAGGTCAAGGATGAGATGAAGGGATGGAGTGGAGAGGTAAATGAGAGAGGGGGGTGTGAGCTGGGAGCAGGGTAGTGAAATGGCAGGGGACTGGGTGACATGGAGGAGATTTGTTTGTGGCCACCCCTTATGGGCATAAGGCATCTGGCAATAGATAGATAGATAGATAGATAGATAGTCGCTCAAATATGAAGGTCGTGTTGTCTTTTTTTAACTGGATGGGTGTCGTTCATCATGAGTTTGTTCCACGAGGTCACGGTCAATGAAGAGTTTTACTTGGACATCTGAAGCTTTTGAGGGAGGCAGTGGAAAGGAAGAGGCCTGAGGCGTGGACAAACAAAACCTCGATGCTGCATCATGCACCATAACAATGCACCCACTTGTGCGCTGCTCCTTATCCGAGACTTTTTTGGCGAAGCACAAGATGACTGTTGTCCTCCAACCATCCTATTCTCTGGAACTGGCCCCTGCAGACTCCCCCCCCCCCCTAAAGCTTAGTTAACTCTGGAAGCATTCCAATTTCAGATGGCAAAAGAAAATTCATCTAGTGCATTACACACATGTTCACTCAAGTGTGTGTATCTTGATGACTAGGTGATGTGGCATGATATGGCTAGTGTTAGACTAAAGCTCAAAGTTGCTGCTAGACAGTGTTCCTGTCACAATCATGCTATGCTGGCTAGCTGGTGTGCTAATGAAAAAGTTCAGTTTCTTTTTGGACAGACCTCGCATGTATATATTCTGAGAAATATGAAAACTAAGGTCTTGGAAAGCTTCCGAGAGAAAAAAAAAAAAGTGAGAGAGAAAGCTAACTGTATTGTAAATAACAGAAAATCACGTTACAGGACTTGGGGATGAAGGGCAAGTAAAATGATGAAAAGATAAAAGAATAAAATTACACAATGACCCGAACACTTTTTTATCATGGCCATTACGTTCGCTTCCCATTAGTAGGCAAAGGATTAGACACAAAGTAAGTAACTGACTCAATTAAATTCATAACTTTTGTACTAAAACAACATTTCTACGAAGTGCAATGCTGAAAGCTCTAAAATATTAAACTTATTTTACTCAACTTTGATTACCAACCAGTGGTTTGGAAACAATGTGTACAAGCACATACAAAAGCTTGAAAATATGTAAAGTACAGCAGTTATGTATATGGGCACTGGTAAGCTGAGCCCTTTCAGCCTGATGATGTATATTACATTTTAATCCTACCACCTTGAGATAATTTTATTCAGCTTGGGGGTGATTTTCAAACAGGACTGCCATGTAACTTTCATAAACCCCTTTAAAGAAGCTGTTCTTTCTATGCTGCATAAAACTGTCTGGAGGTACCAAGGATAAAATATTCAGTATGGCATCAGATTGAAGGGGTTACAATAAATAAACTTACAATTTCCTACTACTGTACAATCTTCTGTACAGTGAAAAATGCCACTGTGGACAACATTCACACATCACCCTGTACACACAGATCCACACACTCACTGGTGCTGTCAGTGGTGTAAAACAACCTTCAATGAAAACTCAACACTGTTTGGGCCTACATTCATAAAAGATCCTGACCAATTCTTTACAATTAACATTTCTCCCTATCATTGGTTTAATGTCTTAATTTAACTTTGTCATATTTATCAAGTTATTCACTCTAGTTTGGCTTTGGTTTATTGTAATTTAAAATAATATTTAGTCGTTTTATTTGAAATATTTGGTTGCTTAATCAAGTAAGGATAAAACCACTAACAAGTGATCTCATACACAACTTAAGCTCAAGAAGTTTTATGAGTAGCAATGGCCCCTAGAGTCTTGGCACCATGTCCTTGTGGGTACAGGAGGCTTTCCAACACCTCTATCTATGCAGTTATTCCCTCTTATTATTACCTATTACGGTACTACTGTTTTTAATACAGGCTGGCGTGTTGGAGCCTTCATCAACGCAACAAACTGAATGTACAGTATACAGGCAGTTATCGATGCTGGACACCTTCATGCAATAGTATCAATGTAACTGAAGAGCCTGCCTACCTGGTTATACCATTACATGCCCCAATTCCCTACAGGAGAATAGTGGACTGTGGGAAAAGGACAAATTCAGTCTACAATCCAGCAGATTTATGTCCAAATGAGCCTGAAGCCAACAAGAGGTAATTATCAGTTATGATTTCATAATTACTTTGCTTAAAAATTAACACCTCTTTTTCACTTATTGTTCTTGATTCACTATAAAGTAATAGTAATTCAGAAATGGGTGCTTTTGAGCTTTTAACCCTTAGAATCATGATTCAATGTTGATTCATTTAAAGTACCATTCCACCAACACAAATACTGTATTAGATTTTATTGATGGATTGTAGTTAATATATCTTGGATGAGAATTTTAATGTGCCACATGCAGAAACAGGCTGGTATAGAAGAGGAGTTTGAAAGCCTCTTAAGTTGACAAGAATATGGGTCTTCCATTTAGCACATCCAGTGTCATCACAAGTCACCAAACTGCCGTGAGAGTTGTGGACCCTTCTTGAAGGTCTTCTTCTTTTTGGTCTTGCTGTTGGCTGCTGCTGCTGCTGCTGATGATGATGATGACGGCCTCTTGTGGTCCTGCCGGGAGTATGGGTTGGAGTAGTTGGGGTCCTTTTCAGCCAGACCCAGCTCCTGTGACACCTGCAATTTTTTTTTTCCTTTTAACACTTAGTCGGTCATAACTCTTGTATTTTGGCTAATACAAATTACTTTATTCATTTGAGAGTGAGTCACATAAGCCTGAATGTTAATACTGGTGCCATTACTCCTCTCATGGTCAGGACAACTCTTGAATTCTGTTCCAGTAATGGCTGATGGTTTTATGCAGCTACGTGAGTCACAGGATCCTTAGTGTTAATAGTGGCACCATCAAGTCTTATGGCTGAGACAACTCTAGTATTCTATCTATCTATTGTCAGATACCTTAATCTCTGAAAGGATGGCCACAAACAAATTGCCTCCATGTCGCCTTGTCACCCGCCACTTCACTGCCTTCCTCCCCGGTTCACACGCCCCTCTCTCATATACCTCTCCACTCCATCCCTCCATCTCATCCTCAACCTCCCCCTCCCTCTCCCCAACTCCACCTCACTCACATACACTTTCCTTGTTAGGCTCTAGCCCTCCATCCTCTCTACATGGCCAAACCACCTCAGCGTATTTCTCCCAATGCTTTCTATCACATTCACATCGACACCACAATGCTCCATCACTTCCTCATTTGTCATTCTGTCTCTCCATGTAACTCCACATGCTCCTCTCAAATAACTCCTTTCCAATGCTCTCATTTTTGACTTGTGTTCTTCCAACAAGGTTCAAGCTTTACTTCCATACGTCTGAGTTGGTATCACAATACTTATCATGCAGAGACTTTTTTTACTTCCATGCTCACTTCCCTGTTTCTTATCACTGCTTTCAAAGAATCTGCAACATTTCTTCCTTATTGTACCCTTTCAAGTGCTCCATCCTCCAAACTTCCATCCTTATCCATCACACTACCCAAGTTCTTAAATGCATTCACATTTTCCATTTCCTCATCATCCAACCTCACTGTACATTCACTGACTTCAGTTCTCTCAAAGACCATAACTTCACTCTTCCCTACATTCACTTTTAGATTCCGTTTCTTACACACTCTCCCAAATTCATTTGCCAAGCCTTGCAGTTCCACTTTGTCTTCACTTAACAATACAGTATCACATGCAAACAGTACAGTATTCTATTCTAGATAATTCCAGATGATTATACTGTAATTAACTGAGAGTGAATCACAGGGAATGATACAAAATTAATATGAAACCAGTGGTCTAGTGTGAAAATGCATTCCAGTCAGAATCCATGAGTTGGCCACAGTTTTCCTATCGTACCATATGCAAAATTTTAGTTTGGTAGTAGTAAATACATTAATCCTGATAACTATCATTAATATTATTAGGCTATATCACTGCCGCCAAACAAATTACAATATAGTAATTTTTTACAGTCAAAGACTATCTATCGAAGTTCCTGATATTGATTCACCTCTAATATTCTTCATAAAGTACCTTTCATCCAATCAGAGTTTTGACACCTTACGCCATTTAAACTTCATAATTAGTTGTCTACACAAACTCTTACCAAGTAGATGAATTTAGCTGTGCTCTTGTCAAGGAACTTTGACTGTGTTGCAAAGAAGACTCCCCACGTGAAGAGAAGTTGCCATGGTCGGTTCTGGCGTAGGATATCATGGGTGATCTCTGGCAGGTGAAGCAGGATCTCACCCAGGAAGGCGGTGTTCTCCAGGGTTTGAGACAAGGCTGTGTGCAGTCATTTTCTGGGATTGTAAGTATGCTCTTTTACTCTAACTTGGCCTGAAATCACCATCTCTCAACCGTGATTACTGAGCTGTACCAAGAGACTAACACTAGAATATGATGCTAGTCATGAAGAAGTGCTGTGGAAAGGATGTAGAGCTATTGTGCTGGTACTGTCTAATTCTGCCAGTGAGCTACATGAAATAAACTGCAACAGGACAACATGCTGGCCAAGTTAAGGTAAAAGGATTATAGTCTTCAATACAGACTCATAATGCAATTTTTACACAATACAATAAGTCCATGCTATAAGTTGCCTTTTTTTTTTTTTTTTTTTTGTACACTGACAAAACTTGTAAAAATGTGCATCTCATGGTTCCACTGGCACCTATAATGCTTATTTGCCTATTTTCCCCAATTACAGCACCAATTAAATGGAAAGATTTTGATACTTCTGACCACATCTGGATTTATAAAGAGGACTGCCTGTAGTGTACTGTATACTGTAGCTAAAAAAAAAAAAAAAAAAAAAAAAAAAAAAAAAAACAACTACGGAAGATTACATTCCCTAAACACTCCCTATTCATGAATTTATTACTGGCACAATCAAGTACAGTATAATAGCTGTAAGACAGAATGTGCTTTACTGAGTTGCAATGCAGCATCCAGTATCTCCTCAAGGTAATAACAATAATGGGAAAAAGGCATTACTAATCTGTTGGATAATCAGTCATGCTGTGGTCATGGAGGGTTTTTGTTTCATAAGTTTTAGTCTTAAGATACTGTACCCCAGTAACTTTCAAAATAATTTTCAGACAAAGAACAACATACCAATTTTTATCTTGCTGTCTCCAAAGAGTTTTACCTAATCTAGGGAGTTAGGTGCAGCTTTCATTAATCTCTTCACTATTAGAAGTCTTTCCTAAATTGAATAAATCATTCAGGAGATATAATTATAAACTAAACAAATACAGTACACCTTCCAACTAAAGGATTTAATTTCTCGTGCAATACCTACCATCTCTCACAGTTTCCTCCTCAGGGAAGTCCATGCCAGGGATGTAACCAGCCTCCCTCAGCACCACCTGCTTTTGTCCCAGCACCTGACCACACAAAGACATGCAGCTCAATACAACCATCTGGTAACAGCCAGGTATATGAATGACATCGAAGGTGTGAGCTTGAGGAAGGGTGGCCTGATGGTGGGACTGGGTGGCACATATGCATTTTGGTTGTGGCCACCTCCTTCAGGATTAAGGTAAATAGCTGGAAATAGATACTGTAGACAGATAAAATCATTAAGTAAGAACTTCTCCCCCCTCCCACCTAAAAAGGCTTAACACGTTACCTTGGTGTGTTTTTTGTATCATACCGAGGATATACACGAACTACTGTAGATGAAAAAAGAAGCCCAAAATACAACCTCCCACAATTTGAGACATGAACAGAACTGCTTGCAACTCAGGTCCCACCCTTTCCACTTACTGTTTATGAAACAGCATGCAATAAACAGCCATGTAGGATTACTTCTACCGACCCCAAGAATAATACAATATGACACTAATGTGATAAAAACTAAACTGAGAGAGCAATAGTGTTACGGTACGAACCCTGCATTGTCTCTCAATAATAGCCATATTTGTTACATCATTCAGACCTTTTGCAATACCTTTTACTTATACAGTAAACTCACAATTATCTGGCATAATTCAGCCAAGCCCTATGCCGAATAACGTGAAACATTGGATATTGCATAGTACAGTGGTACTCCCCATTGGCTCAGTATTCATTGCTGAGCTGGATATTGCAATACTATCTGTCTCAGCCCTCTATCCTAAAAACTTTCCCATGTGTAAAAGATGAAAATTAAGTATAAAATACAATAAAGTAATGATACAGTTATACGGAGCCGACTGGCTATTGTTTCTGAGCCAGTTGATACACCTCGACGATGGATATTGCAAAGAACCACTGGTTAAGTCCTGTTTCAATGCCAGATATTGCATAATTTCACCAGACATTACTTTAAGAGGGCCGAGCCAGCGACACTAGATATCGCGCTGGGCCAGATATTGCAACAATGGACGGTTAAGAGTTACTGTATTTTCCTCCCCCCCCCCCTCTCTCTCTCTCTCTCTCCCAGATACCTTACTCTTCTCTACCCCCATCCCCTCCCTCTTTAATGCTCAGTCTTCCTTGGCTACAACATAAATTAGTACATACCTCAAAAATCTTTGCAGCAATGACACTGACCATCTTCTGCTGTTTGACTTGATCACCAAGACCCAACATTGTTTCAACTGCAGCCCGATGTTGTGCTCGCCTCTGTTTGAACAAGCTCTGAACTACACTTTGAGTTAAGATAAAATATGAAAATATGGAGGAAATGCAAATGTCAAATATTGCTTTCCAAATGGTAGCATGTGCAAAGTTTTGTTAAAAGCATTTGTCAAGATCTGAAGCTTTCTTATACACACATACAGTAAAATCTTGATATAACGGACTTCAATAGACCGGAATTCGTTTTTATCAGACTTGAGGAGCTGCCGGACAAAATTCCTATATATCAGAAAAAGTCCGATAAAGCCAGAAGCAGTCCGGACTGCCTGACCACTTCAGCTATGATCACCACAATATGATAAATAAAAGACATGTTTATCAGTGTACAGTACAGTATTATTATATATATTATACCATTTGATTAATGTAATGAAGTTATAACACAGTACAGTACCACAGAGGTAGTCAAAACAGTTTAAAAACCATTCATACGATCCAGACCAGTGTCTGATAAAGCGAAAAAATTCCGGGTTAGCAGAGGGAAGTCTGGATGTTGCTTTTATCGGAATTTCACATTTTTCGGAATGGCATGGGCCCCAATTAGTCTGTTAAAGTGAGGTCTTACTGTATACATAAGCATCTGTAGTACATACATACATACATCCGTCATCTAATCCCGTGTTGCCCCATGAGGCGCGTAGGAGAACAGGGCTAGGCAAGTTGGTCCTGACATTTAAGATGAGAGTGACCAGCCTCAAACATCCCTGAGTGGCATTATATCAGCAATAAACCCCAATCACCCCTCAGATATAAATATACACAGGCTCAATTCGGTTGGAGCGCCTTAATTACCCACTAAGTCACCAGGCGTCACAGTTTGGTTATATGGTTACCACCCGGCATAGTAAATAGTTTCCTGGTGTACAGGAAACCATTTGGGGTGTCACTCAGTGCACGGTCACCCACAGGCAAAAGGAAAGGAAAGAAAGAAGGAAAGAACGGTGCAGAGAGGAAGGAAGGAAGAGAGGAAAGGGTTGTCACCCGAGAGCAGCACTACATCGAGTGAGTGGACGGTGAATGTCCCCACCAGTATCCGTAGTACAGTCTATATATATATATATATATATATATATATATATATATATATATATATACTCTCACCTTAAATGTCAGGACCAACTTGCCTAGCACTGGCTCCCATGCTTCTCATGGGATGCCACAGGATTGGATGATGATACAGTTAGGTAAGAACACAAACACATACACACACACATATAAATATATATATATATATATACAGTATTTAATATATATATATATATATATATATATATATATATATATATATATATATATATATATATATATATATATATATATATATATATATACAGTATTTAATATATATATATATATATATACTGTGTATATATATATATATATATATATATATATATAAAGTATTTCCTCATTTTTCGCTGCTTGGATGTTCTGCCAAAACCTCGTGAACCGTGAAACGTCGAAGTGTGAAGTTAACCCCTCAAGACTGATGCCACACAATCATGCTTTTGTGTAATTTGACACGCCAGCCTATCCCGCACAATCGATAAAGACACACAAAAAACTAGGGGAGGGTAACTCTGCCCCTTTGGTGACGTATATAGGATCAGACCAATGAACGCTAGAGTGTCTGGGGTGGTATGGTGTGACTGGCCCCCTAAGGTGGGGGAGAAGGAACCCCCCCATCACCACCGTCACTTTACCTCCCTCAGCCTCATTGCGTCATCTCCACATCGTCCCCTCCCAACCAACCATACTCTAACATACTCCCTACAGCAGTGTGTGTGCATAGCAACCCTTCTCCCCTCTCCCTCCTCCCCTATCCCTCCATCCTCCTCCCCCCTCCTGCCATACACACTCCACCTCCACTTTTTGCACGGCTTGTTTTGTTCCTATGGGTGTATGCCCAGTGGTGTACCAAGGGGGGGGGCCATGCGGCCATGACCCCCCCCTTTTGCATATATATATATATATATATAAGTTTAACTGTTTGTAACTGAGACTAATACAGTGATTAAATTATTATAATTTTATAAAGTTATTGTTATTAGTTTATTACAGTTGCAAAGTTGTTTGACTGAAATGTGTGCATTTGAATTTTAGTAGTACAGTATAAGGTTATTGAAGAGACTGAATCATAACTCAGTGGCACAGAGTACTTAAAAATGACTTTAGAATATGCTATATTTATGTCGTATACCCATTCCATATGGCCTCAAAATGATAATAAAATTGGCCAAAATGCAAAATTTTTTCGAGGGGGGGGGGCGTACAGCAACCCCCCCCCTGAACCCCCCAGCTGTACGGGTTTGCTGCACTCACCAAAGTCATGGGCTGCACAATTAAAAAGAAAAAAAAAAGGCCCCTCCCTTTTCAGCTTTCTGGGTACGCCACTGCATATGCCACACTGACATTTCATATCTAGGGAACACTTCACATTGACATTAGCTATTTATATATAATTATTTACTGAAAATAATGCATTTTCTGTACATTTTCTATTTTCACCCACGGGGGATTGGTAACTTTTTTGCATCTTTGACGGGCGATTGTGCGATAACTATTTGGTCAATCTGGCTGAAACATACATTTTCAGGTGTGTAAATTCTGTCTCTTGAAATGTGGAAGAAAAATTTTAACCTTGGTGAAAGTCGAAAAATCGACCCTGTTTTGTGGCTGGAGGGACAGACGTGCTGAGCGAATTGCGTACTTTAGGGGTTAAGAATCAATGGGAAAAATAGAGGAGCATTCCGGTGGGACATGTACCTACCCTATCATAAAGTACTATAACACTAAACAGGCCCTGCCCAAAATTAAACGAAGAGTGTTTACTAATGCTAGAACAGCATAACACAATAAACATGTACTGTACCTGAAAAGACATTAAAATTGTCAAAATGAGCTGAAACACCAAAAATCCTTACCAGAAATAAAGTGAAGACTGGCTTGAGTGGCAGGTGAAGGTGTGTTGAGGGTGGATGGGGTAGTTCCCGATGTCACTAACCAAGGAAAAACTGCCACTTTTCACCAGATTACTGTCACTTCTTATTGCTTTCTTTCCTTTACAGATGGCTTTACATTGAGTGACAAGCCAAATGGTTTCCTGTAAGCCAAGAAACCATTTACAATGCTGGGTGGTAACCATATAACCAAACCATACATGTTCCCTACGTGTCAGCAAGTGGGTTGGTGGAGGGTTAGTGCCCCTCCCCGTAAAACAAATAACTCAATGTCAAATGGCCATCCTTTACAGGATTATGGCATCTGGCAATAGATAGATAGATAGATAGATTTAATTTTTGGCATCAAAGGTGGTCAACTAAAACCCGGTCATTTTGTGCTCTCTTTGTCACTAAATGGAAGAGAGAAATTATAACAACATTATTTTACTCACTGCTACAGGGAAGAGAGGCTGTAATATAGTCAAATACAGTAGAATTAAAAAATGGTGTGCTGAGTCTACCATGTCTGTATTGGGACTGTTATTATTCTTTCCTCCCTTAAATATCGATAAGCTTTATGTTACATCCATTTCATGTATTTGTCCATCAAAACAAAAATGAATAATGTGACAAGAAACATGTAATGATTCTTCGTTAAGAAATAGTAGCACGACACGGCTGAAGATCATGTTACGATCATAAACAATAAGAAACTCACGTGTGTCTACTGCCCTGCTGAACCTGCTGTATAAAGATCATGGAAAACTATTGTATAGAAAAATGGACAGTGCCTAGACTAAGCATTGGTATGCATCGTCTGCTGAGTGTTAGCTGCCGACTGGGAGCGTTGAAGTGCAGGGAAACTAGCAATGTGTGAAACAACTCGAAAACTTTTTTCTAGTACAAAAAATGAGGGATCGAAGTAAAATGCGTCGATATACGAGGAAATACTGTACTGTACATGTATATGTATATATATATATATATATATATATATTTTTTACACTATGCCCTTCCTTCTTCCACAAAGCCTTACCCCTGCATAAGGGCAGAGCTTGAAGTAAAAACACATTGATAGGGGAAGGAAATTATTGCTTGAACGTATTATCTACAAGTACATTACTGAACTGATGGACATCACTGGATAGGTGTCTGTAAATGTGAAATATTAATACAGACCACCCCCACACAATAATCAGATGTATTATGGGCTTAAATTTTAATAGCACCCTTTACTAAACCTTATTAACAGATATCAGGTATATCCAACAATAGCTACTTGAATGAAATATTTCGCTTGTTTAACACTCGTGATAGTGGTCAATTTCTTCAGCAAAACCCTACATTATTCTTGACTTAATTCACAGGAGTTCCCACACTGTCATTCACTTCCGTAGTAAGAAAAGGATACATAACTTAACTTGGTTGGTTTGGGCTAGTTCTTCACATAGTCCACTTGAACTAAAAGCCACCACATATAGCAGGAAGCGAAGAATTACATGCGCACACATCATTATGTTATGGTACGCGACTGGTTCATAATAAAAACAATTTAGCAGTCAAGCAACAATCATGCCTTTCTCTGGCAAAAAATCCTCATGCTGTGTGATGCAGGCAAATTGCCTGCTGATTGTCAGCCTGACTCGTGGCCTCTTCTCATTTGTTTACGTTTTAGAAGTATTACCAATATTTCAGCCATGGTACATTTGTTTTTCAGCAAGATGTAACTACTCAGCGTAGTAATAACTCTATTAGAAAATGAAGTTAATGTAGCGAAGTATATGTTCAATTTATCTTGTGTGCAAAATTTCCATTATATATTTAGAAATCATCAAATGGCCGATGTAATTCCCTTTGGTAACATTGCTGCTGCTACAGCTGATGGTAGCGTCGTCTGCTTCGCGCCAGTTATTAAGAAATCTAGTAGTTGAAGAGAGCAAAAGTTTATTAAATTTTAAATGAGATGTATGTGATACATTTATATTGTACTCTACCGTTAGATTATAATATTATATAAATCTGTAATATAATATGCCCTTTATGCCCTTGAGGGGCTGGCGGTCTATAGATGGTAGAGCTCAGGATCATAATAAGAGTTTGATCCTTTATACGGGAGATTGTACACTACACAGTAAGTATTAGAATCTAAATTTTCTTAAGATTCGATGCTTTTATTATGGTAATAAGCAATGTCTTCGGTGATCGTATATTCTCTCAGCTGTGAGGGGATCGGGCATGAACTATCTTAGAGGCCACTAGTAACCGAAAATGCGGAGCAGAAGTAATTCGGGAGTGCGACTTGACTACTATCATCGGATAGTGTATCGCACCATCCTTAGACACCAGGTAAACAGAATGACATATCGGTCATTGGCATGGAATCTCTAAAAGCACTGAGTTTGTTCTTGGTACAATTTGTTTCAGTTTGGTTTTATCGCAGCCACACATAATTGCACCTAGCATGGTGGTTATTATGTCAGAATTACTAGTCCCTAACAGGATAGTTGTTACTGAAATGGGAAAAGCTATGTTCTTCAGTCTCAGTCAATATCAACTGAGGAAGAGTTTAAGGTATTTTTTGAGTGGCCATGGAATTTGATAAGGTAAATGTGCTGTTTCGGATGACACCTCTTTGAAAGACGAAATCCAAACCTAACTTAGGACTCCCACCTTAATCTGTGTCGAGGTAAGTAGTAGCTCCTGAATAAAAAAGAAATTGGAGGTGTTGTCTGAACCGTGTAGTCATACCGTTGATAATTTGAGATATCCAGTCAGTAGATTGAATAATTCTGAAATGCAGTTTTTTAAACCAGTTACAACCAGTCAGCTGAAGTGATCTGGTTTTCACCAGTCATTGCTGCATAGTACAGTACTTTTGAATGGATATCAGTTAGTTTCAAGATAATTGGGATCCAGAGAATGTCCAGGGTGGGTGATAGGTTGAACATTATATAATTTATGTTTGGTCAGGTTATTTTAAAATTGTATTTTTAAAATATTTTGAACAGTTTTGATCAGTTTGTATGGGAAGATGAGATTGTTGAGATAGGGTAGGGGGAGATATTGTCAAAATGAGTTATTATTAAGTTCTGATTAATTCAGAGCATCATAAAGCTTTAGAATGACACACTGGGCACCTGAAATTCTGGGGTTCTTTGAAAACAGAAATTTATCAGAATTAGTCCATATGATTAAAATTGTCATGTGGTAACAAGAGTGAAGTAGAAAAGACCATTGGATTTTAGGAGATTAGATCTTACAGGGCTCTTGTCTGGCGAGCCACAGCTCGCAAATGCGAGTATTTTTTCCCTTCGGTGAACAAATTTTGCATGCAAGTCGCCTTTTGGCGAGGAGAAAATACATCTACTTCAAAACCCAGTAAACTACAGAGTAAGTACATCTCATTTAAATGAACAAAAAAGCACATTGTGATCGATTATTAAGCCTTTCCATGTTGCCACTGTGAATGTTTAAAACCTCATTATATGATTCTAATCATCACAGTGTGTAAATAAATATATTTATTGCTTGTAAAATATTTCGGCTGGTAGTCAGTTTGGCTACTAAATATTTACTTGGCTCGTAAATCTGAAACCTTAGGAGCCAAATGGCTCGCAACCATCGGCAGTTAGCAAGAGCCCTGCCTTAGGAGGCATCTTATCTGCACTATTATACTTTGGTTAACATCAGGTATATAATGCTGTAGTATTCAACACTGTGAACCACCTGAGGTCAGATGGTTAAACAACTTTCCTTTTTCCATCTCTTTTTCATTCACTCTCATGGCCTACCTGGCAGTGCGATGAAATAGCGAATTGGTGGTCATTTACTGAATTGGAACTTTTAATGTGAAAATATTATATCTATCTATCGCCAGACGCCATAATCCCGTAAGGGGTGGCCAGTTGACTTTGAGTTATTTGTTTAATGGGGAGGGGCACTAACCCTCCACCAACCCATTTGTTGACACGTAGGGAGCACGAATGGTTTGGTTATATGGTTACCACCCAGCGTTGTAAATGGTTTCTTGGCTTACAGGACACCATTTGGCTTGTCACCCAATGTAAAGCCACCTGTAAAGGAAACAAAAACAAAAAGAAGTGACAGGAAAGATGAGAGAAATTGGAAGAGAGGGGAGCAGGCACAGAAAAAGAATGGTAAAGGCTGAGGAAGAAATAGGCAGCATTACATCAAGTGAGTGGATGATGGTCGCCACCACCTACCATGTACAGTATATATATATATATATATATATATATATATATTATGATGTAGGTTCATACACACCTAATTATCTTAAATCTGGTAAAAAACAATTGTGTTTAATTTAACCATTAGGTACCCCTTGAGATTCCAGTGACACATTTTCGTGTCATGTCAAATCCAACCTCAGAGAATCCGTTGACACGTTTATGGGTTATTTTAAGATACTTTTGTAAAATACTTATCATAAATCGCATTTATGTCATAACAGACTCGAGTGTGACATCATGGAATGGTTGCTTTATGCATGGTGGGCACTACACAGCTGGTCTGACCCTGGCTTTGTCTCTTTATTACAGTCCTTTATTCATGGCAAATATTGTTGTACAGCAAGGTATAAAGTTTTTGGTTTTTGCCTAACTCCAACTGGTCATTTTGACATTTCATTTTCTTTGTTTTCCTTTTTTGAACGTACCGTACTGTGATGAAGTACAACTATTTAGCTTTAAAATGATACCAAAAGCAATCAAAGAGAAATATCGCAGCACAAAGATGTGGGTCAGTGCAAGAGCTGCTGACTCTAGCATAGACATAATCTGCCCGGCCCAGAAATCTGATATGGTTGATAAAATACCAGGATTCAGAGCAAAAACTTGCCATACAGTAGAATGCCAGCATGCCTTGACAGACATATATTTGCATAAATATTGATTTACAGTGCAGATAAATGTACAGTATTTGCATGTTAAATCAATATTTATACAAACTAGAAGTCTGCCAAGACGAGTTGCCAAGCTAAAGACAAAACACTTCTGCCAGCTTGGCAAATTTTTGCCCAGAATTCAGATATTTTTTACTAAGTTAAAATTAATCCCCCCTCCCTTTTTTTTTTTTTATCTGATGTTAGATAATTAGGTGTGCATGAACCTAACCTAATTTGCGATAAAAATTATATTTTCCCATTAAAAGTGCCAGTCTGGTAAATGACCGCTGATTCGGTATTTTGTCACAGCCCTACCTGGGAACCTCTCCTTTTTTCCCCATCAAGTTACCATTGATCACGTTCAAATTTCTCTTCTCACACATACCTCCAGATTTCCTTGTGAGGTTTGGAAATAATGATATACAGTAATAGTAGTGATGTATGAAGTGCATCAGTAAAGATAAATTGAAACAGTTAGCTATATTCAGGTAATTATTAATGTGACATGGCCTAAATGATGTGTGAATGATTATTTGACTCATTTCACTAGGCATGCAGCTAATAATTTGTTTTAATTTTGAAGGCTCCAACATGCTTGCGTGTGTCAGCCTTGGTCACCTTATGACGGCTGTCCATGCTGCTCAATCTCAGGCAGCATCCCGATTCAGTCCCTTATCCCTGAGGTCACTCTCAGTGACCTTGTCCCAGATCTTTTTCAGTCTAGGCTACCTCTCGCAGCCCTACCCCTAACATAAACACTTCGCACTTTCTGCACCCAATTATCATCCCCCATGCACTCCACATGCCTAAACCATCTCAGTCTACCTCTCCTCATCACAACACCAAATCACTCCAGTCCCATCATATCTCTTAACTCTTCCATCATAAACCTAACCCCCCCCAGGCTTCACACTTAGGAACACACTGCACATCCACATAATCATTGCCATTTCTGTATATATGTTAGGCCCGCGAATATCCTCTTCCTTGACTGTCCAAGTCTCATTACCATACAGTAGTACGCTCCTAACACATGCCGCATACAAAGATCCCTTAGCATGGAGGGAGAACCCTCTCAATGTCAGGAGAGGCAACAGCTCCCTGAACTTCTCCCAACCACTCCCTACTCCAGTCACAGAGCTAGCCCCAGCCCCACCTCCAGCACGTAACATGTCTAATGGATAACAAAACTCTTCCATAAAGTCAAGAGACCCACCAGCAATTTCAATCCTTTCATGCCTGACAATCTCCACCTGCTGTCTCTGACACATTGCATACATGAAATCAGCCTTATCTCGCAGTCTACCTCTAATACCGCTACATCTCTTATGCTCATACCTATTACAAACACAGTATGAAATTACTTCCCATGCCTTGTGGCGAATCACACGTGGCCAATCTCCCTCTTCTTTGACAGTACTGTCACCAGCATTAGATACCATCCCTTTTGTTTTATCTGCATTTACTCTTAAGCCCTTGCACCCCATACCATCTTTCCACTTCCTAAATAATTCTTCTGCCTCCCTTTCAATTGCTGCAATCGACACCAAATTATCAGCACACAACATCTCCCATGGGAGTCCATTTCTGAAGTCACATGAGAGAGCTGCAAGTACCATGATAAACAACAAGGGGCTCAAGACTGACCCCTGATGCACACCAACATTCACGGAAAACTCATCACTGAAATCTCCATTTGCCCTTACCTGGGTGCAAGTGCCCACATACATGGCCACAACGACCCTAACCAGCCACTCCTCAATCCCAAGCATTCTTATTGCCCACTTCACCACCCTTTGTCAAAGGCTTTCTTCAAATAAACAAAAACAAAGTACAGTTCCCTTTCCTTTCCTATATATTTTTCCTAAAACTGTCGAACAGTGACTATGGCATCAGTGGCTCCTTTGCCTGGTATAAACCCAAACTGCATCTCATCAATATTCTCCCTGCTTTATTCTTTAATATTCTTTGTTCATAATCCTATTTCAGTTCATCTTTCAGATGAAACTAAGAGTTGGGATGATGTAAAATAATAATGATAATAATAATAATAATAGTAGTAGTAGTAGTACTACTACTACTAATATTATGGCGTCTGATGATTTAATGGATAAGTAAGGATCTCCAATCGAATTGAGCCTGTGTAGATTTATATCCAAGGGGTGGTTGGGGTTTATTGCTCACATAGTGCCACTCAGAGATGAGTGAGGCTGGTCACTCTGATCTTAAATGTCAGGACCAACTTGCCTAGCCTATTTCAGTTCATCTTTCAGATGAAACTAAGAGTTGGGATGATGTAAAATAATAATGATAATAATAATAATAATAGTAGTAGTAGTAGTACTACTACTACTAATATTATGGCGTCTGATGATTTAATGGATAAGTAAGGATCTCCAATCGAATTGAGCCTGTGTAGATTTATATCCAAGGGGTGGTTGGGGTTTATTGCTCACATAGTGCCACTCAGAGATGAGTGAGGCTGGTCACTCTGATCTTAAATGTCAGGACCAACTTGCCTAGCCCCGGGCTCTTGTGCTCCTCATGGGGCAACAAAGGATTGGATGATGGATGGATGGATAATGATAATAATAATGTTTCCTGCCTGTAACAATGATACCCTAAGGTGCAAATGATATCTGTAGAGAAAGACAGAAATAATGTTGCGCACTATCTCGTATACATATAGGACAGTGGAGAACCAGTGACAGGTGATAAGATAAAGGTGGCATAGCATGTTTGTTTTAACCCCTTCACACTGATGACATGGATACTTTTTAGAGTACAAGTACAGTATTTTGGTTTTGTTGCATCCTGACGATTTCAGTTACCTTTGAAAGATCGGCTGGTTTTGATTATTTGATTCACCTTTTGGAAGGCCATCTATAGTAGTAGCAGTAGTGCAGTGATGATTTTGTTCAACTACAGATGCCTGTTTATTGTGAAGGTGTGAATAAAGGTTACATTAGCCCTTGCAGTCCTGCCATTCTTTCATAAGCTTAATAGAATATCTGGCAGCAACAAGAATGCAATAGTGAAAGGGTTAATATAACAGTTATATGTTTATCTTTCATTGTACACTATATGTTAAGTTAATCTTAGTTAAATATTGACATAGTCTGGCAATAGATAGGTACCATAGCTAGTGTTCCTGTACCTTTTGATTGGTAGCGTAATGTTAAATGCTATACCAGAATAAGTTTTGTTCATCCTCCCCCCCCCTTTTTTTTTTTTTTAATATATAATACAGTATTATACAAACAACCCTTATTATAAGTAAGAGATATGTTCCAGAATATCAAAACTTCACCACTTAGTTCGTGCTGGAAATAGGAGAAACTAGCAGATGAGAGTAATAGGCAGCAAAAGAACTTTAATAGGGAATTCCCTGTAGTTACAGTATTGTGGTTTTAATAGAATGGTACGTTAATAAAGATACTGTACACATACCTCACCCCTTAGTTATAATGAGAGCTGCATGTATTCTTCACTACAGTAAATCCTTATTAACAGTTAGATATATGTCAGTGATGTATTTCATCCACTCACTAGATGTAGTGCTGCCTACTTCTTCCTTAGCTTTTATCATTATTTTTCTGTGCCTGCCCTCCTCTCTTCCTATTTCTCCCATCTTTCCTGTCACTACTTATTGCTTTTCTTTCCATTACAGGTGGCTTTACATTGAGTGACAAGCCAAATGGTTTCCTGTAAGCCAAGAAACCATTTACAACGCTGGGTGGTAACCATATAATCAAACCATACGTGCTCCCTACTTGTCAAGTGGGTTGGTGGAGGGTTAGTGCCCCTCCCTGTAAAACAATTAACTCAGAGTCAAATGGCCACGCCGTACGGGATTATGGCATCTGGCAATAGATAGATAGATAGATGTATTTCAAAATACTATATCCCTTTTTTTAAATTTATTTATTTATTTTTGAAGTACAGCCAGCAATGATATTTAGGGGAAAGTAATATATTAGTTTGAGAGGTTGCAGTGATGTTAGAGAAGAGTGCCTTTATATGGGGGGTGTCTGTGTTACTAGGCAGCTGCATTGCATTGTTATGCAGACATCCCTCAGCTCCCTTCCTATACTTCAAGTTCATGATCAGATGGGCTTTAAACCACAGCAACAACATTGGTACTGGTAGCAATAGTGCTTTGGTAGGCAGTTATTTTGTAGTTTACTGTATACTAAATTGCAGAAGAGAACTTAAAAATTAACAAATACTCTAATGAGGACTTAGTATATCCTCCCCTCTCTCCCTGACACTATGTGAAGGATGCGGTGACAGGATTATTAGCAGCGAGTCCTGACAACGACCATGCCTGGGTGCGAGACAACTTATATTCCATCCTGGCCGTGTGGGGACTGGCCATGGCATACAAGAAAACAGCAGATTTGGATGAGGACAGAGCCAAAACTTATGAACTTGAGCAGGTATGGGAATATTCACAATACTGTACAGTATTTTCAAAATGGAAACTGAACCAAGACTTACAAATTTATGTATGTATTGGGATGTGTGTTGGTCTCCCTCTGGATGATGACCAAGTCAGGAATTAACACTTGATTAGGAATGGATATGTCTATAATTATGTCTCAATAAGTAGCCACCAGATCTCAATTGTTTACTTGATTGATGTATTTTTATGCTTTATTCTCCTGTGCTAAATGACCTAGTGGTGAACCCATGCCTTATGTATGTCTCATATGTCAGGTAATATTTGTTGCATATAAAAGGTTGAAGATTGACTGGTCTAATAGGGAGATGGTTTCATGATCCCAACTTCTAGTTGAATTTTCCCATTACCCTGTGCATCATTAATCTGGCGCGTCTAAAGCAGCCAGCTTGTGTATTTCCTTCATCTGTTAGATGCAGGGGTGGATCAGCCTGAATGATTGGCGAGAGGGATTGTCATTACAAGATATTTTGGCAAGGTAGGGCAGGCGGATATAGTGATGTGGGTGTGTTGGTTAAGGAGAAATGAGTGGAATATGTCGTGAACGTATTGAGAATGAATGAAAGGATAATAGTAGTGAAAATTTTGGTCGGCGGTCACATAGTCATTTATGGTATATCGGTGTACAGGTATGCTCCACAGGCTGGATTGGATTATTAGAGAAAAAGATATATTCTGGGATGACTTAATACATGTGGTAAGTGGTATGGGGGATGATGAAATTGTAGTTTTGGGAGGGGACTTAATGGTCATGTAGGTGAAGCAGTTCAAGGATATGAAATTGTGCATGGGGGATGTGTATATGGTAAAGGGAATGAGGAAGGGGAAAGGATACTTGAGTTTGGGAAGGCAATGAACATGATAGTGTGCAACACACATTTTAGCAAAAGAGAGAGTAGGTTGATTACATTTGAGGCGTCTAGTCAAATAACGACGTACTTTCCAAATCAATGTTTTGAGATAAAGTGTTAAAGCTTTGTTTTGTGTGTAACTCATTAACTAGTAGCCCAATTTCAATAAACTACGTCTATAAAAATTCTATCTATCTATTGCCAGACGCCTCAATCCCGTTTGGGATGGCCACAAACAAAACGCCTCCAAGTTGCCCTGTCCCCCGCCATTTCACTCCCCTGCTCCCAACTCACACCCCCCTCTCTCATATACCTCACCACCCCATCCCTCCATCTCATCCTCGGCCTCCTCCTCCCTCTTTCCCCCTCCACCTCACTCACATACACTCTCTTCGTCAGTCTTTCACCCTCCATCCTCTCCACATGGCCAAACCACCTCAGTATGTTCCTCATAACGCTTCCTATCACATCCACATCCACACCACAACGCTCCTTTATATCCTCATTCATCAGCCTGTCTCTCCATGTGACTCCACAGGCTCCTCTTAAATAACTCATTTCCACTGCTCACTCTTGACTTGTGTCCTTCCAACAACGTCCAAGCTTCACTTCCATACGTTAGAGTTGGTATCACAATACTGTCATGTAGTAACTTTTTCACTTCCATGCTCACTTCCCTGTTTCTTATCATTGCTTTCAAAGAACCAGCAACCTTTCTTCCCTGCTGTACCCTTTCAAGCACTTCATCCTCCAAACCTCCATCCTTACTCATCACACTACCCAAGTACTTAAACGTACTCACATTTTCCAATTCCTCACCATCCAACCTCGCTGTACATTCACTGACTTCACCTCTCTCAAAGACCATCACTTTACTGTTCCCTACATTCACCTTTAGATTCCGTTTCGTTGGCTCAGTGGGTTAGAGCGCTCCGCTCTGACCGAAGGGTCGGAGGATCGAATCCACCCAAGGGTCATTGGTAGACATCAGGAAGGGCATCCGGTCATAAAATGCTACACGGTCCAAAGCAAAGTCCTCTACCCAGGGGCAATGCCTTAGCCCTTATCCAAAAAAAAAAAGGGGGTACCTGGCGTAAAACTCACACACACTCTCCCTCTTTCACACACTCTCCCAAACTCATCCACCAAGCCTTGCAGCTCCCCTTCGTCTTCACTCAACAACACAGTATCATCTGCAAACAACAGTACAGGGAGTTTCCAAACACTATCCTCTCTCACCAGGGCCACTCCAGCATCCACTACCCTACCTTGTACCTCTTTTATTACCCCATCCATGTACAGATTGAACAACCATGGAGACATGACACATCCCTGTTTCAACCCAACTTTCAAAGAGAAAAATTCACTTAGTTCACCATCCACACGCACTGCAGCCTTCGCACCATCGTACATACTCTTCACAGCATTCAACAACTTCCCATCTACTCCATATATTCTTAACACTTTCACAATCCTTGTCTATCCACCCTGTCATATGCTTTCTCCAAATCCATGAAAGCTGCATACAACTTCTTTTCCTTCTCTAGAAACTTTTCCACTAAAGATCTAAGAATGAATATCTGATCTACACAACCTCTTCCCATCCTAAAGTCTCCCTGTTCTTCTCCAACTAATTTCTCTGTTCTTTCATTAACTCTGTCAATAAGTATCCTACCATACACTTTTCCTATTATACTAAGAAGACAAGTGCCCCTATGATTACCACACACTTCTTTCTCCTTTTCCTTTGTACAAGGGAATAATCATACCTGACTTCCAATCCTCCGGGACTCTACCTTCCTCCCAGGCCAATCTGCATATCTTCCACATCCATTCTACTACTATCTCTCCCCCGTGCTTCTGCATTTCACCACACACTCCATCACTTCCTGGGGCTTTCCCCGATTTAACTTTCTTCATTGCTTCCACAACTTCTATCCTACTGATTTCTTCCTGTCTTCTCACCTCTCTCCTTCTCCCAGCCATTCCCCAGCCACTTATACTCGCATTACTTCCATCCTCTATGTTCAACAATTCTTTAAAGTGTTCTCTCCATTTGCTCACTTTTTCTCCCTTCTCCACTAGTAATCTACCATTTTTATCTTTCACTCCCCTGCTAACTTCACTTCCACCCTGTCTTACTCTTTTCACCTCTTTCCAGAACATTTTCTTACAGTCCCTTCACTTTACACTCAAATTCCTTCCAAATTCCTCATCCACTCTCTTCTTACTCTCTCTTACTAATCTTTTCACCTCTCTCTTTCTACATATAACTCTCTCTTCCGCCTCTCAACTTCTTCCACGCCCCTATTTCTCATCCATGTATCCATATATGTATGTATATACAGTATATATCAAAGAAAAGGGATCTGTACTTTGTTTTTGTTGATTTGGAGAAGGCCTTCAACAGAGTCCTTAGAGAGGTGGTGAAGTGGGCAGTGAGCCAGTTTTGAATCGAGGAGTGGCTGGTTAGGGTGGTTATGGCTATTTACAGTAGATGCTCATTTTAACGAACTAATTCATCCAACCCCCATTATGTTATCTCAGATTTTCCTCTAAATCGAGTTCCATAACCAAGGCACAATATAAAGGAAAAATTTCTGGTACAGTATTTCAAGCTATTTTCTGCTAAATCCTTGAAGGCAGCCCAAACCTAGCAAACATTGATAACTCTCAGTGCTACACACAGCAGTCAGAACCCTTAATTAATAATTGAACCCAAAAAATGCATTAATGAGTACAGAATTTGCTTAATGGAATTATGCTTGATTCAATAGAAATTTTTCGTTAAATAGGGCAAAAATATCGGGAAAAAATAATTCCGTCATCTCGGGTTTCCACTTCTAATCGAGCATCTACTGTATAGGGGTGCTCGCACCCAGGTAAAGGTGAATGGAGATTTGAGTGATGAGCTTTCCCTGAATATTGGTGTGCATCAGGGGTCAGTCTTGAGCTCCTTGCTATTTATCATGGTACTTGAAGCCCTCTCATGTGACATTAGAAATGGACTCCTGTGAGAGATGTTGTATGGCAATGATTTGGTGTTGATTGCAGAGAATGAAAGCGAGTCTGAGAAAGATTTAGGAAGTGGAAAGATTGTATAGGACACAAGGGCTTAAGAGTAAATGCAGATAAAACAAAATTGATGGTATCTAGGGAGGGTGAGTGGCCATGTGCGATTTGCCACAAGGGAAGTAATTCCATCTTGTGCATTGTTTGTGATAAGTGGGTGCATAAGAGATGTAGAGGTATTAGAGGTAGACTGCGAGATAATGCTGATTTCACATGTGTGTGGTGTGATAGGGAGAGCATGTGGAGATTGTCAGGCATGAAAGAATTGATCTTGCTGGTGAGTCTCTTGACTGTGTGGAAGAGTTTGTTATTTGGGAGACATGTTATGTGCTGGAGGTGGGGCTGGAGCTAGCTCTGTGGCTGGTTGGAAAAAGTTGAGGGAGCTGTTGCCTTTCCTGACATTGAGAGTGCTCTCACTCCATGCTAAGGGATCTTTGTATGTGACAATGTTAGGAGTGTAATACTGTATGGTAGTGAGACAAAGACAGCAAAGAAAGAGGATATTTGCAGGCTTACATTTACAGAAATAACAATGATTAGGTGTATGTGCAGTGTATCCTTGAGTGTGAGGCCAGGTGGGGCTAAGTTTATGATGGAAAAGTTGAGAGGTAGAATGTGACTGGAGTGTCTTGGTGTTGTGATGGGGAGAGGTAGATTGAGATGGTTTGGGCATGTGGAGAGGATGGGGGATGATAATTGGGTGCAGAAAGTGAGAAGTGTTAACATTAGGGGTAGGGTTGCGAGAGGTAGGCCAAAAAAGACCCGGGATGAGGTCATTGAATGTGACTTCAGGGATAAGGGACTGAATAGGGAGGCTGCCAGAGATCAAGCAGTATGGAGTGCTGCCATAATGTGACCAAGGCCAATGCGTGCAAGCATGTTGGAGCCTTTAAAACATGAAACGGAAAGTGAAATGAATGCAATTTGTGTAAGTGACAGGCCATCTTTACAGTAACTGACTGGAAGTTCCGTACATACTTAATTTTACTAAACCCAACCTTGTAGTGGCCGTGTTTAGTAAAAGCTGTAAGGATATTTTTATGGCTGCCCAGCGTACTGCAACCTGCAGGGACCCAGGTTTGATTCCTGGGCTGTTATTATGATCAAATTATGTGTGTTGCCTCATTTTTTCAGAATATCCCATAGGTTGTTGTAGACTTAAGTAAATTCTGGATACAGTAAATCTAACTGCAATGTCACGTATTTTGGATGTAGTGGGGTGTGCTGTGGTGCCCTTGTTAACTGAGTGGAGACATCAATGCGTCGTCCATCCAGGAATCAAACATCCACATTTTTTTTCATGCTTCATTGCTGTGGTAAAATGCTGTCAGCCGTAAGGGAATGTCGGTTCACTGCACAGGATGGCCCTGCGAGTGCTGTTGCATGCCTGTGGTTGATGGATTTGCCTGGCCAGACAGATGGGTTGACTATCAACAGTAACTCTATAGGCAAAAATAGGTATCCCCCAGCAGACAGTGCTGTGGGTCAGTGATATCTATCACCTTTAACAGTCTTCCCGGTCATCTCTGTGAACCTGCTCCCACAGCCATCCTTGTTCCCTCCCCTCTCCCCTGAAAGTGAATGGGCTGTTCAATGACTCTGACATTGTATGTTGGATGGGTACTAATTATAAGTGCACCTTATTCAGTTACCTATCACTTTTCAACTTTGTCAGAGCTGTGTGAAGCTGATGCGTGGATTGCTAACATGTATGATGCAGCAGAAGGACAAGGTGGAGCAGTTCAAACACACCCAGGCTCCCATCGATGCACTCCATGCCAAGTACTCTTCCCGCACTGGCCAGACGGTTGTGCAGGACAACGAGTGGGGACACCTTCAGATTGATGCCACATCCTTCTTCTTGCTCGTCCTAGCCCAGATGACTGCCTCTGGTGAGACTGATTTCTGTATTATTAAAGCATTTAATCAATGAGGATCATTTTGAAAATTTACGTGAGAAGAAGGAATCATTAGACTGTATTTCACTTTACACAAAGGCTGTCAGCAAAGACAAAAATATCAGACATTTATTTTTCCATCATGTATATCAGCACTGATGTCATAAACTGGGAGAATGCCGTACCCTTTGCAGTCTGGGTTAATACAGTAATAATCCACTCAATGTAGTGCTGCTCTCGGGTGTCTGCCCTGTCCTCTCCTTCATCCTTCTTTCCTTCCATCTTCTTCTATCTTGCTTTCCTTTGTTCTTTCCTCGTCCTTCTGCCTACGGATGACTTTACACTCCCTCTTCTCTCTTTCATTCCTTCATTCTTTCCTCTTTCTTCTGCCTGTGGGTGACTCTGCACTGAGTGACAAGCCATATGGTTTCCTGTACACCAGGAAACTATTTACTGCGGTGGGTGGTAACCATATAACCTAATTTTGGCGCTTGGTGGATTAGTGGGTAATTATTGTGCTCCAGTCGGATTGAGCTGGTAAAGGTTTATATCCAAGGGGAGGTTGGGGTTTATTGCTCATGTAATGCCACTCAGGGATGAGTGAGGTTGGTAACTCTCCTCTTAAATGTCAGGACCAACTGCCTAGCCCCGTGCTCCTACACTTCTCATGGGGCAACGTAGGATTGGATGATGGATGGATGGATGGATGTCGATACTGAACTTCATGTGGATCTTAATTGGCTTGTTTATGTGAAGAATTTGGTATACTAAAATACTGTACAGTAATCCATATGATAGTGAATTTAAAGCTCAGCCTAATTTTTTGTCTTGTCTGTTTTAATCCTCTCCTTTCATTTTATTTTCTCTTGTTCTTTTACAGGGCTGCAAATAGTCTTCAACTTGGATGAGGTTTCCTTCATACAAAACCTAGTCTTTTACATCGAGTCAGCATACTGTATCCCAGTAAGTTCACTTAACATATATATGTGCATTGAGTTTTTATTTATTTATTTTTTTTCCCTAAGTCCAGTGATTTGCTATCAGTTAGTTGCTACTTTGGTAATCCAAGTAACCTTGTACCATCAACAATAATGAGTATGGTGAGTTGTGCACTTATTACCGGTATCCTTTAAATGTCAGGAGTTTCCCACTAAATTTGGTTTGATGCACAAAAAAATGACAAAAATTAAATTACATGATTAATGAAAGGGTTAACACTGATTACTTGGCAGTGCTTTATATTTTAAAAACTTATATACTATACTGCCCACTGCCAAACAATTTTATTCTCTTTGAAGAGATTTCTTGTAATGAGGGGATTAAATTTGCACAGGGTTAATTAATATTACCACGGGAGTTGAGTTCATATCATTAACCCTTGTAGTGCACTGATTTTTTTATTGAGGCTGTATTTGATTCTGTAGAAGAGGTGGATGGTTATCATCACTCCTGGAAGGAACTACCATAGTACTGGTGTGGGGCCAAAAACTTCATAGCTGGTTTTGTACAACACTCCCACATTTGGGGGAGGTGGTGGCTCAATCGGTAGAGAGGTGGCCTGCAGTCCTGACGGACCCAGGTTCGAATCCCGGCTGGGGCAGGGAACAGTTTAAGGATTTGAATTTCATTAAATCGGGCTTTACAGATCTACCAGAAGACCCGCCGACATGTCGTAAAAATACCCCCGCTAATACCAATACACCAGTCCTGCATGAGACAGCCCTAGCATGTATTCAATATGGACGGTGGGTGTTAGCGCCGAAGTGGTGACATGTAGAGGTGTATGGTATGTAGGAGGACTGCTGGGCCTTGATAGCAGGCTGTGAAGCCTATGCCCAGAGTCGGACACATAAAAAAAAAAAAAAAAAAAAAAAAATTTATACAGTCAGAATCAATGCTGTTACTCTTAAACATATATCATTGACATTACTAAAATTTGTTTCACGTGGTAGGATGGGCTCATTAACCTTGGATGGCAGCTGGCCTAGGAGAAGAAAATTTCCAATTTCAAACCCAAGGCCCAAGGTAAGGGTTGGCAACAGTAAGGGCATTCAGAAATAGAAAAAAGTTCATACTACCTGGTATTTGTTGGTGACACACTGGCAGTGCTAAAGCTTTGTTCAACCAATATTGCTGTTATTGTCATCAACAGGCAAAAATAGTTTACACATGCAAACATAGCCAAGACCTTCAAAAACTTAAATGTAAATGTATTCTTTCTTCTCTCATAAGATTGTACAGTGTTCAACTTCAGTGGAGGTATTAAAGAACATCTTCATTAAACATTAGTGGTAGGTGGGGGTGCTCACCATCTACTCACTCAGTGTAGTACTACTTTGGGGTGACTGCCCTTTTCTCTCTTCCTTCCTTCTTTCCCTCCATTCTCTTCTGTCTTTCTTTCCTTCATTGTTTCCACTTCCTTATGTCAATGGGTGGCACTACACTCCTTCTTGTGTCTTTTTTTCCTTCATTTTTTTCCCTTCCTTCTGCCTGTGGGTGACTCTACACTGAGTGACAAGCTAAATAGTTTCCTGTACACCAGGAAACCATTTACTACGCTGACTGGTAACCATATAGCCAGATTATGGCACCTTGTGGTGTAGTGATTAATGAAGGTGCTCCAGGTGGATTGAGCCTGTGTAGGTTTATATTGAAGGGGTGGTTGGGGTTTGTTGCTCACGTAATGCCACTCAGGGATGAGTGAGGCTGGTCACCCTCATTTTAAATGTAAGGACCAACTTGCCTAGTCCAGGGCTTCTACACTCCTCATAAGGCAACACAGGATTAGATGATGATGATTCATTATCCCATTTACCATAATAGGTAGCCTATCTTCAAAACCAAATAAAAAAATTTAGAATTAGCAAGGTCAAACCCAAACTATGTGCCATCATACTGCAAGGCTTAATGCCTTTCCTGATTACCTATGATATACTGTAATATGGCTGATAAATCTACATTCCAGTCTTAGTTTAATGATATGGAAATAGAATCATAAATGTTCTCATTGTTGCAGTATTTTTTTTTTTTTTTTTTTTTTTTATGAGGAAGAAGGAACCAAAGGCCATAAGCCCGCAAAACTGTTCCTTCCAAGAGAAAAAGAAAATACAAGAGATAGCCAAATTCAAGATCCATTCATTTCGAGATGCCTGGACACACTGCGTTTGAAAGACTGGAGATCATAGGAAGCAGGAAATACAGACAGAGGGAGACAGTTCCAGAGTTGACCTGTTGCATAAATGAAGGACTGGGAGTAACGGTTAACTCTTGCATTTGAGAGTTGGACAGAAAATGGGTGAGAGTTTGCTGCTAGACGGGTGCTACGTGCCCGTCGTAGAAGTGGAGGAATGCATGCAGACAGTTCAGAGGAACAGTGACCATTGAAGTAGCGATAGAAAAGAGATAAAGATGCAACATTGTGGCGAAGAGACAGAGGTTGAAGGGAGTCAGTAAGAGGGGGAGAGTTAATGAGACGAAAAGCCTTTGACTCCACCCTATTGAGAAGAGCTTATAACAAGGAGAATCAGTCATTGGTACCCTGTGTAATTTTAATCACCAGCATATTAGAGATATTTTGAAAGCCTGATAAATGGGAGTAGAGAGAGCAGAGCTGCTGTAAACATGATTGGTTTTGGGGTTGTGCAGAGAAGGAATGCAGTGCCAGGAAACATGACACTTTCACAGGTGAAGAATGCTGTGAAGTGGCTGAAAAATGAGAAAGCAGCTGGGGTTGGTGAGGTATATGCAGAGATGATTAAGTGTAGTGGAGAGAGTGGAATGAAATGCTTGTTGGAGATGTGTAAGAAGGCATGGATGAGTGAAACTGCCAGCAGAGTGGAAAAAAGCTGTGATTGTACCCCTATACAAAAATAAATGAGCAAAATGAGTGCAAGAATTATCGTAGCATAAGTTTATTGAATGTGGTAAGGAAGGTATATGAAAGAATTATTATAGAGAAAGTAAGAGAGATATCAGAAGTCCTAGTGAGTGGTGAACAGGGTTTGAGTGGCAGAGGATGTGTGGACCAAATATTTACAGTAAGACAGATTGTGGAGAAGGCTTGTGAGAAGAACTATTAGGTGTTTATGTCATTCATGGATCTGGAAAAAGCATACGACAAAGTAGACAGAGATAGATTATGAAAGGTTTTGCGCATGTAGAGTGTAGGTGGTAAGCTGCTAAGTACCGTCAGGAGTTTTTACGATGGTAGTGAGGCATGTGTAAGGGTAAATGTGCATCTGAGTGGTTCATGGTCGGGGTGGGCGTGCGACAAGGTTGTGTAATATCCCCATGGTTGTTCAAAATGTACAGTATATGGATGGGGTGATGAGAGAAGTAAAAACACAAGTAATGGAGAGAGGGATGGCATTGGTAATGAATGGTGATGTATGGAATATCTCAATCTTTCTATATGCTAATGGTGCCGTACTACTTGCAAATACTGGACAAGAACCTGGTAGACTAGTACAGAGTTTTGCTGATGTTTGTGAGCATCGTGCCTTGAGAGTAAATTTAGAAAATAGTAAAGTGATGGTTATTGAGAGAGACGGTGACTCCCAGTGTGAGGTTACAGTGAATGGAGAGAGACTAGAATTGGTGAGAGTTCAAATACCTGGTAGCAGCGATAGTAAAGAGAGGAAAATTTGCAAAAGGCTTGGAAAGTAGAGTGACATGAGGAAGGAAAGTAGCTGGTGCAATGGAGGCCATGATATGAAACAGAGGCTTGAGTGTTGCAACTGCACGAGGTTTGCATGAAGGAGTGCTAGTGCCAGCTTTAACGTATGGATGTGAGACTATGGTGTGGCATGAAAATGAAAAGTCAAGAGTGAGAGCAATGGAGATGGGACTGCTGAGGAATGTATGTGGAGTACAGAATGGATAGGATATGAAATAATAATTTGTGAATGATGCGGAGTGAGAAAGTCTGTGGACACCAGAATTGAAGAGAGTGTACTGAGATGGTATGGTCATGTGGTGGAAATGGATTGCAATAGAGTGGTGAAAAAAGTAGCTCAGTTGGTAGAGAGGTGGCTGGCAGTCCTATCGGACCCTGATTCAAATCCCCGCTGGGACAGGGAACAGTTCAGGGATTTGAATTTCATAAAAACAGACTTCACTGATCTACCAGAAGACCTTCCGACATGTCGTAAAAATACCCCTGCTAATACCAATACATCAGTCCTGTATTAGACAGCCCTAGCATATATTCAAAATATGGACGGTGGGTGTTAACGCCAAAGTGATGACATGTAGAGGTGTGTGGTATGTAGGAGGACTACTGGGCCTTGGAAGCAGGCTGCGAAGCCTATGCCCAGAGTCTGACACATAAAAAAAAATATCTGAGTGAATTTGAAGGAGAGAGGTGAGGTAGGCCGAGGAGAAGATGGAGGGAGGTGGTAAATGGGTGTGTGAGGAAGAGAGGTATGGAAGTCAGTGGGGCTAGGGGACTGGCAAGAGATCGATTTCGCCGGATGAATGTTGTGAAAAGAAGTGCATGATTAGGGATTTGGCACCCCTTTGTAATGTGACAGCTTTCGGACTGGCTCTGTCAGATACGTTTATGTGAAGCTACAGAATGTGGTGAATGTTTTTGGTATATCAAATAGAGCCAGGATTCCGGAGGCTTGAATGATAAGTGAATAGAAGCATGGCCCATTGAATTGGGCAAACTTGGGCTGTCTGGACATTGCTACTCCTCATCTTGCCCTAGGGTGGGAAAGGAGATCTGGATGATGATGATGATGACTAGAGAGATACAGATAATATAAACATACATTTGTGATGCAGGATTATGGCATCTGGGAGAGAGGAGACAAGACTAACCATGGCCTCCCTGAGCTGAATGCCTCATCCATTGGGCTGGCCAAGGCAGCTCTGGAGGCCATGAATGAGCTGGATCTTTTTGGTGCACGAGGCGGCCCAGCCAGTGTCATCCATGTACTTGCTGATGAGGCACAGAAATGCCAAGCGGTCCTGCAGGTGAGCTGTAATTCATTACCCTCATGTGTTTGGGATTTTTTTCCTCTAATAATACCCATTTAGCTTAAGAATAAACACCTAAAGTTTGGCACACGTTTCCTGGGACACTTTGTATATCATCCCGTATCGGTAGACTACATCTTAATTTGTCCTTCATTGTTAGTAACAATACATCTCCACCTGCTCTCCTTTCCCACAGAGTACTGTACTGTACTGTGCTTTTCTATTTGCCATTCCTATTCTCTTCCCATTTTTAGCTGCTACTTCCTCTTTCTGGCACCTAATTCAATCTCTCTCTAAACCCCCAGTCCATGCTGCCTCGTGAAAGCAATAGCAAAGAGGTGGACAGCAGTCTTCTTGCAGTGATCAGCTTCCCGGCATTTGCTGTGGATGACCCTCTCCTGATTCGCACTACCCGCTCCACCATCCTGTCCAAGCTGCAGGGGCATTATGGATGCAAACGCTTTCTCAGAGATGGGTTTAAGACTGCCAAAGAGGTAGGCATTTAAGGTGTACAACATTTCGAATGTTTGATATGAGGTTCTATCCAAAATTTCCGGACATGCTATATAAAACTGAAAATCCACCATAGTTCCTATTGGCCACCATCGCCTTCGAAGTAGTTCCTTTGTGCATTGATACACCGGTCCCAGCGTCATTGTTGGAACACTACCTGGAAGTCCTTTTCGATGAGAGTGTTGAGCACCACTGGCTATTCCTTCTGGACGTCCTCAGTGGTATCAAAACGATTCCTTTTCAGCTTGATTTTCATTTTTGGGAACAGAAAGAAGTCACAGGGGGCCAAATTGGGTGAGTAAGGAGGGTAGGGGATGATAGCCAAGTTGTTCTTGGCCAAAAACTGCTGGCTGTTGAGCACACTGTGAGCCAGGGCATTGTCATGGTGAAGCTGCTAGTTGTTGTCATGCCAAAGGTCAGGGCATCATCGTCTCACATTTTCACACAGTTGCCACAAAATGTCATAGTAGAAGTTGGAATCAACAATTTGGCTAGCTGAGAAGAAGTCTTTGTGCTCAATCCCCTTGATGTCAGAGAAAACAATCAGCATGCCTTTGACATTGCTTTTCAACTGTCTGGCCTCCATGGGTCTTGGTGAGACTGTCCAACCATGAGATTGCTCACCAAACACTTGTTGAATCATTGGCAGGGTCTCTGTTGCATTTTTCCTGAGATTCACACAGAATTTGATGGAAAGTTGCTGTTCCTTTTTTATGTCCATCTCAAAAATCATGAGACAACACGTGCACGACAGCAAACAAATGAATGTTACTAATCCCCACGTCAGCCTAGCTCCGCACCATGTGGCACATTGACTCACAATGCATGTTAGTACTGCTACCTAGAGGCGCATTGCACTATTACAACCTGTTTAGGAGTCACGAACCCTATCTATCTATCTGTCTATATACCTAGGCTGCTTCCCCCAAGGACAGGGAGGTAGCCGAGACAGGATGACTGGGTTCGTGACCTGTCTTTTTAGTTCCTGAAAAGAGACAGGTCACGAACCCAGTCCAGAAAATTTTGGATAGCACCTCGTATAGTCAGGCATGAATGTCTGAGCCAGGATTCCAGGGGTTTGAATGTGTAAATGAGAATATGACCCATTTCATTGAACATACTGTTGATAATTCTCCCTGTTTTGTGTTTCCAGTTCCATTGTTTTCTGGATGCTTTTTCACCCCATTTTTATATAAGAAAAAAGTCTAGAATGGTAATATCTAATTTCATTCAATGAGTATGTCGGCAGTGAGTGATTTAATATAGGTGCTGGAGTGAGATAAGAATGTTTTATGTCCCCAAGGTTGTTAATTGTATTTACCTGGTACATGAATGAGATTATGAGGTGGATCAGAAAGAGTTGTGGAAAGGAGGATGGAATTGGTGATGAATAGAGAGGGGTTGAGTATTTTAGATGTTTGGAGATGATGCTGTGTTGCTTACTTGTTAGTGAACAAGATCTTTCCTGACTGGTTCAGAGTTTTGTGACTGCCTGGGAATTGGGTTTTGTGAAAGTGTGTTAAGACAAATTAGAAAATAAGGTGCTGGTTGTAGGGAGAGAAGGTGACTTAGTGAAATATGCAATTGAACAGAGAGAGCCTTGACTTGGTGGAAGAGTTTAAGTACTTCAGTTCAGTAACAGAAAAGAGAATTAAATGAGTATTGGCAGTGAAGATAATAATGGCTTCGAAGGTGCAAGGGAAATGGCCAGTTCTTTGAAAACCTTGACATGAAACACGGCACTGATTATGGAGGATGCAAAAAGCATGGTTGAAAATGCTTTAGTGCCCACTTTTAAGTATGAGTGTGAGAGTTTGGTATGGCATAAGTATAAAAAGCTGCAGGTGAGAGCAGTGGAAGTGGAACTAATGGAATTTATTTGAGTTTTGGTGAGTTTGGATGAAATTAATAATGGAGATTTGTGAAAGCTGTATAGTAATGAAGTCTGTTGATAAAAAGAGTACTTAGATGGTGGATGGTATAGTAAGCTAAGATAATGATGAATGGATAAATAATGAAAAATATAGTAATGTTAGTGTACAGGTATTGACACAAATACATCAGGCTTTAAGCCAGCCTGAGGAAAAAGTATTTATAAATACAATATTTATTGTACAGCATTGTTTACATTCCACAGGACCCAAATAGGTTATACTATGAGCCATGGGAATTGAAAGTGTTTGAGAAGATTGAGTGTGAATGGCCACTCTTTTTCTGCTACCTCATCCTGGACCACTGCTTCCATGGTAACGAAGAAGCTGTCAAGGAATATTCAGAAACTCTAGAGGAGGTGAGCACTGTCACAATCCCCTACTGCTACTGTCAGAAACTTAACTATATTTGTTGTACTCAAACTTAACCTAGAATTACCGTCTCTCCATCTTGAATGTTGACTTGTTCGAGAGGATTAGCACTAGACTATGATGCACAAATTATCAATATGGAAAGGATGTAGAGCTTTAGGATTGCATTTTTCTTCCAGTCAGCTCCATGAATTAACTACAAAACAAAAAAAATATGGGTCAGGTTAAGGTAAAAAGGGTATAACACAAGGAATCATCATCTTGCCTTATTTGTCACATTCATATGAGATAGAGAGATCCAGAGTACATCTCATGGTGAACAAAACTTAGTGGAGATACGAGTCCATTGGTACAGTTCCATCATCACTACCCCTGTGGTGTTCACGTATGAGGTCCTCACCCCATGTGAATGTGGGAAGTTTGATTTAAGATGATACAGGTTTCAGTCTCCACTAACACCAGTTGTCCTAACATTCCATCATCGTGATCATTATCAGCACACTGTGGTAAGCGGTGCAGCACTATCACTGATATAGCACTTATTCAGCATTATAATGTTTATTGTAAACTGTATTGTCAGCAGTGTGAAAGCACTCGGCATTCATCTTGACTATGGCAAGTTCTAGAAGTTTGCACGTGTACCTGCATAGCATAAAAGGTTTATGTTTATTGATATTGTAGTACCGTACTATACCGGCACTCTGCAACTTGGTTTTCTGTTTATCACCCTATTTATATTGTGTACAGTAATTTCTCATTTAACATGCTTTCACTTAACATGTTTTTCACAAGCTAGCTATTAATCAATATATGAACACTTTTCACATAACACATTATTTTTCACTATTATGGAGTGAAGGGCCAGGGTTGATACAGCCCACACCAGCACAGACCCCATTATGTTATTATGTCTGTAACTTATAGACTTTGAATGTGAAACTTACTTACAGACTTTCAGTAAACGTTCAGTAGATGCTGATACACGCAGTCACGACCCACGATCCATTTTGATAATTGTATGCAGCCTTGTATGTGAGTTTCTCTAACTTGATCCTGTATTTCTTACTGGAACACAGTGGTCACGTAACACAATTTTCACTTATCACAGTAGTTTTTCAGAATACATTGATAGTGTTAAGCAAGAAATCATCTTAGCTTAATATAACAGTAAGTGAAATAAGGTACGAAGTATGAAACTTGTATTCATGTGAATGAGGACTATTGTATGCTGTTATTCATATTGGGTTATTTAATTGTTTTGTACCCAGGTAAGCTTTAGTACTGTATAGATTTCCTTTAGAATGTAAGATGCCTTTACAGGTGGTATGTTCATGCATTCAAAAGCTCTAGAGATGAGTGATTGGATAGCTGTATGGCCGTCTTCACTGGGTGCTGTCTTTGGGAGTTCTTAAGCTTTTCTACTTTTCTGTTCCTCAACCTAAAACTCTCACACTCGAACTACAGTACAGCCTCCCAGATCCAAGCATCCGCATTCCAAAAAAACTCCCCCTTCCCCTTTTTTTTTTACTTTGTTTGCAAGAGGAGGGTTTTGATATCTGTCTGCACACAATCAGCACTTAATTAAAGACAAAGTTCATTTGTGGACAGGCATAGCAACAGATCATGTATTTTTAATACAAGGTATTTCAGTGCATTTACTGTTCATTGTACTGAAGGTCTTCTTCTTTTTTTTTTTTTCAACATGATTTTCTCATGATTATGACTGTACAGTACTCTCAAAAATATTCCATTTTCCGTGTAAGCCTTTGGATGGAGGGATTTCACATTTGAGAGTTTGTACAGTTTTGGGAAAGAGTGCCAGGATGATGATGATGATTTACTATTTGATTTCCTCAGGTCAAAAGTTTGAAAATCATAGATACAGGCATTCCCCGCTATACGATCCATTGCCATACGATACCCCACCTCAGGGATGTGAAAAAATTAACACCCTTCCCAGCCTATTGATGGCCAGTCCCTGGTTATTGGATAGGCTTTATTTTATTTAACCAATTTTGATGATATTTTAGACTTAAATTGATTTATAAACTGTTTTTAGACTTAGATTAATGTGTTTTAGTCGTAGGTGGCATGAACACTATCATTGTTGGGTACAGTTCACTAAGTTTGTTTTTTTGCCAGATTTTATTTTTGGGTTTAAGTGAGTTATACACTGCCTTTAGGCATAGTTTAGCTTGTTTTAAAGCTATTTGGGATTTAGGTGAGCCAGAAACTTGTTTTTGGACTCATTTAGGTGGGTTTTGGACTTGGTTGTTGGGGTTAATCCCAAGGCTCCCAAATGTAACCCTATGCTTTCTATGTTGTAACGTCCCCGTATAACGATAGCCTAGCTCATTGATGGGTTTTCCCAAATGCATCTCATCATTATAGCAGAGACAACCTGTATACCATAGAAGCACTAATTAAAAATTACGCAGCTGCTGGTGACAACTGAGGATGGTCTGCGTTTGGTGCCTGAGATCTACACAGTGCCCGGGGAACTGGTGGAAGCTGAGTACCAGAACCCTGGCTCACAGCGTCGTGTCGTTGCAGGCAAGCTGCCCTTCATGTGGGCCCAGAGTCTATACATCGTCGGCAGGCTCCTCCAGGATGTAAGATATTAATTTGTCTTACAGTCATCCTTTATTTTTTGTTAGTATGAGGGAACAGACACATCTGGGAATAGCAGAACTCTGCAATTCAGAATACCCATCTAAAAGGACCCCCGCTACCATAATTTAAATGTGTTTGTCAAAAAACCCAATGTAGCACTTTACTTCAAAACAGCATCAGTCATTAGACTTTACTTTTCCAGAGCATAATATCAATTGTTTAAATAACAGTTTTCCTAAGTCTTTCCAAAATACATCATAAATTAGTGTATTTTGTGATAGTTTTCTCATCAGCAAATAACTGAAATCAGCAAAGTCGAAGCTTCAAGAAATGAGACATAATTGTATTTGATTCACAGTAATGCATTCTTCTGTGCTAATCTGTATAGACTATTCTTTATATCATTTGTCAAATTTCTCACTATCTATCTGTAACTAGACACTTTAATCCCACTGGGGGCAGCCATGAACAAATCTCCTTACATGACAGAATTATTGGTCTGTGGTGAGTGGTTAAGAGATTTTTAAAATTATATATTATCTTCTTTTATGACAGAATTTCCTGGCGGTAGGTGAGCTGGACCCTCTGAATCGTCGTCTAGGGTCAGAGAAGAAGCCTGATGTGGTGGTGCAGGTTGTGGTGCTGGCAGAAGATGCTACAATTCAATCCAAACTGGCAGCCCTGGACATTCACGTGCAGACAGTGGGACAAGTCTCACCCATTGAGGTCCAGCCAGCAAGGGTCCTATCAAAGCTGTATGCTCATCTTGGTCAGTTTATACCAATGTATATGTCTGTTAGTTGCCAGATGCCTTATGCCCCTAGGGTCTGGCCAGAGACAAATTATCTCCATGTTGTCCTGTCTTCTCCTGTTTGTCTGCCCACCCTGCATCTCACACCTTCTCTCGTATATCTCTCCACTTTATTCGTCCATCTCATCCTAACTGACATAAACTCCATGATTTTAATATTTTTTAATTTTTATACAGTATACATCTATGTATTTACAGTAGTAATTAATACAGGTGGTCCTCAAATAAAGTTGTCTTTTATTTTTTAAGTTGCTGATGAAATAGTGCCCATTTTTAATTTACGGTTGCCATTGATTGTGATGATATCTAGGGCTGGTGGCAATACTGTCAAAGAAGAGGGAGAGAGGCCTTGTGCAATTTGCCACAAGGGCGTGGGAAGTAACTCTGTATGGTGCAGTGTCTGTGATAAGTGGGTGCATAAGAGATGTAGTGGTATTAGAGGTAGAATGCAAGATAATGCTGATTTCATGTGTGCAGTGTGTAAGGGAGAGCAGGTGGAGATTGTCAGGTGTGAAAGGATTGAACTTTCTTTTGTCTCTTGAATGTGTGGAAGAGTTCTGTTATTTAGGAGACGTGATGTATGCTGGAGGTGGGGCTGGAGTGATGAGTGGTTGGAAGAAGTTCAGGGAGTTGTTACCTCCCCTGATATTGAGAGGGCTCTCCCTCCATGCAAAGGGATCTTTGTATGTGGCATTTGTTGGAAGTGTAATGCTGTATGGTAGTGAGACCCGGGCAGTAAAGGAAGAGGATATTCGCAGGCTCAAACATACAGAAATGACAATGATTAGGTGGATGTACAATGCGTCCCTGAGTGTGGGGCCTGGGGGGAATAGGTTTACGATGAAAGAGGAGGGGCAGGATGGGACTGGATTGTATTGGTGTTGTGATGAGAAGTAGATTGAGATTGTCTGGGCATGTGGAGAGGATGGGGGATAATAATTGGGTGTGGAAAGTGAGAAGTGTTAATGTTAGGGGTAGGGTTGCGAGACGTAGACCGAAAAAGACCTGGGACGAGGTCATTGAGTGTGACCTCAAGGATAAGAGACTGAACAGAGAAGGATCAAGCAGCATGGAGAGCTGCCATTAGGTGATCAAGGCCGACGCATGCAAGCATGTTGGAGCCTTCAAAAAATGAACAAACGAGCAATTGATTCAATATTTTCTTGACATCAGATATTAGAGTTTTTTGCTAATAGCTTCTCACTCATGAACTGAGAATATATCTCACTTATAGTTTTTATGGAAAGTAGCATTTTGATTGTACACATAATAGACTTTTAGTTAACTCTGGTTGTGTGCTGTATTAATATTGGATAATGTGTTGATGGCTTACCATCCACTCACTCAGTGTAGTGCTGCCCTCGGGTGTCTGCCCTGTCCTCTCCTCCATCCTTCTTTCCTTCCACCTTCTTCTATCTTTCCTTCATTCTTTCCTCGTCCTTCTGCCTACGGGTGACTTTACACTCCCTCTTCTGTCTTTCATTCCTTCATTCTTTCCTCTTCCTTCTGCCTGTGGGTGACTCTACACTGAGTGACAAGCCAAATGGTTTCCTGTACACCAGGAAACCATTTACTACGCTGGGTGGTAACCATATAACCAAATTTTGCCACCTGGTGGATTAGTGGGTAATTATTGTGCTCCAATCGGATTGAGCTGGTGAAGGTTTATATCCAAGGGATGGTTGGGGTTTATTGCTCACGTAATGCCACACAGGCATGAGTGAGGTTGGTAACTCTCATCTTAAATGTCAGGACCAACTGCCTAGCCCAGGGCTCCTACGCTCCTCATGGGGCAACGTAGGATTGAATGATGGATGGATGGGTATAATTTGTGCTGGATAGTCAGTTTTCATATAATATTTTGACTCTTACAGGCTTATGGATTATATTGAAAAGTTAATTTTCACTCTGCTTTAAAATTTTATTCTTTTTGCTGCCATTCATGTATTGGAACTGTGTTGTGTCAGGTGCTGTGGCTCTGTGACACTTTTGGAGAAGTCCCATATTATGCTACAGTACAGCCTCCCAAATCTGAACATCTGATTTCCAAAAAGCTACACCTTCCAAACTGTTTTCTCCTGATTTAGGATGGCTTTAATATTATTTGTCCTCACTCATTCATTGTATATTTGAAGACAAAGGTTATATGTGGGACAGTATAGCAACAGATGATATACTACATATAGAAGATATTTAAATTACATTTACTGTTCATGGTGCTGTAGGCTATTTTGTTCATGATTTTCTCATTCATTCATTATCTAGTCCTGTTTTGTCCCATGAGAAGCATAGGAGCCCTGGGCTAGGCAAATTGGTCCTAACATTTAAGATGAGAGTGACCAGCTTCACTCATCCCTGAGTGGCATTACTTTTGCAATAAACCCCAACCACCCCTTGGAAATAAACCTACTAGACCAATCCAATTGGAGCACCTTAATTGCCCATTAAATCACCAGGCACCATAATTTGGTTATATGGTTTCCACGCAGTGTAGTAAATGGTTTCCTGGTGTACAGGAAACCATTTGGCTTGTCACTCAGTGTAGAGTCTCTCATAGACAAGGAAGAGGAAAGAATGGAGGAAAGAAAGACAGAAGAGAAAAGGAGGAAGAGGGGATAGGACAGTCACGCAAGAGCAGCATTACATCGAGTGGGTGGATGGTGAGCACCTCCACCTACCACTCTCTTAATTGTCATTATGATTCCACTTTCCAAAATATCCTATTTTCCATAAGGCCTTTGGACTCCAGCATTGTGGGTTTCAGTGTTGGTACCTTATTTGTAATCTCACTGGACACTACCTCACCCCATCCATAGCTGGGAAAAGGTGTCTGAATGATGATGATGATTAGTCTCTGAGTTTCTTATCACGTCATTTTCATTGTACAGTGCTGTAATTGTTTGTTGTAATTTTACAATTGTCTCCATATTAAAAAAAAAAATTGCATGTTACATTTATATTTTGCCTATAACCTTGATTTGCCAATTTCCCCAAAGTTACAACATCAGTTGCATGGAACTGGTTATGCTATTTTGGAACACATCCCTGACTAAGAACTGATTATGCACCATTTTCACCATGATAGGTCGCAACCAGAAATTGGGTTTATCGGGTCGACAAAGTCGTGATGTTGGTATCCTCTCCACTAGTAAACTGTACTCCCTCCAGGATCGCATCTTTGCTTTCACACCTCAGGTAACACGTGGCCTTCAATTTTTTAGCTTCATACCTGACCACTTCTTTTATGCTTGTATTTAGAATGGAAGAGCCTTTTGTGGAGGAAATGTTTCATTTCAATTTTTTTTCGTTGTGTCTTCATCCAAACCAAATTTTCTAAATGGACATGGGATGGAGAGATTAAAAGCAGAGCTCCTCTTAATTGTGAGTCATCATATGCTCTGAGCCGAGACTATTTTAGGAAGTTTTAGTGATGCTGAAAAGGGTGGTCTGTTCTCTTTTGATGATTGGTTAACATCACGTCTTGTTTTTCTATCACTGTGTCATATTCAATCTACAGATGCACCTCGTTGCTGAAAGAAGGAACTTGCATCGGTACTTTGTACTTAATGTTATACATCACTGCAGTTTCACACCTAATGTTGCTCATTTATTTATTAGATAATTGTAGATACATATGTTACCTAATTCAGTTTCATTGGTGTGTCATAACTGGTGACAGAGAAAGATGAAACATCTGTTTCTTTACTTATTAGGACCTGAGCTTTTAGTAATTTTCCTCTGTAGTCCTTCATTTATGAGTCAGTAATGCTGCAAGTCAGCCAGCATGCTTATTAAGCATGGTATATCTATCTATAATATCCCTGTAATGTGTATAATCACATGTTACACGATTTATTCGCACTTTATCAACAATGGCAGTGTACAAGAAGCTCAGGAACCCCATAGGGAGAGAACCAGAAACATTGGCATCTCTCTCTTTGTTGGGAAATTTCCTATATTTCACTCTTTGTTCATGAACTGTCCTTCAGATTGGCTATTCTAGAGTGCAGATTCTAAATTTTTTATCATCACTTGTCTTACTTTTTATTAACCAAATCATATTTGCTGCTTCTTTTTACCCAGAAGAGGGATGTTAATGTTTTTTCCACTCTCTTCACATGCATACCATTCCAGTTTGCAGACCGGCAGCGTTTCTTCATTGCCTCAGACTTGGACCTGCTTCTGGACATCTTCAAGACTGAGCTTAATTTCCTGCAGTGCACGTGGAAGCACATGCTTGGCCGACCCATCGTCACTCTTGAGATTAACCAGAGTTTCTTAGGTATCCAGTTCTGCCCTGATCCTCTCCCCACCTTCTGTATTTGCTGTTTAACCCCTTCATTATGAGGTCCCCTCCACACTAAATTGAATCCTCTGGCATTAGATAGATAATGTAGGAATGAGTGATTGGATATTGTTTCCATCTCCTTGAGTATAAAGGGTCTTTTTCATTGGACAAAATTGCTTGAAGGTAATAAGAATGAAACTTTACAAAGATGTCATCGTATTGAAGGGGTTTGTGTGTTCAGAAGCTATACTTCCTGTCACCTTGTATGTTATTCCCATGTTTTGCTGTTCCCCACTCTAGGCATTCCATCTTTTTCCCCAGCTTTTCCCAGCTACTTGTGCCAGATCAGATTTTAGTGCACAGGCTTTTGAATCTCTTTGGGTGTACTTTAACTGGGCTCTTGTTTTCACACTACTCCCCAAAGCATTTAGATAATTCTACGAATGATCTAATCATATTTTACGTATTAAGGAAAACTTACCGTTACTTTCTGTGAACATTAGATTTTTTAGGAGAGTGTTGAAAGATGGGTAGATGTTAGATGCTTGAAAGAAAAAAAATGCATACCATGTATTGCAAGTGTGAATTTTTAAATTGATAAACTGCCCTTATATAAATGGTTTTTGTATGTACGATAATGTGTGCATAGCACTAGATATAGTGTTAGTACTGTACCATGCATAAAGTGTTATTAGCTTCTTCAGTCAGAAAGATCTCTCCTTAGTTGAGTCTGTGGTACAGTAGTCAGTTGGAAGTAGTTAAAGTAAGGTTGTGTAATTGTATTGAAATGATTAATATCATAGAGTTATAAATCGCTATTATGCAGTCAGAATGCAACAGTTGATCTAATTTCCTTTGCGTCTGCCTGACATAAGTACTTAGGCAACCCTGATGTTATGTGTATGTAGATGTGTTATACAGTAAGTAAGTTTGTAGATAGGCCTATTGCATGCTGTGAGGAACATAATGAGTGAATGTGAGTGCATGAAACTGAAGAGTGGATGGATAGTTAATTATTCCCAGTACAGTATTTTAACAGAAAAAGTTTACTTCAGAAGTTGTAGTACATGTAAATACAGTATTTTGTTTCATTTTGATAGCTACTCCCCCTCCCCCTTTTTTTTAATTTATTTTTTTTATTTTACCGTTGTGTTCCATTTTTTTGATAAGGGCTAAGGCATTGACGCTGGGTAGAGGACGTAGGTTTGGAGTGTGTAGCACTTATGACCAGATACCCTTCCTGATGTCTACCAGTGACCCTTGGGTGAACTCAAACCTCCAACCCTTCGGCCAGAGCAGAGTGCTGTAACTCACTGAGCCACGGCTGCTACACTGCTAGGTGATGGGAGAGTGCTACTTCTCCCTGCAGGGCAGCTACCTGGACAGGGCATGAACTCTCGACCCTTCAGTCTTGAGTCAGGTGCTCTACCACTGAGCCACCCTTCTCCCAAAGTATCTTGGACGGTTGAAGGTTTGAACTGGATACACTTGTAACAGAGTCCCAGGCTGCTCCACCTTACTTATTCTTGCCTCTGACCCTGTACTGTAGAAACCCATTTTTGTGGAAGGGCTGAGGATAGTTCATTCCTTAAAGCAGAATTTTGTCATGTGGTAAGCTGGGATACACTCCTAGGAATATTGAGTAAATTAGTAGCTACTGTGCCCTGTGACAATATCTTACAATATAGTACCAGTGATAGGTGTTAATCGGTATTAGGTATATTTTGTGGAGGTGGGACTGTTGAGGAATATATATGGAGTACAGAGAGTGGATAGGATACGGAATAATGTGATTCGTGAAAGGTGCGTAGCGAGGAAGTCTGTGGACACCATAATCGAAGAAAATGTACTAAGGTGTTATGGTCTTGTGGAGAGAATGGATGACAATAGAGTGGTGAAAAAGGTACCGTATATCTTAGTGAATTTGAAGGAGGGAGCAGGCGAGGTAGGCCAAGAAGGTGGAGAGATGTGGTGGATGAGTGTGAGAGGAAGAGAGGTATGGAAGTTGGTAAGGCAAAGGGACTCACAAGAGATCGAGGTGGCTGGATGAATTTTGTGCAGAGAAGCGCATGACCAGGGATTTGGCACCCCTTTTTACCGTTACAGCATTTAGATTGACTTTGTTGGATAGGTATATGTGAAGCTACAGTATGTGGTGAAACCTTTTGACCTATCAGATGGAACCAGGGTTCCATGGGCTTGAATGATGAGTGAATGGAAAGATGGCTCATTGAATTGGGCAAACTTTGGCTGTCTGGACACTGCAACTCCTCACCCTGCTCTAGAGGTGGGAAAGGAGGTCCGGATGATGATGATGATGATGGTATATTTTATGGCTTCTGTCAAATAAAAACATTTTATAATAGTCATAAGCAATTTTTTGGGTGTTCTTTTTTTTAATCAGTGAGAAGAAAGGAACACTAACCATATAATCCCAGCCTGCTGTAAATATCAACTAAAAGAGAGGAGGAATATTGTGCCAGAAACTTTCCCCTCCTTATATTGGCGGAGGGCAACAGTAACCCCATCGTCCAGAATGAGTTCAAGCAGTCCCATACCTCATGCAACACAGGATTGGGGAGGAGATTGTACAATCAGGACAAAAGTTCAGTGACTATTCACCTTGTGTCTGCATTGCACTTAAGGCGTATCAGTCACTTTCGTCCCTGATGCATACCAAACCAGTCTTATCTTTAAAATGTTAGCCTTCGGAGGGAAATGAGAAATAGAACGAGGTTAAATATCAGGCAAATGTGTCCATAACTGTTCATGGGAATTCTCTTTTCCTCTGATATGTCTTAAGGTTGTTGTTGTTGTTGCTTAACTCAGTCCATCTGGCTGAGCAGACCCTTTGACCATAGGTAAGTAACTGCTTCTTTGAGGCCATCCTACTGGTATAGTACAATTTTTGTCATACATCACATAGGGAACTGATGTCCCCTTGTGGTATACAGCACCCTGCCAGTCGAACCAGGGTCCTTCCCCATGGTTAGGTGTAGGTAGATAGGAGGTTTGACTCCTGGGTGAATGCCACAACTGCTTAGCTCCATCCAAGTAGCACAGTGCCACTATGTGTAGGCTCTTTGTCAATGCCTTTGTCTGTAGGTAGAGCATAAAACCATACTGTGCATCTCCCCTCTGGGTGTGCATGTGGGTAATTAGAGAGGGTGAGAGTGCAAATGCTGATATTTGAACTCAAGCTTCATGGATTGTAGTGCTGTCCAGTTGTGTTCAGGATACAAATGCTATGCTATGGTTAGCCATGATTTTATTCATAAATGGTTAGCCATAATTTTATTCTTATACTTGAGTAATTAATTTAGATTTGATATGCTTGTTTAGCCCAGAGGCCTTTTATGAGGGATCTTTATAGAGCCTGTTGTCACTTCCTTTATTTTTTTATGTTTTTTTCCTTTATATATATATATATATATATATATATATTTTCATGCATCAGTTTTCTTCCTCTTTTTCCTTTTTTTCAGATTGTTCATTATTTATTCTGTATTAGTAGTATTTTATATACAAAGAAACCCTTACCATTTTTTTGTTTCTTATATTCTTGCAGGTATTTCTAACCAGTGTATTTTATTTCCTATCTAGCTTGTATGTGTTATGATCATTTTGAACATCCTGTGTTATTCATTACACAGATTATGTGAATGTATTAAGGAGCATATCACAGTCTTATATTAACTCTTGCTGTAGAGGTTGCATGGTGTGATATTTTCATACTTTTTTTTTAACAGAATCCATCCGTCATTGCATATCAGAGTGGAGTACTTGGATCCTTTCTGAGAAGCATGATGTATGGTAACCTCTTAAATCTGGTGATATCTGTTTTAGTATATATCCTATGTTGCCTTATTATTTATTATTATTAAATTTTTAAGGATTGATGATGGTGGTGATGAGAAAGCATTCAATTAATGAAAAGGTTAATGAATGCTGTATAGTATCTAACACCTCCAGTTTGGAAAATCCACCCTAAGCAGCATAAAATCAATTGAGAGCAACAGGAACATAATGAAAAAGACATCACCATACTGATGGGATTAATTTATCCAAATCGTTGATGATTTTTTCGTGCTGCTTCCTTATTGCATGCTGTATGATTAGTCTCTTATGCAATGTTGTATGGCTTCCCTATTGCATTCTCCTTTCTTCCTTCTCTTCCTGTGGCTAAGGCTTTCCCTACTGAATATCCCTCAAAAATTATAAATCCTACTTCAGTATTTTGAGAATGATGAGAGCTACCTATCTAACGACGTGGACCTGGGTGTTTACTTCTTCGGCGTTGCAATGGAATACGTGGCCTCCACCTGGAAGTGTTTGGGCCGCCCCATCGTCTGCTTTAAGTTTCGTCCGGCTTACCTCGATGGTATGTCAGGATAGTTTAGGTTAGGCTGAGATGGACAGGTTAGGTTTGAAATGTAACCTCTCGGCTCATGTTGTGTTGTCCATCTTATTTTGTAGGCATGGTTAAGATAGCAGTCTAAAGGCTTTGGGATTGGGTCAAGCTAGGTCAGAAAAGACATGTTACATTAGGCAGATGGCCTGAAATATTTTCTCCCCAGCTTTTGATGTGCTTCTCTTGACGTGACAACCTGACTTCCCTTCATTTGCTGCTGACAACTTTGTGCTTTTGGAATTAAACTCCTGACTGGCATTATCAGTGAGACTGAATGGATTTCCCCTACCCTGTATGAATATGGTTAAATAGGTAATGATGATTTTGATGGTGGGTTAGACCATTTTCAGTACCAGTACTCAAGCTCACTGTAGTGAAAAGAGGGGGAATGGGATATAAATTGATAGTGCTTTGTCGTGAATTTCCCAGTTGAGAGCAAGAGAATAGGACAAGTTTGTTGAACAGAAGACAGTGATGACAAAGGGACCAAAATGTTAGACAACAGGCAGGTAAGACTGTGGTTAAGGCTGTTTTTGGATAGTTCCATGTTGAGTGATTCCTTCTGGAATTTGGTGTTGGTGTTGGTATGGTGATAGGTTTTAATAAACAAGGCATACTGAAGGTTGTTGTCACAGTGGAACAGGAATATCCTGTACTCTGTTTGTAGAAGCTTTGTATCTGAGGGAGTGATTAGAATAGAAATTTTTCCATTGTTAACTGTTTGGGTATACTGTACTGGTCCTCTTCCCAGTCACCTCAGAAGTGCAGCATTTTAATAATTTGCTTTATTGTGTTTTTTAAAAGCATTTTGCCTTTTGCTTATTTCCTTTTAGTTATTTATTTATATTTTTTTATTAACATAACTTATAAAGCATAACTTTCTTGCCCACTGGTCCATGGTCACTAGTATGTTATGTCATCAGTTTTGAAATTTAGTATGGACATTATGTTAGTTTTATTTTTTTTTAATGGTGTGGAAACAAATGATATTGGTTTGTCATGATTTAGGATTTTTTTTTTTTTAATCCCTGTTTGAAAGTTTAAGTTGAAGATTACCAGTTGCCATTGTAAAACAAATACAGTACAGTAATACTATACTGTGTTGTTGAATAGAAGTTCACATTGCCACATTTACATATCATGCCCAACCATGTCTTAATATCTTTTTATTTATTATTATTTATTTTTACCTGTACCAGTACAAAGTATAAGTAGGTAAATTTATTGCACATTTTAATAAACCCAGCCTTTTACATAGTGTATATTACATTTTTTTTTAATTATTAAAATAAGTACTTATCTTTAAACAAGCACTTTCCCACACACGGTAGCTTACCGTATACAGTACATATACAGTAAAAGTCCAATTATTCAGCATTTGATTATTCGGTAAATCCGATATTTCAGCAGTTTTGAAATAATCCCATTTACGAAAGTCTTTGATTGTTCAGCATACAGTGAGACCTCATTGTAACGGACTAATTGGGGCCCAAGGTTTGACTACCTTTGCAGTACTGTACTGTGTTATAACTTCACTACAGAAATCAAATGGTATAATGTATATAATAATACTGGACAGTACACTGATAAACATGTCTTTTATTTACCATATTGTGGTGAACATTACTGAAGTGGTCAGGCAGTCCAGACTGCTTCTGGCTTTATCGGGCTTTTTCCGATATATTGGAATTTAGTCTGGTAGCTCCTTGAGTCCGATAAAAGCAAATTCCGGTCTATTGAAGTCTGTTATATCGAGGTTTTACTGTATATTCCAAATCATCTGGGCAGTCCAGGAAGTGTTATCTGTGACTTTTAGACCTGTTTTGTCATTACACATGTATATGTTCACTAATTTCTATATTTTTCAGATTCAGGTATAGTACTGTATTGATTACAGTATTAGGCAGTATCTTACAGTATAGAGTACTCTCTCCAGACACATATATAATAACATAAGTAGTGATGACAGTGTTCACCAATACATGTGAGGTGCTGAGTGGTGGGTTTTTCGATTATTCAGCAAATTTGGTTATTCAGCATCGGCATAGTCCTATACTGTAGGTGCGGGATGGTTGGACTTATACTGTATATATATGTTACAGATGTAAGTTGTTTGTATAAAATTTGATCATTGGTCTAAAATGAGTATTGCATTTCACAGCAGCTATGTGTTTTCATTTAACTGCTTGAAACAGATGGTCTTGACAATGAATGTGTGTGTGTGGGGGTGGGTGGGTGATGTGGATGCCAGTGGATGTGTATGATGTTTCTGTGTGTGTATGTATGCACTTTTGCTTATTGAGTTTTGGCATGTGACAGCTTTACATTTACAGCATAGGCTGAATTGTGTTAGCTTTTTGTATATGAAAATTGGTAAGTAGTAGTACATTCAGGACTGTATTTTATTGTGGCAGACTGTTGGTGTAGTGAACTAAGGTTAACCCTCTGGATCCTTATGACATCCTTTTAGTTGGTTCTTGCTGTTACCTGACAATTTTATTCAGCTTCAGAAAAGCCTGATATATTGAAGGGTTTGTTAATGCAATATCTAACCCCTGCAAGTCATAAAGCTTGTCGGGCTGAATAAAATCATTAGGAGATGGGAAGAATAAAATGAAAAAGATGTCCCTGTGCTCAAAGGGTTGATAGATTTTTTATTCTTTATGTTTTGGCTTCTCATATAGTTGTCAGTTGTTATTGATCTTGTGCTTAGTAAAGAAATTAGTGTAAATTATGTGTGCAGTATCTAAAATGTTTCCATGTTTCATCATATTTCCACTGATGTGGTTTATTAAATTTTATAAATGTGTGTTTTCCAGCTTTGTTTATAGTTAACAAAATCTGGCTTTCTTTAACTGTACTAACGTGTCATTTCCTCTATTCAACCACAGAGTCCAATACCCTCATCTTCCATTATATCCTGTAACTTTTCTTCTTCTACTTGTGGGTGTATTAAACCCATTTTATTTTTCGTGACATTACTCCATGTTTATTAATCCCTTCAGGCATTATGAATATTTTTGCTTGGAATCTTCATGCATTATTAAGGATGAAAATTGGACTGCTTGCTGTGTATATGTACCAGTAGTCATAGTATGATTTTATTTATATATACAGTATATATATAGATAGATAGATATAGATAGATATATATATATATAGATAGATAGATATAGATATATATAGATATATATCTGTCTATCTATCTATCTATATAGATAGATAGATATAGATATATAGATATATATCCACTCACTTGATGTAGTTCTGCTCTCCGGTGTCTGGCCTTTCCTCTCCTCCATCCTCCTTTCCTTTCATCCTCTTCTGTCTTTCTTTCCTTCATTCTTTCCTCTTCCTTCTGCATGTGGGTGACTCTACACTGAGTGACAAGTCAAATGGTTTCCTGTACACCAGGAAACCATTTACTATGCTGGGTAGTAACCATATAACCAAATTTTGGCGCCTGGTGGTTTAGTGGGTAATTATTGCACTCTAATCGGATTGAGCCAGAGAAGGTTTATATCCAAGGGGTGGTTGGGGTTGATTGCTCATGTAATGCCACTCAGGCATGAGTGTGGCTGGTCACTCTCATCTTAAATGTCGGGACCAACTGCCTAGCCCCGGGCTCCCACTCTCCTCATGGGGCAATATAGGATTGTATGATGGATGAATGGTTGGATATATATATATATATATATATATATATATATATATATATATATATATATATATATATATATACATACATAATTAAGGTTAGGTTAAGCTAGGCTGTCGTTAGGTTAGGCTGGGATAATTTAGGTTAAGTTTAGGTTAGGTTAATTTATGATTGCTTAACATAACTTAGCATTTACCTGACCTAGAAGCCTGACTTAACCTAAACTTAACCCAGATTATCCCAGCCTAACCTAACTGCAGCCTAAATTAACCTAACCTTAATGAACCCATCCTAATGTAAACTCATTTCATGAAGTCCCTAGATTCCCTGTGGACTTCATGAAATCACTGGTTACACAATTTCCCAGAAACATACATGCATATTATATTTATTCATTCATTCAAGGTATCTTGAGCAGTGTCTGTAGTGAAAGTGATTTATAAACAAAGCAAGTTCAAAACACTGAGTACATGCTGTGTGGAGGTTTCAAATCTTATCTCTCTGATGGCATGTATCATGGAAATTTAATCCTTATGAAATATGCTGGAAAGACATACTGTATATATTTTTGAAGAGATGAATAATTTATTTTTTCATTATTGGAATGAAATAATGATGAACTTTGCCACAGTACAGTTGTTATTTCTCACAGCCAGATGTAGTACTTGTATCATTTTGTTATACTTATTTTAAAGTGTGATATTGATGGGTTCTTGGCTATCCCTTGAATTTGCATAATATTTTAACACGCATTCTTTTGAAATGCTAAATTGTAGACATCTTTTTCTCATCTAAGACATGGACTGTCATTAAGACTTATAGAAACTACAGAATCTTATTCTAGTATTATTGTTTATTAGGTATAGTTTTACAGTAAAATTCCCCTTAATCCTTTCAGTTAGATGATATATATATTTTTTGTTTGTTCTTGGCATTTATTTGTATATATTATTGTCTTTAACATAGGAGAGCCTTGTCTTCTGGAGGGGTTTGATACAGCTTTTACCTTACCAACTCCTTCATTGCTAGGGGACTCTAATTCTGAATAAGATTATCTGATAGTAACAAGAGTAGAAAAAAATTGTGTCATTTGCCTGAAGGGCTTAATTTTGATGCCATTGTAACTTGTTTGTCCCTCTCCTCCATATCCTGCCCTGTCGTATAGAGGATGGTAAAATCCCACCAGCGATGATCTCCACACTGAAGAAGTTGAAGAGTGGTTACATCAATGGAACAAGGTAGGCCAGTTGATTTATTTCCTTGTCGCAAGTTTATTACTTTTAATCCTCTTATGTTGCCTTATTTCATGTTCTTTAATATTCTTCCAGACCCACAGTGAACGTGAAAGGTCCATTGCCACCTGTGAAGCTGATTTTCCAGGTTTCACCAGTTTATGTTACTGGTTGTTTGAAAAGATGTAATTTTTTAAAAACACATTGCTGGCATTTACCAATGACTTTTTATATAGATGCTGGCTGGATACTCCTTGATTCGTCTCTTATTTTCATACTGCTGTTTCTGGATCCTACCCACCCAAATAATTAGTGGGAAAGATGGTTTGGGTTGTGGTATTAATAACCCTCTATTTCATCAACTGTAACTTAGAATGAATTTCATAATTTTGCAGTGTATAATTAAATCACAGAATAAAGACAGTGCAGTACTCTGGCTGTATGTCCTTTGCATAATGCTGTCATCACTAGCACCATATTTTAATGTTAATCCCTTTGTACAGTATATTTGAGTAATCAAGATGGAGAGATGACAGTTTTATACCAAGAGAGAGTGGAGTACAATGCATTAATTATTTGCAGTGCATTGCATATTTAATCCCTTTCATTAGATTATTTCTTCTTCATTTTTTTTCCTTCAGAAAGGAGACATCTCATTTTTACATTGCCTTAAAGAGATCGCAGTTGTTTAGCTTTGTGAAGTCCACTTGTAGTGAAGCATTTGCCTATTAGTGTGGAAATTATCACGTAGTGTTTTACTGAAGAATGAGGGTTTAAGAAGTCTTTTATGATAAATAAGAAGGAAGACAGCATCTGTTGCTAGTGGTCACATGAAGAGATTGAACATAGATTGCATAGTAAAACAGGCATGATTTAAGTGAGTTTGAAGGTAGAAGGCAGACCAGTGAGAAAGTGGTCAGATATAAGAACTGAATAAGTGGGAAAGCAAGGTATCAAAGTTGATGAACAGGCAAACATGGGATAGGTTGAGTGAATTATTTGCAGAGGAGCATATGAAAGAGTTCAACTCTTTTATTTTTTTCTCACATGATAATCAGTGATTTGGCTGAATCAAGTAGGAGTATGTGAAGAACATCTGTAAAGAAAAGTACAAAATACCTGTATACAGTAAGCAGATGGTTATTGGGTGACCTTGTAGTCATGTTATAGAACTGATATATCTATCTATCTATTGCCAGATGCCATAATCCCATAAAGGGTGGCCATTTGACTTTGAGTTATTTGTTTTATGGGGAGGGGCACTAACCCTCCACCAACCCACTTGCTGACACATAGGGAACACGTATGGTTTGGTTATATGGTTACCACTCAGCATTGTAAATGGTTTCTAAGCTTACAGGAACCATTTGGTTCGTCATACAATGTAAAGCCACCTGTAAAGGAAAGAAAAGCAATAGGAAGTGACAGGAAAGATGGGAGAAGTAGGAAAAGAGGAGGGCAGGCACAGAAAAAGAATGATAAAGGCTAAGGAAGAAGTAGGCGGCATTACATCAAATGAGTGGCTGATGGTCGCCACCACCTAGCTCTATATAGAACTGATACTGTGAAATATGATCAGCTATATAAGTGTGAGAATGTTGTGGTTATTGTGTGTGTTGGTAATTGTGTTGTTATATTGTACAGAGTGTCACTGGGCAAGATGCAGGAATTCCTCAACACCTCCTGCATCACCAGCCTCAACTTCTTGCACGACACTGAGGGCGGATTCCCTGACAGTAAGTGTTTTATTGTAGTACTGTGTGAAAATCTCCCCATAGTTTCCCAAGCTTTACATTATTATGGATATTGCATTTTAAAAATTCTCAAAGTAAAATGTATACCAGTTGTACTCTGTTCTAAATATTTCTTTGTATGGGAACCTGAGATGTAGTACAGTATTGATATTAGTACTGTAGTTGTAAATTTTTTAAATTGAAATATTTGGTTCTCTTGATATTAAAATACTTCACTGAGTTCCCTGTAGAATGTATAGAAGATGTAAGTATTTAAGTACAGTAAAGCCCCACATTTAGCGACATCTTCGTCCGTGGTTTCGTGGTTAGCGGTGGCCTGCAAGTACAGTAAACTTCAGATTATCCTTCTCGGCATTGTCTGGCGTAAGACATGATCTGGCATGGCCTATGGCTGAACTAAAATGGTACCAGTACTTGTACCTTGCAGTAAGCATAATATCTTTGACTCTATCTGGCATGAAGGACCCTTTCTTTTGTCTAAAAGTACATTGTTATCCTGCATGAGAGAGTTGTCATCACACATCCATCCATAATCACAAAAAAAGAAAATAAAGAAATTCTCTATATCTGTTGCCAGATGCCTTATTCCCATAAGGCGTGGCCACAAACAAATCGCCTCCATGTTGCCCTGTCCCCTGCCGTTTCACTGCCCTGCTCCCAGCTCACATCCCCCTCTCTCATATACCTCTCCACTCTATCCCTCCATCTCATCCTTGGCCTCCCCCTCTCTCTCTCCTCCTCCACCTCGCTCACATACACTCTCCTCGTCAGTCTCTCACTCTCCATCCTCTCCACGTGGCCAAACCACCTCGATGTGTTTCTCCTAACGTTTCGTACCACATCCACACAACGTTCCTTCACTTCTCCATTTGTTAGTCTGTCTCTCCATGTGACTTCACATGCTCCTTTCAAATAACTTATTTCCCCTGTTCTCACTCTTGATTTCTGTCCCTCAAACAAGTTCCAAGCTTCACTTTCATACATTAGAGTTGGTATCACAGTACTGTCATGTAGTAACTCTTATCACTTCCATTTTCACTTCCCTGTTTCTTATCATTGCTTTCAATGAACCAGCAACCTTTCCTCCCTGTTGCATCCCTTCAAGCACTTCAACCTCCAAACATCCATCCTTACTCATCACACCTCCCAAGTACTTAGACGCACTGACGTTCTCGGTTTCCTCCTCATCCTACCTCAGTATACATTCACTGACTTCCTCTCTCTCGAAGACCATAACTTTACTCTTCCCTACATTCACCTGTAGATTCCATTTCCTACACTCGTAGACTCATCCACCAAGCCTTGAAGCTCCCCTTCATCTTCTCTTAATAACACATTATCATCTGCAAATAACAGCACAGGGGGTTTCCACACACTGCCATCTCTCATTAGGGCCGCTCCAACATCCACCACCCTACCTTGTATCACTTTTATAACCCCATCCATGTACAGATTGAAATAAGTACTATACACAGTACAGTACACAATAGAGTACACAAAAAGATTGGGGTTATACCGTTCTTTAACATGAAAGTGAGGGAGGGAGGGAGCATTGTTGGTTGGTGGGCCTAGCAGCTCACAGGGTGTTGGTGGGGAGATGCAGTGGTAAGGAGAGTGGAAGAGTTTTGATAGGTTAAGGCAGGGGAGGGAGAATTATAATGCAGAGTTTTCATTGGCTGGGAGCAGGAAGGTGGATGTTCTCTCTCTCTCTCTCTCCACTGTATTCCTCCAGTGTCAGTATACAAACGAGCCTATATTGGATTCTGTTTCTCCTCCATAGCAGTATTATTATTAAATGGCAATGTTGCGATGGGTTTCCCTCCAAAACCTGGCTGGCCTTCTGGTGCTGCTGTGGTTCTCTTACACGTTGTACTGCAGCTCCCCCTCTCCTGTCCTCTCCAGTAAGTACAACAGAGTGTTCAGAAGTGTACATTACTGTACTGTACAAGTGATTGTTGGCGTCTGCTAAGGCACCGATGAAAGTGTATTGGAAAGAAATTTCGATTAAATTGTTATTGAACTAGAAGAGTTGATGAAAATGTGTTTATTATACTAAGAAAATAACCATGCTACGAAGGAATTTTTAACAAAATAAAAAATCATTTAGACAACTGTTCTTCCCAGTTGAAGTTCGTCCTTGCTACTGTGAGATGAAAGTTTTGTTTTGTTCTGTGTGGCGGAGTCATTCAGAATTTCGATCAGTGAAGGTACTGTATAATGTACAGAGTATAGTACAGTACAGTGAACCATGCTTCATTTTATTGATGTTTTTTTTCTGTTTTTGTTATGTTTTGATTGTTTTAGGCATTATTGTACAGTATTCTCCAATAATGTCTTTACAACACAACCACCACCATCATCATCACCACCATCAACATGAAATGTGTTTCTGTACAGAAAATTACAGTGTACTTCACAGTACATACAGTATTTCAATATTTGGAATGTCTTTTAGCTGCTTTTCAATGAGTTATTGTGCTTACAATGTGTGTGTTTATACATTACTGACAGGTGAAAGAAAACGAGTCTTCCGGCTGGAGGGGGGACTTTGAGATTATCCCCATCGTCAACATGAAATTACTTCTGTACATAATATTACAATGTACTTAACAGAACATTACAGTACTTAATTATTAGGAACATCTGTTAGCTGTTATTTGTTATTTTAATTTTTTTTGTTGGGGTTAGACAGTGGATAAGTGTTAAAGGGTTGGGGGGTTAGGGGCCCCTAGGGAGGACTTTGCTTAACTCAGCATTTTAACAGTATCTGGCAGGCCTTTGGCTCTATTATGCTGGATAATCAGAAGTTTACTGTATTCCCAAACACTGGGTTTGGCATGAACCCTCCCCCTGTTCACGGCAAGAAAATGTAAGCAAACCGCGCACATGAAAAGCAATCGTTACTAGATTGCTGCCATTGCCGCAGAAGACGTGCAGCACAGGATGGATGTGTTGCGTAAAGAGACGGAGGCAGAGGAGGGTGGAGGTGTCAGAGGTGCATGGCACAGTAGCCTCACCACCTGCCCTGAAAATTACACCCCCATCCCATCCATTAAGCATCTCAGTCCAGCCTTCCAAGTGAGTTTTCTTGCCTATTATGTACTTTGTATTAATACTGGTTTCTTTTCGGATGTGATCAGCAAATTTTACATTACATAATGGGTTTGAGGGCAAGTTGGCATGGGACCTGGAACCAGTTAGCCTATTTCCTATAGGATCAGTGCCCCATGGTTTGTGGTACTTTTTACGGAACCAATTTGATGGGAAACATGGGGCTTTACTGTACTTAGTAGTCATGTAAAGATAATTTAACTGTTCAGAGCTGTAATGTATATAAAATTTGCATTTATTTTCAACCAGAGGTTAGAAATTTGACATGTGGAGATTCTGTGTGAGAAAAAAAGATCAGTATATGATGATGATGTGTCTTACATCATTTCATTATTATAGGTTTGTAATCTTGACCCTTCACTATGATGGACTTTTTTTTTTTTTTTTTTTTTTTTTTTTTTTTTTTTTTACCACACTGCCACAAGATTATTTTATTCCACTCAGGAAGGATTTCTAGTAGTGATGAGATTAATGAAGGTTGTGTCTAAGCCATATAGTGTAAGAAAACTCTCTTAAGCCAAATGAAATGTCTGACAGTAGCATGAGTAACTAAAAATACATCACTGAATTGAAAGGCTGTTCTTCATCATCATCGTGCATTCTCTGGGTATATTGATGAGTGATTTGTGTTGCTTATGTCATTCAGGTCTGAAGGGGGAGGTAAAGGAGTACCTGGAGAAACAAATGCGCGGGGCCCTCACCTGGCGCCGAGCTGATCTGGTTCGCATGTCAAACAGGTGGGTTTTCCACTCTTCACTCCCCATGGGTGCATCCTTTTCCCTTGTTGTGCATATCTAATTGCATATTTATAGGACTGAGCCATATTTATAATTGTCCTCTTTCTTTTGACACACATGATTCTATTAGATTCTCTCTGGCAATCATATGTGAGGCGTTGAGAATAGTAATGACGTAAACACCATATATAAACAATGGAGAAAAACGTACTTAAAGTTTTGCAATCTTCAGACTGTGATAACTTTATAGTGGGATATGATAGGAAGCTCGTGTTTCTTTTAAATTGAAGCTCTATTACAGGGCTTTCCATACAGTAATACATTCATATACCACAATCTGAATATTGCCACATTAACTGCGTTTTTCTCCATAGGTAGATCTTAAAAAAAAAAAAATTTACGTAAAATCACCGGATTTTGCACATACTGACCCTACTCACATACGCTTCACCTAGATTGCGTCTCTTTTTCACCACGTTTGACCGCCACTCACTGCACTGGGGCCCTCTTTTTCTACTTAGAGGCACTCCAGGGTCATCCTCACTCTCCGTTGAATCACTCATACCGCCGGCACAAACGTTCTTACGAACACACACAGAAAAAAAGGAAAATCAATAAATTTCAGTGTGGTGGGGAGGGAGGAGGTAGGACGACTGTGGTAGTCGGGGAGAAGGGAAGAGGCGAGAACGGGGCGTCATCAGTCACGGGAGCTCGTTCCCGCCTTCCATTGGCTGCTCAGCCCCGCGTCTTCTGGCACTGGTGGATACGCTCACGGAGGTAAACTCTGAGTGCAATTTTTCTGGGTGAGCCCATAGGGTCGGTAATACCTTCAATACTATAGGGATTTTGACCGTGTTGCGAGTTGTCTTCTGACTACTCGGTTGTGTGTCCAGGCACAGGAGGAAGAAAGTGCTATAATAACTCAACGGCAGGAGCAAGTTCCCTCATGCCATTGGCTGCCCGTGGCGCTTACGCTAGGCAGAGTCAACTTGAGAACATTTTTTGGGGTGACGCGCGTAGAGCTGCAGGTACCACTCTAAGGTAAAGGGTTTTCGACCATTTTCCGGGTTGAATTCTGGCTGTTTAGTTGTTGCCGCAGACAGAGGAAGGCCGGGGGAAGACAATGGTGTACATAACTGAAAATCGTCCGAGGTGGCGCTTACGTCACTACTATTCTCAACGCCTCATGTGTTCCTGTCCTTCTTCCATTCATAGTTGTTAGCTGTCTTTGATATGAAATTACATCATTGTGATTATGAATACAGCAGTATATGATCACTTGGTATACGTTCGTTTGGTTATACGATCATTAAGAACGTAGAGCCATTTTTCATTTTATGATTGTGTTTTGATTTTATGGATGCCGTGATGCCCTATTTCTCATTACATGATAGTTATTCTCTGCTTATACGATTGCAACAGTGCTGGATTTGTTATACAATCAACCCCTCTGGGATTGGTTTTCAAAAACACATAAATGGAGGGTATGCAGTATGTAAGAATACCAGCACACTGACTTCCTACAGCTGACACAATATACAATTTTTTCCTATGTATCTATTATTTCACTCAGGCCATCTTATGTATGATACACACTTTGGTCTTTTGGTTTTGTGCATTACTCCAGTAGTGGTACTGGGTACTCTTATTTACATTGTAGAATTTAGCTGGATGTAGCTTTATATTGAATTTGGGTAAATTATATGTGTTATATATAGGGCAGAATTTGCTGATTAAGCATAACAAAGTTAGCTATTGACTGTTTTGTACTTAATCTTTTTAGATATGGAAGCACCTGTAGGAATGGCCTCGTCTTTCTCACTAGTGATCTGTAGAAACAAAATGCTTCACTATACTTTGACTTTAATGACCTTGCTGAAGCCACACAACCCCACTCCAACCTGTAACACAAAATCACCCTCCCTCACTATACCACACCAAGAGCATTAACTAAAGGCCCTGAAGCCTGTGCATCATGTACTTTTGTACTGCACTTCTTAACCCCTATGTGCCGGTTGACATGCATAGCTGTCACAATTTTGGGCGCGGAGCAACACCGGCTGACATGTATAGCCGCAAGTGTCTTCCCGCCACCCTTTGAACTTTAACTTATCCTTGCTTATTGACGGTACCACCTGGAGACATGGGGATATTTTCATTTGAAAGAGGAAGAGTTGCTGAGTCTTATGTATCTTTAATTTTTTCTGTAGCTGTTATAGTTTGGCAGATATTAGGGTTTGAAGTAAGGGTGTTTTTTCCAAAATCACGGAAATCCCCCGTAGGGAGGAGCATGCGACATCGGAAAACCCCCGGTGTGTAGGGGTTAAAGATTATATTATATAGCTGTTAAGTTTAAAATGGTATCTAGTTATTTAAAACATAACCCATATAATATCATTGATTTGTAGTTTGTACAATTTGTACAGATGAAGAGCTTAAGAGAGCAGTGGAGAAAAAGAGGAAGAAGTGGCTAGAGTGGTTACAGGACAGGGGTTCAACTGAAATAAGAATTGAATATATTGAGAGCAAGAAGCATAGAAAGAGACTAGTGAAGAGGAAAAAGAAGGAGGTAAATGATGATCTAGGAAGACAAATTAATGCATATTACTCTAAAAATAGCAAGTCATTTTGGAAAGATGCGGAAATGTACAAGTTACAGCGGAGAGAAATGTGAAAGTGTGAAGGATGTAAGTGGTAGATTATGAACCCATGGGGATGAAGTAAGGACCAGATAGAAACAATATTTTGAAAGCTTGATGAAAGGGAATAGAGAGAGCAGAGCCACTGTAAATATGATTGGTTTTGGAGTTGTGCAGAGAAGGAATCCAGTGCCAGGAAACGTGACACTTGCACAGGTGAAGAACCAGTGAAGTGGCTGAAAAAAAGGGAAAGCAGCTGAGGTTGATGAGGTGTGTGCAGCAATGATTAAGTGTAGTGGAGAGAGCAGAATGAAGTGCTTGTTGGAGATGTGTAAGAAGGCATGGATGAGTGAAACTGTGCCGCCAGAATGGAAAAAGGCTGTAATTGTGGAAGATTTTGCACATGTACGGTGTAGATGGTAAGCGCTGGGACCCATCGAGTTTTTATGATGGTAGTGAAGCATGTGTAAGGGTGAATGGGTATCTAAGTGAATGTTTCATGATTGGTGTGGGCGTGCGACAAGGTTGTGTGGTATCCCCGTAGTTGTTCAAAATGTATGGTATATGGATGGGATGATGAGAGAAGTAAACACGTGAGTAATCAAGAGAGGAGTGGCTTTGGTAATGAATGGTGATGGATGGAATATCTCAAATTTATTGTATGCTGATGAAGCAGTGCTACTTGCTAATACTGGACAAGAACTTGGTAGGCTAGTGCATAGTTTTGCTGATGTCTGTGAGTGTCGTGCCTTGAGAGTAAATGTAGAAGAGAGTAAAGTGATGGGGTACAGTGATAGAAAAGAAAGGAAAATGTGCAAAAGAAGTGGAAAGTGGAGTGACACAAGGAAGGAATGTAGCTTGGGCAATGTAGGCCTTGATCAGAAACTGAGGTTTGAGTGTTGCAGCTGTGTGAGGCTTACAGGAAGCAGTGTTAGTGCCAGTTTTAACGTATGGATGCGAGATTATGGTGTGACATGAAAATGAGAAGTCAGGAGTGAGAGCAGTGGAGAGGGACTACTGAGGAATGTATGTGGAGTACAGAGAGTGGATAGGATATGAAATAATGTGATTTGTGAAAGATGTGGAGTGAGGAAGTCTGTGGACACCAGAATCGAAGAGAGTGTACTAAGATGGTATGGTCATGTGGAGGGAATGGATAACAACAGAGTGGTGAAAAAGGTACATCTGAGCAAATCTGAAGGAGGGAGGAGGCAAGGAAGACCAAGGAGAAGGTGGAGGAATATGGTGAATGTGTGTGTGAGGAAGAGAGGTATGGAAGTTGGTGTAGCTAAGGGACTGACATAAGATCAAGTAGGCTGGATGAATGTTGTGAGAAGTGCATGATCAGGGATTTGGCACCCCTTTTTAACGTGACACCGTTTGGATTGACTCTATTGGATACGTTTATGTGAAGCTACAGCATGTGGTGATTGTTTTGGGTGTATCAGATAGACCCAGAATTCCAGGGGCTTGAATGATGAGTGAATGGAAGCATGGCCCATTGGATTTGGCAGACTTGGGCTGTTTGGACATTTCTACTCCTCACCAAGCTTAGGGTGGGAAAGGAGGTCGGGCTGATGACTATGGTGATGATGTACAATTCCGAGCAGATGAAGGGGAAATGCTATGTCAGCCCTGGTACACAGGCGGTGGATCGCTACTAGCTGACAGGTTACTATTCATAAGAGGGGGAGAGAATGCTGGCATGGGTAGGGGGGGCGATATTGAAGTTGGTGGCCGTTGAGAGGAAGGTGAGCAGAGGTGGCGAACTCAGAGATGTCGGGGGGAGGACGAGGAGGAGGGAGAGGGGAGTGATAATAGTTACCATATCAGCATTACATACTTCATGTGAATGATCTTGGCCTAATGTCGAGTTGTTTGTGTAAGCTCTGGGAATCAGTTGGGTGTAAATCCGTGATCCATGTCTATTAGCACAATTTGCAGATGTTAACTTGACGACTCATACTCATTGAATTAGGTAATGGTCGTGGACTGGTGGGAAAAGAAGGGGGTCAGGAGGTGGAGCGATTGTAAGGTTGCCAAAAATGGAAAATTAATAATAATGTGTAGGATGTTAGATTCTTTCAACCTCATGGAAATTTGGAGGGGATCAAGTAGAAAAACCATCCTACCATGAGCGCATTAGATTTGAATTGTTTCTAGATGCCGTGCTACAGTCGAAAAGGAGGAATTGGTACACATGTAGGGTGGGGGGAAAGTGTGTAGCGATAGAAGTCAGGGATGTTGGACATGGGTAGGGTGGAAAGTAGGAGTTGCCATGTGGAATGACACGAGTTTTCATTTTCGTTTGACAATAATTATGATACGATGATGTTTCCAGTCATTGAACTTATTTGAGTATGATGCAATCCACCTAGAAGAAATGTGATAAAGTAATATGACTTTCACCATGCAGTTATCAGACTACTTCATGCGCATGATTGTGTGTGAGTAGGACTGTATGTGACCATTTGTGCATGTGAGTGTGTCTGTTTGTGTGTAACAGGTTGGCTGAGTGTTAGTACTGCTGTGTTTTCCTCATTTGTCGTCAGCAGTGAACAAACAGGTGACGGTATAATATCAATATATTTTTCTAGAACCATGTCTGGGTTATGATGAAAGAACCAATGATCTGTTGTAACCTGTCAGCTAGAAGCAACCCACTCCTTGTGTACCGGGGCTGAGACAGTGTTCCCCCTTCATCAGCTCGGAACTGTACTGATGCTCAAATCTTTTAACCTGTCATACTGTTTCACATTTATTTTTGCTTCTTTGATTTCGTTATATGTTTGAATGTAATTATGAAGACTCTTTCATTACCATCATACATAGACACACAGCTTTCTCATCTTTTATTTCAATATATGTGTGGGAAGGGAACACCTTCATGTTGTGACACAAGTATAACCCTGCAGTTAAAGGTCCCTCAGCTCCTTCCCTGTCCCTCAGAAGGAAGATGGTAGACTGCAGAAAGGTAATTTCAGCTTGCATTTCAGTTGGTTTAGATTCAGATGAGCCTGGGGCCACAACAACAATAATGATAGCTGCACTGCCATCCAGTCTTTTTGTCTCTTTTACAGCACACCCTCATTATTGGTAGGTCGTGGCTACCATCATCTACCCAGTTGATTTGCTGCCTACTTCATCCTTCCCCTTTCTCATTCTATCTCTATATCTGCCCTCTCTTCATAATTCTCCCTTTCCTTCCTGTCACATTGTATTATTCTTCTTTCTATTTCAGGCGGCACTGCATTGAATGACAAATCTAATGGTTTCCCCTAACCCAGGAGCTAAGTTCCAAAGCAGGACAGTAACCATATAACTAGGTTACAGGGTGAAGTGGAGCCTACTATGGTGTACCTGTTAACATGGTGGAGAAATGTATATGCCGAGTCCATCGCGAAACCAAACCTCCGCAGTATTCCCCACACCTCGCTATGGTGAGGCGCTGTCAACCACAAGGGAACATATTTTCATTGCATGGGACCGCCCTGCCTGGGGTGTTGATTGGCTGTGGTTGATGGGTCTGCTCAGCCAGACCAATTGGGGTTAGTCAGCAACACCTTCATGTGCCAGTATCAAGGCTGATGTTGCCAGTACAGTACTTGTATTAACTCATTAACCCTCGTGTGGGCAGGAGAATTCAGGTATTCCATTATGTTTAATGTCAGATACTTTTATATGGCTGATGAACCATATGAGCCTGAGAGTGTCTAGGTTCATCTTCTGATGTTGGCTTTCCTATTATGAAGGTTCAGCCAAAAGACAACACGAGACCCAGCACGTCGCAGAATGTCGACCATGTTGAGGGGAACCATCCGGAAGTCTCGCTCACTCTTCGTGGATGAGGAGAAAGGTATGGGGACTTCATGTTTGCATTTATACTGTAATTTATATTTCTCTTTTATTCAGTGAAGGCAGTGCAGTTGAAGTAGATGAATAAATGACTTTGATTCTTGTTTTTTTTTTTCTGGAAGTTGAAGGCTATCCTGTTTTTTTTTTTTTTTTTTTTTTTTTTTTTTTCCCCCCCCTATGTATAATGTACTTAAATGAAAAATTCCTTTAAGAAGGGAAAAATGGCATGCAGGGCAAATGCTGGGAAGTGAAAAGATAATGATAAATTTATTCTGCCCCTAGTATTTAGGCTGAAACCTGTGATGGTAACTTTCACACTAGTTAAATGTTCTCTGAAGTGTTTAGAAAGGAATTTCAGGTGTGTTATGTTTTATTTGCTACTTTTTATTCATCATTTGTTATTGCCCCTTTTGTCAAGAATGTCTTTTGGCTAAGTAGTTTTATTTTTCTTAGTAACATCTTATAGTTTATGAGCAGTTTTCGTGACCTGAATTACTTAGTTTGTTAATAATTGAGTTTATTTATATGCTTGTGAAAATTTACTCAGCTTTAGATGTAGTGGTACAGAATATTTCTATTTATTTCAGTTATGCTTTTTTTGTAGATCAGTTAAGTCCGATCTAAACATTAGCTTTGTGGAATCTGTCCAGCAAGGATTAAGAAGTTTTTCTTGAGCTTATTCCTTTTGTGCCATGTTGAATGAAAACACTCATATAGTGTTTTTCTGACACAAGGATGCTGTTCCATGGAACCTCCTCATTGGAAACTACAGTACATAACAAATTGGTACAACCCTGTGAGAATGTATTTTTCAGTGAAAAAAGAAAGGGCCAAGGACTTTGAAAGTTTGCAAAATGTCTTTTCCAGCGAAAATTAAACAAAGGAGTGCCAGAATCGAGATTGGCTCATTTTGAGATACCTGGACACATTGTGTTTAAAAGAATGATGGTTATAGACAGTAATAAGCTCTTGACTGTTGTGCCGTACAGGTATTAAGAACTTGTCAGTACCAGGTATAGTAGCAAAGGTATGTAAGTAGTGGATCACTGCTAGCATAAACACAGCCCACCACATCCCCGCCTTGTCAGATTTCTACACGAGGCAGGAACCACTGGCCAAGACCCTCGCCCGCAAACTGTTACACTTAAACATAAGGCAGGTGGAGGGAGGAGTTCTGGGAGGAGGTTTGTTTCAGGGTTGTTTTGGGTTCCAAACTCTGTTGTAAATACTGTATTGGATGTTGAGGTGCCAGGTTGTTGTCTTTGTCTGAGATGGGATGCACTGGTACCGGTAGCTCACAGATCAAACCTATACTCTGTCTGCTTCAGCTTGGAATAAAATTGCACTATCTCTGCCTTGAATGCTCAGCAGTAACAAGAGATTAACACTAGAATGTGATGCCAGTCACAAAGAAGTGCTATGGAAGAATGTAGAAATGTAGTGTTATTTAGCTTTACCATCAAGAAATAGGTTGTATAAGCAGGAAGATCTCTGCAAAGTTAAGGTGGATGGACTCCAGAGAGTACTGAAGCAAATTTTACCAAGAGCTTGTATGAAACTGTACTGTACGTGGATGATTTCATTATGTTCATTATTTCCAGTTGAATTTCTCCAAGAGCTTCAAGAGCATTGCCATCTTTGTACTTCACTTCTGTACTTACTTACTGTACAGTACTTGAACTGTGTAGGAAACCTCATCAGTTGGTGATTATAATGTTGATAACGTACGAGCTACCTTCAGGCAGTTTTATGGCCCGTGTGATAGACGTTTTGTAGTTTAAAAGTCATTCTAAACTGAGTGAAATAGTTTGAAGGTAGCAAGAATGAAAATATAAATGATGTCCTTGAGTGGGAAGGGTAAGTAAGTGGTGGGGCAGTTAGCATATACCATGACTGAGGAAAGAACATGAAGTAGAACCCAAATTTGTATTGAGAATATGAAAAATAAGTGTCATTTTAGCTAGATTTTTTATTGTATTGTGATGCCTATAAAGAATAATACCAAAGATATAAATAGCATACCTGGAAAAAAAAAGTATTATAAAAATAAATTGCTAAGAAAGAAGAGCTGATGCCTCATATGCCACCTACAATATGAGAAAGTGAAAATGTAGTACAGTAAAGAGGAAGTGCAAATAAGTAGTTTGTCTCATTTGCACCTTTGGTTGTCTGTGAGCTGCAGGTGCTTGTGTTGTACTGGATGATGCATTTCTTGAACCTACAAAATTAACTTTCTTTTTTTTTTCCCCAGTTCTTGCAAAGGGAACTACTAACACTGTTGAAAAATACTGTTTCTTGTAGAGCCTGTGTATAAAATGATATTTTCCAAAAATCTCCTGAACTTTGGTAGTTAAGTAATGAACTTTTTTTTTTTTTTTTTTCCCAAAAAAGGTAGAAGACATTTTAACACAAAACCTTATATTTTTTGCATTTCTCTTATAAACAGGTAATGATGTAAATTGATAAATACTGCACTTTATTTATAGCCGTAAGTTAATTCTTTTACTGTAGCTATTGTAACTACACCTGACAAATATTAATATCAGTAGACTCACCAATTATGATGCAGATACGGTACTGTACAGTACTGGTTTGTGAAAGGTAGTTGCTTGACCATGGTTCATGGACTTTGGTGAGGAGGTCAGATATGAGGGGAAAAAAGGGCAGTTTCTATAGTTTTTTTTATTGGTAAATGCCCAGTGGCCTAGTGGGTGGAAAGGTTCCAGCCAGATGTGTCAAAAGTTTACATCCAAGAGGTGGTTAGGGTTTATTGCTTCCATTATGGCAAGAAAGGATTGGGTGATACTGTATATTAATTGATTACTAAATGTATGCCACCACACAAAGGTGTTCCTCCACAGCACAACTATATGCAGTCACGGCTCACATAACATGCGAATACATAGCATGAAATAAGTCATAGCACGGAATGTGTCATTTGTGTCCAAAAAATGTCACAATGTAAAAAAAATAAGTAACACGGTTGGAGGAAGCTGCCCATTTTTTACAGCATCTGACTACATGTTGACGATGGGCATAATGTGGCGGAAAGCCCCAATTTGTGTTTCCAAGGCATACTACATGGCCAGTGGTAGAGAGAACGCGGCACAAGGCATGAAATTATGGTTGGAAAACACACAGCGCGGTAAGTTATGGACCGCTGATTGCATCAGCTAAAAAATGAGACATCAGACATCACATGCAGGAAAGTGAGGCAGTGGGTGGTGCAGTTCGGGGCAACAGACAGCACACAGGTAGTGAGCTAAGCTGGGGATGGGGATGTGTAGGGGGGGACAGGGAGGGAGACGAGCAGGGGATGGGGGAGGGCAAGGGGAAGGGGAGGGAGACAATTGGGGATGGGGCAGGGCTTGGAGGAAGATGATTGGAGGTGAGGGAGGGCAATGAGAAGGGGAAGGAGACAAGCAAGGGTGAGAGAGGGTTGGGGGACTGGGTGGGAGACAAGAACTACTATCTCCCCACTCTCTCTCTCTCTCTCTCTCTCTCTCTCTCTCTCTCTCTCTCTCTCTCTCTCTCACACACACACACACACACACACACACACACACACAATATCTCCTTCATCCCCCACTCTTTTTGCCCTGTCCCCAATTCCCCCCCCCCACCTCCCCCCAGCAAGCCCACAGCCTCTTCCATTGAAAGTGAGGAATCCTCCAGTGTTTGTATGTAATGAAGTTTTTATTAGGTGGGAAAATGTCCTGGGAAAAAAAGCTGAATATTGCCCCAAAAGGTGAATGTGGGTCTGGCTTTGGTACCATGAAACCCTTTAACATGTAAACATACGGCCATGTAACACGGAATTTACATAAAGCGGGAGATTCAGTGTACCAGATTCCCGCGTTATGTGAGCCGTGACTGTACTGTATTAGAATGCAGTGAATAACAAAAGTTGAAGATATCCGTGACTAGATGGCAGAGATTTTAAGTTTTGTAGCTTACATAAAGACTACTCTAACTTTTGAAAGGACAGTGATATTCTGGTTATGTTAATTAAGTAGGGTAGCTGGAGAGACAGAAATAAATGAGCTGTTGTACTTCTAATTTCTCTTTGTAGTTGTGTATCTAGTTGCATAAATTTTGTCATTTGTTTATAAAAGTAGATAACAATTAGAAAAACATTAAGTATAGTAGAGATAAGTAATCATTTTAAATTTTATTAGTTGTGTAATTTTTATTTTTTCTCTTCTGAAGGAGTTGGATCATCCCTGGGATTTGCCTATGGTACATTAGTAATAAGAAGTTTCCGTGCTTTTTCTTGTCGCTCCACTAACACATCTCAGGGAGAAACGTGTGTATGGGAGCTGGTGTGCCCCAAGCTGGCCCAGGCCATATGTTCACGAGGTGAAAAATATACATAAATTTTGCGCAAAATCTTCAGTAAGAGTGGTTGCTTTTACATGGCCTCCAAATTTCAGGTATTTTTTTAGTGTTCAGATTCAGGAGCACCACCAGTAATTTACAAATGCTTTTGAAAACTTCAGTGAGATACTTGGTCTGCCATGGTTGCACTGATCATTTGGATGTTCAGGTTGATTTAGGGAATAGTATTTTTCATAGCTTTTTGTATCCACATAATTGGAGACAAATTCATTAAAAACAAGGGTGACTACAGAACTGCCTTTTTGTGATTATTACATTACTTTTGTCAGCTTTTCCACCTGGACCCCACACGTTTCTCAACTCGATTACAGTTTTGCGAAGCTTGTATGTCAGCAACTTACTATTCAAACAGTTGAAGTTGTAGTAGACTGCTGGTCATTGTTACATTATAATGGGGTAAATTAATTTTGTTACTCAATTCTTTTAATTCCCCATAAAAATTGTGTTGGATAGTAATTAAGCTGACAACAGTTGGCTGGTAGTGATAGTATGGTTTTGATGAGGCATGGAGAGTTCTCTGCTTTACTCAAATAATGGTGGTAACAGTTATTATACTGTCTGGATAACACTCACGATGTTATACATATGATAATAATAAATTAAATGCATCTCTTAAAAATGCCTACTGAAATGGTAACCAGAACGTTATATTCTGTGAGGTTCTTCGAAAAATAGTGTTGTGGCTGAGAAGTACTGTATGCATATTTCAGAATATAGTAGTTAATACAGTGGGGTTTCTCAATATGTGAGAATATGGTCGACAGAATGTGCTGCACATTGGAAATTTTGCATATTAGAAACCTTTGAATCATTGGAATTTATTGTATGTGGTCAACACCTAACCCAATTTTTGTCATTTACCGTACATCACTTCTGCATTATTGGCTATTATTTTTAAAAAGACTTAAGCTCAAAGAAATATAATAGAACTGTGAATATAGTGTGCTAGATAGTGCTTCATTTGTATAATTGCGGGATTAGCAACATTATTGCACCCGTCCACTTGCTGGCCTCCACAAATCTTGACTTTTGTAAAATCTGCTCCGTGTCCTTGAGAATGTTCCTCGCTGTCAATTCACCTAAGCCAGGTTCACGTCCAGTGTTTGAGTTCCTTTTACCTTGCCTATTCAACTCCGTAACCTTCATTTTCAGCTCCAGAATGATCCTCTTATTCATGGAATGAAGCAGTTCGGCCATGATGCAACAGGTGAACAAGAGCGGGTCTTGTACAGTGCTAAAAGCACCATAGTATGCAAGCACGGCTCAGACAGACACAGGCTGAGAGTCTTGAGACTTGACTTGAGAGATGCTGTGAAGGAGGGAAAGGGTGGGAAAATGATCAGCCATCTGGTGGTGTCATTGGATACTACCATTTTGAGTGAGAACACCCTTTTCCCTTGCTTTCAGACAACAAATTCGCATATTAGTATGGCATTTCGCATATTATTATTATTATTATTATTTTTTTTTTTTTTTCCTGAGTCAAGCTCATGTATTAGGTGTTTGGTATATTGAAATGCCACATATTGGGAGATCCCATTGTATAGCAGTTATCTATTGGAATATAATTTCTTTTCATCACATTTTGAAGCATTTCTACAAAGGAAGATTCAAAGCAAAAAGAAATACAGCACATGTAGAGTTTCCTTGCATAATATGCATGCAAAGAGCAGTAACTATGGTAGTTCTAGGATTAACCCTCTCATGGTCAAGAGAGCTGTTGTATTCTGTTGCAGCTAATGCTAGGTGATTTAATTGAAGTCAAAGGAGCCTGAGTGTTATTAATGTCACCAGTAACCCTCTCATTATCAAGACAAACTTCAGTAACCTATTACAGACCCTCTCAAGATAAACACAACACTAGTAGTATAATACAGATAACTCTTTATAAAGCTGAGAGTGTCATGAGAAACTGAGAGAGGTAATCCCTTCAGTACTCTGTGCCTCATGGGTAATTACTTTGGCTGTATACCAGATGAACTTACTAGCTCAACACTCAGAGGGTTAAAATCTATCTTGGGCAACCCTTTAGTACCTTCCAGAAATTAGGTATTATTGAGCTGAGAGAACCCTCCAGCACTCAAAGGGTTGTTGGGTAAAACATAGGTGTATTGCTTTTCTTTAACACTACTATGGTGACTTTTTTTTTTTTTTTTCCTTAGGCTATTGCAAGATGATTTTGTTCATATTAGGAGTGACTTCATCATTGTAGTATAAAGGGATACAAAGGAAAGCAAGCAGCAACAGCTGTAATGATCCTTTTGAAGCTGTATATTGCCGAGAAAACTGTGACTCAGGTACCTAATTTTTTTAGCTGACGATAAGGATTAATGAAAGCTCTCAGTATATCTAACACCTCCAGTAAAAAATGTCTCAATAAGCTGATTAAAATTGTCTGGGGTTGGCAAGAAAAAAGTAAATATAGATGTCATCATAGTGGTGTTGAATTGAGAAAGTACATTACTTGTGGGATTATTTTTGTGAGGGTGTGGTAGTTAATTTTGAATCACTGTAGAAATGTCCTTTGCATCTAGAAATTTGTGAGGGTATTAGATTGTTTTGTCTGTTCTGTCTTGATCCCATGAATTTGGTGACTCATTTTGTAATTTGTTCACACTACTTCCAGAAATTTGTTAATTCAGATTAGTAGAGATTTTGAATTGAAGGGAGTAATGAAGGTTATCTCAGTTCCCTTCAGTTAAAAAAAAAATCATGAGTAAAATCATCTGATGACATCCTTTGATTGAAAAGAAAGTAATTATGCCAGCAGACTGAAGAGGTTAAATTATAAAGTGAGGTCATCTTTAATCTAATGGCAGGTTTACTGAATTGAAAAATAGTTTAATGAATGTTTGATTCCATATAAATGAAAGAGACACAGAGTATGAGAATATGCAGAAATTGATATTCATATGCTGAAAGGGAAGGAGGGAAAGTGGTTGAAGGATAAAGAATACCAGAGGAAGGTCAATGGTGAGATTTGGGTGATTTGAGGAAGAGCTTGATTGATAATTACATATGTTGGAAATGCCTAGGAAGAAGATAAAATAGAGCATTATATTTATATGGAATAGGGATGCTACTGGTAAAACACTGAATTACTGTTGGAAGTGTTTGCTTTAAATAGAAAAGGTCATGTGTTGATGTTTCTCTTCACACTTCTCGGATGTGGGCCAAGGCTTTTATAGTTCATGCAACTGACCCCATGTCCTCTTGATGTTATGTTGGTTGAGCCATGGCATGTGAAAGTGAACTGCCAGGTGAAAATAGTACAGCCATCCCTTGGTTAATGATAGGTTTCCATTGCCAAACCTTATCATACCATTAAATGAATGTCAAGCGAAAATGTTATCATAGTTGTGATCCGAGGCTCATCTAAACATGAACCCAATGAACTGCTGGCTGAAGTTGTCATACTCCTGCAGTTCATCATTCTCTTTTTAAGGGATTAGGAGGGAGTTAAGGGACATCTGTTTATGGGGCCACATCTTATGGCATCAAGGCATTTGGCTAAAGATAGATAGGTAGACAGAGAATTGCCTAGCTATCAGTGCCACTTTGTGAAGGTGTCCCTCACCAGCTCCTGTCATAATATTAATGAATTTGATTGGGATGTGTTGGTGATAATCATAAAGTTGACCCTGTGGGGGATAGTAATCCTTACCGTACATCTAAGCCCAATCTAAGTAAAGTCCATAGGCACCCAAAACACCAGGTACTGCCATTGTAAACTGTTGCAGATAAATATCAGTCATAAACATAGTTTATATGACACTTCAGATATTATGATGTCGAGGACTTACCAGGTCAAGCAGCACTCAGGTTTACTCAATAAACTGCAGCTATTATATGGTGCCACCATGTGAAAATGTCTTTTCCAGCACCATTTGAAATGTTAAATATAAATAGTGTTAACTGGAGTTTTGTTAAGCGAGGAGTACCTGCATATTGCGTGTGATTAATGTAAGGCCTAAAAGATTATAGTACATGACAGGAGGATGTTGGGTAGCCAATATAGTAGTAGTCTTTCCATTTACATGAATGTGGATAAAGTGTTTACTGGTATGCCAAAAACAGTAAGAGCTTTTCTTTCCTGGTAGGCTGTTATGATTTCTTAAAGGAAGGGGGACAAACTGTCACTTTAAGCGCTACATACACAAGTGCAGTTAGGGCGAGAGATTTGTAAGAATACAGTTGTTAAGTTAGAGGTGAGAGGTGGCATGACTCCTCTATGCTCAGACTTTCTAAAGGTTTGCATTTGTATACCAGCAGCTGCGATTGGGACAAGCCAGTTCAGAACCAGTCTCTTTATTAACTTTCACACATTTGCTTCACCTCAGTTTTCTTAGTGAGTTATACTTTGTGTATCTCTGCGTTTGTGCTTTTATTCATCAACCAGTCATCTGCTCTGCGCACTTACATTACTCTGACCAGTATCAGGTTAACAAGGGATGCAAAATACCTATCATGTATTCCTCTGTACGATATTCATTCTCATGCACTTCTCAATATGAAGTTCATCCATTCACTCCTCAGTACAAAATTCATCCAACAAGCTCAACCTCCACCACAGTCTTTCTCATGTAGTCATTTGCAATATCTTTCCATCTTCCTCTTTTGATCACACCTTCTCATACCTTCAGATTCATTCACATACACTTTTTTCATCACCTTATTTATGCCCATTCTTGCGATATCACCATAACGTCTAAGGGTGCTCATCTACACAATTGTCCTGACTTCCATTACATCACTTATTTCACAGATCATATCATTTCTTACCCTATCAACTTTGCATACATTTCATTAATACAGTAATACTGCCTCCACTACTCTTAACCCTTTACTTTTCATTTTCATGTCTCTTGAAAGTCTCACACTCCTATGTTAATGTGGGCATTAAAATTCCGTCATGTAGTTTTCTTGCAGGTGCCATGCTCAGAGCTGTGTTTCATATCAAGACTCATAGCACTAGCCACCTTCTTTTCTGTGCCATTTAACCCTCCACTTCCTTTACACATTTACCTTTCTTTTCTCTCACTACACCCAAGTATAGTGCTTAAGCTCTATCGCCAGTTCAAGTTATTTTCCAATTCACCAGAACGTCATATCACCTTATTTTCCATCACAGCTTTGTAACAGAGGAGTAGTAGGTTTGGCTTGGTAAAGACTTTTATATTATTATTATTGGTGGTAGGTGGGGGTGCTCACCATCCACTCACTCGATGTAGTGCTGCTTTGGGTGTCTGCCCCATCCTCACTTCCCTCCTCTTCTGTCTTTCCTTCATTCATTCCTAATCTTGCCGCCTACAGGTGACTTTACACTCCCTCTTCTGTCATTCTTTCCTTCACGCTTTCCTCTTCTTTCTGCCTATGGGTGACCCTACACTGAGTGACAAGCCAGATGGTTTCCTATACACCAGGAAACCATTTACTATGCTTGGTGGTAACCATATAACCAAATTATGGCACCTGGGGGTTTAGTGAGTAATTAAGGTGCTTCAAGTGGATTGAGCCTGTGTAGGTTTATATCCAAGGGGTGGATGGAGTCTGTTGCTCACATACTGCCACTCTGGGATGAGTGAGGCTTGTCACTCTCATCTTAAATCTCAGGGCCAACTTGCCTAGCCCCGGTCTTCCATGCTTCTAATAAGGTGGCATAGGATTGCATGATGGATGGATGGATTATTACTGTTATTATTATCATCATCGTCATCACCATCATCATCATTATTTTACCTGATGTCCCACCCATGTGGCTATAGGCATATCTGTCGTGTTCACAGAACATGGTAGTCAATACAGAATGAAGCAGTGTAAGGAATGGGTTAGCATGAGAGAAACATGAATAGAGAGAGAAGTTCAACATTGGTTTGCCTTAGTCCTTGTTATTACTTTATATGATATTACAAACACAACAGAGTTGCAGTTATGTTGGGTGTTATGAGACAGGTTCCTCACTCACTGTGATTGTATAGTATGTGGTGATGGGTGCACAGGATTGGCCTCCTTTCATTAAAATGCATTCACAGTCACCTAACAGAAATAATAGGTTTTTGGCTTGGTAAAAGCTTGTTTTTAACGACATCGAAGTACTTGTACTGGCCAGTGAGTAGATGTTTTCCTACATATTTGCATGTAGGTGTGACATTACTGTTTGTATACAGCAGCATCACAACATATGTGATGATTGGGTACTGGGAAGGTTATGCAAATGATATTTTGGTAAAAATGTTAATTTTGTTCTAAACTTATGGCTGAAGTCCACTCATTCCTCCAAATGAATACCATCCACCTGTACGTGAATGACATACACCTAATCTGATTATGCATTTATACACCCTTTGCTCTTCACAGATATCATACTTAGTACAAGCACGCAGGGCTCAAGAAATAACTCTTTGCACACTCCATCACACATATTTGTGGCATTGGAAGTGTCTTTGTGTGAATATCATAGAAGTGAGCAGTATTTTCTGCTTTGCTGCTCATTTTGTGATAAATGCAACTATACATAAATGTTGAGACCCTGCTGTAATTTTTATTAATACTCACCAGCCGTTTATGGTGTTGTATTCTGTAAAATATATATTTTTTTCTGGTTATGAGTGGCAGTAATAAGTAACTACAGTATATTTCACATTTCTGTTGTTTTATTGTACTGCAGTGTAGTATAGTAGAAATGTGGGCACTGAAATGTAAGTAGTGCAGTATGTGTTTCACTGCACTGTTTATAATGGGTTTTGGCTTTATTCATAGAAGTGAGAGCTGATGTGGTTGACTGTAGTACAGTATTTATAATGACCCCATGGTTTAGCTTTGCTCTGGAGGAATAACCATTATACAATTCATGTAATTGCATTAATAGCAGTAATAATGCAAAGTAAAACTCCAAGATAACACTGTTACTAGCATTAGTTATTAGGTATGCTAATGAATTAGAAAGTAAACAGTAATTCCTCTCAAAACTGTATGTGAACAAGAAACAGTGAAACCTATTGACAGAGTAACACCCAACACCTGTTTGTGTGGTGTCTGAGATTAATAATCATTGGCAACCTCTGATGTCTTGGCTTTGGCTTTATTATATCTGCAAGACTTTTTAAAAGGCTTTGTACATACCCAGCTGTGTTTGGAGAGAAAAGCTTATCTAACAGGGAATGACAGAAGCGTTAGTCAAAGCACTGATGAATTTCTGTGGTACTGTACTTTATATATTTTTATGTGGGTTCCCTGACATGTGGTTTGATTTTCTGATGCTGAAGTTCCCTTTGTTTGTTTGTTTGTTACAGACACTTGTATGTTAGGCTGTGTGTGTGTGTGTGTGAGTGTGATTACTGAGATGGCTATCCATCAGTATGTTATGTGATTTCGTTAAGTCATGATGATTGGGAAATTGTTCTGTTGAGCAGTGTGTTGCTTCCTTTTGTATGTAGATGGGCTTGGGGAAGTATGGTTATTTAATATAGAGAAGTAGACAGTAATTTGTATCAAGTAGGTGAAAGTTTGTGTTTCAGGTTTTTTAATCTTTCACTGCAGTAAAGTATTTTACTCACTGTATTCAAGTTTGGTACCTTGGAAAATTGTTTTGACTATATATATTGGAATAATTTACATGCATTATTAATTGGAACTAAATTTTTCAACTTCAAGTAGTATAGAACAATACTTAAAGGTAAAATCAGTCAGTCAGATAACAGATACTGTTTTAATTCACTGTTTCTCTGCTTCTCCCTGCCTGACCCCTTTTTCTTTATCTGAACTTTACTTCACCTGCTTTTATTTTCTCATGCTTCACTTTCTGATGCTTTGTTCTATCATCCCTCTCCTGGCCACTTTCTAATTTTCATTTCCTCACTTGCCATTCAATCTCTGGTCAATTTTTTAATCATTTAATGCATGTGCTTTATCTTCCACTTGTCTTCATAACTTTATACTGTGCCATATTTCTTTTGTTTTTCATTTCCTCTTTCTTGTGCTTTCCATCTCTTTTCTTCACTTACCCCTCATTCTTGTGTTCTTCTCACATATAATTCTTGTCTCACTATATCCATCTCTTCTCTTAAATATGCTCACTTACTTTCTTTCTTTTTATCCTTTTTCTATGCCTTTCATTTCTGAGTCATAATTTGATTTTTGCTGCTGTGTCTGTATCCCTGTTTTTTCACGCCTTATTACAATCTCCATCTCTGTCCCCTCATCTCTTCTCTCTTCTGTTTCCCTTTTCTGCCCACTACTCAATTTTCTCCCCTTTCTGTGTTCTCCTCCGTACTTGTTTGTTATCCCTCTTCTGTTTCCTTTTTCTTTCCTTCTCCCATTTCATTTTTCTTTTCCTCTCCCCACCATTTTCCTTCCTCATCCTGTTTCCCTTCTCCATCTCCATCCCTTCTCCCTGTCCTTTTCCTTCCCCTTTTCTTTTCCCTTCTCCTTTTCCTTCTTCTTCCCATCCCTTCCCCCCCATCCCCATCTCCCACAGAGGCACCCCCATCTGCCTCCCGCCGTGAGTCCACAGTCATCTCTCCTACTGATCTGCCCTGCTTCGAGATCTCCATGCCTGCCACTCCTACCCGCATTACCCCTCCTCTCTCCTCGCGCTCCCGGTCACCCTCACCCGAGAAGGAGGATATCTGGGATACCATGGTGCGTCATAGGTATGTAAGCTGATGTTTTATTTCATCTTTTTGAAAGTTCTGCTTTCATTCGGATTATTACCCCTGTATCTAGGATTTTTCACTTTATTAATGAAAAATGGAATTTGGATGATTGGGATGGTGCAAAAATGGTAGGTTGTTCAGTATTTCTTCATGTTATAGCAAACTACCAGTAGTATGTATTATTTTTATTCTTTCTGGTTCAGTCAGATAGATAGATACCTATGAATAATTTTTGTAGTTACTTTGATTAAATGCATTCAGGGAATAATGCCTGAAAGTTCATTGTATTCATAGTACCAGTGATCCACCTTAAAAAGTTTAAGTATGTCTGGCTGATTGCACCTGCTTACTGTATTTTGTGTTCAAACCCTTTGTGAGTACCAGTTGCATCAGAGTTTACACTAATGTTGAAATGCATTTTGGTTTTTGTTCTGTTATGGATTGCATATAAGCTTTATATACCCTTCACTGCTTAAGTGACAAGTGTGGTTTCTTTCATATTTTGATTTATGAAGGATGCAACAGAGGTAGTTGAATCCATTTCTGTATACAGTTTTTCTGTTACTACTTTTCTCTTTATTAATGCTATTTATGTACAGCATGTACTCTCTTGCACTCTATAATTCAGCATTTTATTTATTTATTATTATTATTTTTTTTTTTTTTTTTATTTTTTTTTTATTTATTTTTTTTTTTGAAAATGCATGGTTAAAGGAGGATGCACGATATATCAGATCCTCCCAACTTCTCACCCACATATTTAACTGGTGGTAAATGAGAGGTATTTAATGAGTAAATGTCTTATGATACGACGGTTGGTAATACAGTGCGGGCAGAGAGAGTTGTGTATGAATTATATTGCTTTTAATACGTCTGTACAGAAGAGTAATGGTTACTTTGCACTGTGGGAGGGTGAATTCTATCTGTCTATCTATCTATCTATAGCCCGACGCCCTAATCCCGCAAAGGGTGGCCGCAGACAAAACGCCTCCAAGTCGCTGTGTCGCCCACCATTTGACCACCCTCCTCCCAACTCACCCCCACTCCCTCATATACCTCTCAGCTAATTCTAATGTCTAAAAAGAATAGTTTCTGTGGGATGTTTTTCTAGGGATGATTGTGCTACTCTAAGTTTATAAGATCATAAATCAGAATTTCTGGTTGATTATTAGTTTGGTCTGGAAGTAATTGACAAACGGGAGAAATGATCTCCAGACAACATCAGTAAGTTTGTGAAAATGCGTAGGATGAAGAAGCCAAAACTTATCCTAAATCCAAGTGATACAGCATCAGTTTAGCCACAAAGTACCACATACTGTCATGTAGTATTACATAAGACATTGCACAACACACAGCAACATAGCAATTATCCTAATCCAAAGAGATGCAGCATCACTTTATTCAGTTAGCACCACAAAACTGTCACACAGCATTACATAAGTCACATAACATAACACACTGCAGCATAGCATTTTATTCCGGCCCACTACATTTCATTTAGTGCCATATATTGTCACATAACACCATATGCTACAGTATATTGTCACACAGCATCACATACAGCATCAAAACATTTTCTGCTGCAGAGCACCACATACTATCACAGAACTGCATTATATCATATTGAACCACATACTGTCGCATAGCATCATAAGTCAGCACCCCATTGTCACACGGGACCATATATTGCAGTCACATAGCTCTGCTTACTGGTACTGCTCCATAGCATCTCATATTGTCATAGCATCTCAGCATAGCACCATATACTGTCACCTGACATTCCTTACTGTCACAGCACAATCACATTCACCACATATTGTTATGTTGTGGTGATAGGTGGTGGCAAACATCATCCACTCACCTGATGTAGTGCTGCCTACTTCCTTCGCTTTTGCATTATCATTCTGTCTCTGTGTCTGCCCTCCTCCCTTCCTATTTCTCCCTTTCCTTCGTGTCACTGTTTATTAATCATATTTCCTTATCAAGTGGCACAGCACTGATTGACAAGCCCTGTATGAGCAGTTGCTTGCCTGTGGTTGATAGGTCTGCTTGGCCAGACAGAGTGGGTTTGATCAGCAATAATTGTCACACAGCACCACTTACTGTCACCTTTTATTTTATAATGTCACAGCATCACACACAGTAAACTAGCACAGCATACTCTCATCTGATATCACATACAGTGTTTTACCACCTCAGCTGTTTCGTATCCAGTTTTCTGTCCCAAAATGGAGAAGGCGCATCACAGGGAAGTGGCTGACTGAAAATGCCGGAGGTCTCTCTCTCTCTCTCTCTCTCTCTCGCCAGAAGAGTTGAGTGGTAACTAGCGCTTCACGATCGTATGGTTGGCCGTTCGTGCCCGCACCAGAGTAGTGTAATTTTGGTGAGTCGATCTTTCCTCGCCTTGCCGAGTTATATGGTTCATTGGTCTTGGCATGGGGTATTCACCCTCTCTCTCCTCTTGCATCTTGGAAGACGGCAAAAAGGTCAGAAAATTATTAATTGGATTGGTAGTGCGTCCTTGAATTCGAGGCCGGGGGGTGGGGGCTAGGATTGCGATTGAGTTGAGAGGAAGGATGAGACTGGAATGGGTGTTGTGATGAGGAGGAGCAGATTGAAATGGTTTGGGCATGTTGAGAGGATGGAGGATGACAGTTGAGTACGGAAGATGAAAAGTGTGAACGTCTTGGGTAGGATTACGAGGGGCAGACCGAAAACGACCTGGGACGGTCATAGAGTTAGACCTCAGTAATAAGGGACCGAGTAGGGAGACTGCCAGAGAGCTAACCGTGTGGAGAGCCGCCATTAGATGACCAAAGCCGACCCATCCAATCATGTTGGATGTTGGAGCCTTAATAATCGATGTGACGATACGAACGAACTTCACGGTCATCTTCAGTAACCGCGTATTAGTCGCCCATTGAAGTAAAATGATACACCATCACCCCGATAATTTAGTTGTTTTGAATAACTCTGCATACCGGAGCAAATGGAATACAGTTCAAGACCAATTTCATCGAATACACAAGCAGCGATACTTACTATGTTGACTGCTTGAGCCGTATTCGTAATTCTGCTTAAGGACGCATTTTGTATATTATGTTTGCTGTCTCTAGACGATGTTATTCAAATTAAGAGAGCACCGTAGTAATAATGGGGGTTAAGCAAGACTTATCTGTCTAATCCTTCCAATTTGAAGTCTCGAGCTGATTAAACTCGTCTGAAGGAACCAAGAATAAATTTTAAAATACGTAATGATAGTGAAGTGGTTGGCCCTTACGCTGTGGTTACTGATCTTTGGTGTTTTACACGCAAACACTGGATGATTTTGTCCAAGTAAGAGACATTCCACTTTCCAGATGCTTCAAAACCTTCTGGAGTATCCCTTTCTCTGCTTTTGCTACACCTTGGAATTTATTTTAGATTAACACCTGAGTTTTGTTTCGTGAAGAGAAATCGTAGTGGTCAATACGGTAGGTCTGTATTCTGGTGGGTAAGGAGGATCCCTGGTAAATCATTTGTACCGGTTTATGTATGTGGCAATTCAGTAATCCCTTATAGTTAAGTATGTAGACTGTGTCAAAATTAAACAATATAAATGATATACGTGGCAGTATTAATACTCTACCGTTGAGAGGTTTCTTCTGGAGAGTAAAATCATGTGGCGGTATTTATAGTAAAACATTAGTCATCCCCGAGGTTTTACGGTTAATATATATGCAAAATAAGACACACACACACACACACACACACACACACACACACACACACACACACACACACACACACACACCGCTGGCTGGTTCAGTGGTAACGCTCTTACCTGGCATCTGTTAATACGGGGGTTCGTGCCTTGCTCAGGATACGAAAAGTTTGATGAAACGGGTGGTTATTGTCCCCCTTGAGCAAGTGTGTGTGTGTGTGTGTGTGTGTGTGTGTGTGTGTGTGTGTGTGTGTGTGTGTGTGTGTGAGAGAGAGAGAGAGAGAGAGAGAGAGAAAGGTCACTGCCTTACCCTTCCTGGAGGGTAAGCTAAAACCATCACGTGATCCTCCTGACCGACCGGTGAATGACACACACACACACACACACACACACACACACACACACACACACACACACACACAAAGATGCTATCTAAGTTTACGAAAATACGACTCTTTTAAAATAAGTGAAATAAATTGGTGTTTTTAATTCAGTTTTGGCCTGTATGTCAGGGACCTACGTCGCTGTGGTGGCTGGGTTACACTCCGAGTTATTGTTGTCTCCATAATTAATATAGGTCCACTACACCACAAAAAGGTCTCTGCCAGCACTCTCCATCGCCCATAACAGGTTTTATTTATATCCCTGTCGAAACGATGACATATCTTTAGTTCCTGACTGTCTTTAGACGATTGTATTCAACTAGGAAGTCAAACGCCTCACAACCAAACTAGGGTGAATATTAAGCAGAAAAATGCTACTTTTTTTTTTTCGTCCATTATGAACTCTTTCGTCACAAGTGCCGCAGGTAACTTATTGCGTATCATCCATGCAATAGGATTGTATTCCACACTGGAATGCATAGCAGCAGTCACAGGGAGAGAGGCTTGCTGGCGGCTTAAGGTCAGGGGTCAGAGACCAGGGCGATTATAGTCCATTGCGCGCTGCCACCAGGTGTTCCTGCTGCCCCACCCATGCTGCTGATTATATTTTGATTCATTCTTTACGAACATGCATCCATGACTGAAATGCGTTCGGACAGGTAGACAGCTTGAACGGGAAAATGGAGGGAGTGAATGGAATGGGGTGAGTTGTTGAACAATGAAATATGCCTAGTTTGGTTGCATCGAATGTCATATAACTACCTCACCATTGCAAGGAACTATTATTCATCACAGGCGAGTGCCCAGGATTCCTCAAGACGGGGTGGGGGTCGAATGTGAACTAAAATGACATATCTGAGATTGTGCTGCCTTATCCCAGCAAACGTATAGTGAACGAGCCAACATAAATTGCATAAATGGCAAAGCTGGACCATGTGTTCAGCCTCCCCCCTCCACACACACACACACACACACACACACACACACACACACACACCGCTCGCTGGTGCAGTGGTAACGCTCTCGCTTGCCAACTGGTGGACGGGAGTTCGCGCCTCGCTCAGGTTGCGAAAAGTTTCACTGACGAAGTGGGTGGTTACTGTCCCCCTTGAGCAAGGGGACGGGTGTGTGCGTGTGTGAAGGTCACAGCCTTGCCCTTAGATCGGACTATATGAGCTCTCAGCTCCCTTCCGGGAGGGTAAAAGCTGACGATCACGACCATCAGGTGATCCTGACCGACCCGGTGAATTACACACACACACACACACACACACACACACACACACACGAAATTCATTTAACATCTACAGGGGTTGGAGATGGGTACATTTAGTAGATATCTAAAGAAATCTGAAGCCCAAGCGTAATTACTGTCATCATATCCCCTCCTCCCTCCGTCCCTGGGCACCCCAACTATTACAGACCTTCGCTTGACAGAGTGGCGGGAAATACAAGGAAGGGGGTGTCGTGAGAAAATGGCTGGTGGTGGCGAAGGAGTGGCTATTATGCGGCCCCGACTTGTAAATCACCTCCTAGAGAGCGGGTTTTGGTGTCGGCAGGGGTGTTGTGACTTTAATTACTCAGGGGAATAAGGAAGGAGTATGGCATTTGGTTCAGATTTATTGGTGTTTATTGGAATTAGTCTCTCTCTCTCTCTCTCTCTCTCTCTCTCTCTCTCTCTCTCTCTCTCTCTCTCCACGACCTCGAAAGTTACGTTATACATGATAACCTATCAATTAAATGAACACAAAACATATAGGAATATAGGAAAATCTGTATTCAACATATTTGCATCTAATTTCTGTAGCCTGCTTGTATAATCTGAATGTATAATGCAGTTAACGTGCATTGATTTGTCAGGGTGATTAAAATTCTATTGTATACATCAGAACATTTAATTTACACTGGAATATACTAATTATATTTCTAGGATAATGAACATTCTGTACACGTGGCAATATAACCGGGGAAAGATCACATTCCACTATTTCAATATGGGTAATTGCTTTGGATGCGTTTGTAATTATACCTAAGTAAAGCATAGTACCTTTGTAAGCTCACATTCCACTGAGCACGTGGCCCTGAGCTGGAGAGCCACTCGCCTGTCAGCTGAGTGAGTGTGTTTCACGGCCTGCTGAATTTTGCATATTTGGCACATTGGCATGGCGACCCTCTCGACAGTCCTTCCTAGTACGTTTTGCAGAGTTATTTATGTTAACCTGAGGGTGAGGAGTTATTTATGTTAGCATGAGGGTGACAGCAGGACAGCTAGCCCTCTCTCCCATTTTCCTCCTATCCTCGCATGCATTATCATCCCTCTTTGACTTACGGCCTCGTCACACTGATTCAGATCTTACATGTTGTGCCGCAAACTGTGCGATCTTGAGAGTCAGTATATACTGTATATAATATTGGAGACAGGACACATTGTTTCATTGGAAAGTGGGCAAATCGTTGCTCACTGCCACACATTAATTTAGATGAAAACCGAAATTCTCGGAGTGTGACCCAGTGAAACTTTATTTTTTATTATTATTATTTTTTTTCTTGCAACCAGGATCAGACAGTTTGCTGAAAAGTCGTACAATTCCAGCCTCTGTAGTGAGGCTAAATTATAAATTGGCGTTTAAATTTAGGACTGAATCGCTACAGTACGGCTTGGGAAGTATGAGTTTCCCTTTGTGTAAGGTGCTGTCTGAGAATAATTGCAAGGGTAGTAGCCGATTCTGTAATGAAGGGTACATTGGTATTTAAATATAATGGAGGATGACAGCTTTAAAAGTGTCGTCATGACTGACATCTCACTGGTGTAGGTTGACATCACGGAGCTCCGACCCCTTACCAGAGAAATTTCTCAGCAGTGCATTCAGGCGATTCTAAGCAAATTTAAGTATAATGCGTCACCACACTCTCAGCCAGTCCACGTTCCAAGAATAGCTTTTACCGAGGAAGATCATTTTTATGAAGTCACAAGGTTGATTAACATTTTTACTATACCATAAGGTTAACTTTTTCACCTCGTCATAAGGGTAATTGTATGTGATTTATTCCCATCCTCACGCTTTTCCAACGTGTAGAGATGGGTAGATGAATGTAAAATCTCCCTAGGATAAACCGAAGAGTAGTTGATATAGCCTAACTGCTAGTGGTTCTTTCGAATGCCTCAGCATGCATTAAGCTGAGCAACAGCAACCTCCGAATATACCAACTGGTTGCTTATATTTTGTAGGTAGCGTAGTTTGGTGCACTAAGTTTTTGTTATTGGCAGCTACCACAGCACCGGTCCTCTTCTCACATTAAGTTGTGGTGTTCTAGTATTCCTCGCCTTTGCCCGAGACGTATGACTTGACTATGACAGCTTGAAATGTCATTTGAGCTGGCCAAGTCTAGTTTCACGCGGCTTTCGTTGGCAGCTTCATGTCTTTCGTGCCAGTTACCTCTTTTGCATTTTTTTTTTATGATTCAACAGTTGTAAGCCAAACATTTCGTCAGATTAACTCACTGAATATGTATGATGTCGGAATCGATTAGTTCTTGAGGGAGAGAAAAAAAAAAGTGCCGATTATTATAAATACCTGCACGCGCTTTGGGTCACTGACAGCGTTTTTAACCATCGTAATTGAAACACTAGGAAATTCACACACTTAACTTTGACAGGCTACACATTATAGTTAATCGGGCAAAAATCTCCCACTCGGAAATACAGGATATGTGTTTGTGATATTCATGTATTTATCAGTTTATGCAGGAATCAAGAGAAGAGTCAGCATGGAGCGACTTCAGTGTGCCTTGTGCAGTAAGGCCAACTCTAAGAAATATTATTACCAGTTGACACGCTTCTTTACCGGTGACTCTTGATCTAAGTCAAGACTCAGTGAATCGTTGCGGTCGTTATTGTTCATGGAAATATCCTTATTGTTGCGGTCGAAAAGGTTGATATTATTTAAAGCCATATTGGTAGTGGTGAAGACGTTGTTATTGGTGGCTGTGAAGACAGGAGCAAGGTCAGGTGAACCGAGTGAGTGAGTTTTGACCATGTCGAAGTGTGTGTTTGTTGTCATTTTCCCCACCGTTGGTTGACTGATTGGCATGCGTTCAAGCGAGCGGGAACGCACTGATTTCAACACTTTCTTCCCGTCATCTTTCCCGTCAATATCGATTAGTTGGGGCGAAGGAACGGGAGGAGTTTTGCTAATATTTCCAGTGTTTTCCTTCTCTCTTTCCTCTTCCTCGTCCTCCTCAGCTTCCTCAGAGTATGGACTGCATGGCTTAACCTGGATGACACGCGGCATTCTGGCGCGGCCCGTGATGCTTTTGCT
>NC_137013.1:40116109-40421109 GCF_032717465.1 Coenobita brevimanus | reverse complement strand
GTCTCAGTAATTGCGTCGTGCAGTCTCTCAGGTGAAAACAAAGTGACTGGTTAACTTTAAATATGTGCATACTCTTTTCACACTAACTTGGCCTAAAATTGTCACTTAATTGTGGATGCTTATACTCTTTTCACACTAACTTGGCGTAAAATTTTCACATTTCCATCTTCAGTGCTCATTTGCAATATTAGAATAGTATTAGCGTATGATGCTAGTCACGAAGAAGTACTAGAAAAAGGATGAGGAGCGTTAATGTTATCTCTCTGCCACTGAGCTAGATGTACCCCGTTACCTGGAAGTACCTCTTTACCTGGATGCACTTCCTTTACCTGTATATACCCTTTTACCTGGATGCACTCCTTTACCTGGATATACCCGTTTACCTGTAAATACCCCTTTACCTGTAAGTACCCCTTTACCTGGATGTACCCCTTAATTACCTTCCCAGTGTTAATGTGCTTCTGGATGAGGTTGCATGATTTCGGCAGATTAGAGAGCGAGTTTTACCACACGCGACGGTAGAGTGCTGGGGGAAAGATAGTGGGAGAAATGGCGAAACAGGCTCTTGACATTTAACAACAACATTGAAGGGTGGATTAAGAAGTGACGACCAAGCATAGGAAGCACGAAAGTTTCCGCCAAGTTAATGTAAACGAACTATAGTAACATGTACATTGTTTATATGCCCATGGTCGGGAAATCTCTATCAGGAATGACTTACTGACCGAAGCTGAGAGTAAAGTGTCGGTGTTATCGATAAGGAAAAGGAGCAGTGGGAGTTATGTAACTGAATCTTGACATTTGGCGCCGGCACTTCGAGAAGATAAATAATTCACGGGCCATGAGAGGAATAGGTAGTGTGAGTGGTTAGTGGGAAAATCAGTGGTAAGAAGAGCGAAAATAGTATAACCCCTTCTCTGAGTAACAATAACTGGAAAATCATGCATATACTTTTTATCATTTGTTACCGCGATGAAATTATCTAGAACACGTGGACATAATATAATATGCGTTTTTGACAATAAATTACTGATAAAATTATACCGGATTCTTACCAAGGTCAGATGAACCAGGAATAATTCATACGTTTTTAGCATTAAACTCAAATTGCCCCAGTTCCTTGCCAAGGACAGATGGACACAATTTCAGACATTTTAGCTTTGGTGATATTAATCAAATTCTACCAGTTTCTCTCCTAGTACTGTCAAGGATTGGGATTGCCTCGGTACGGTACAGTATTAGTCTTCATTGTCACTCTGTCACAGATTTTTCACTCGATAAATCACTTGAATGGAGATATTACCTTTAGACTTTTCACTTAAACTTTGCTTGTATGTTTTGTGAGGCACTGTTGCACACTTACGTCACCAGTTTATTATCGCCTATAAAGCTTCTTCTTCTTCTTCTTCTTCTTTTTGTTAAGTGATTATCGTCATTACTTTTGCTACTGTCACGATTTTTCTGTATACTTAAGTTGTTAGGTAATCTATGTACTTATTGTGGTGTTATTAAGTGTAATTGGTAATAATAATGAGTGATTTACATTATTATGTACCTTAATGGTTGTGTTTGGGTCATGGTTTGAAATTATGTTTGACAGGGAGATATTGGATATTCACTTGATATTGCATTGTTACATACGAGTTAAAAACGAGTACTTATTGTGTGGGCCCTAACAGTGTCCGGGATGATAATTTTATCCGTGACTTATGATCCAGGGATGGTTGGTGTCTGTAATTTGAAATTGTTTAAAACTGATATATTGATCCGTCCTGTGTAATCAAGTAATTATTTGTATGTTTGCGTTGGTTTTTATAATATTGGATAATTATGGGTTGTTAGGGGCTATATTTCTAAGTGATGACTGTCGAGTGTGTGGGTGTTGGTGTGTGGGAGGGTGTGCTGGTGTGGCCGGTTTGGTGGCTGGGTGGCAACTGGTGACCTCCCCTGACTGCCACCACTACCACCCCTGCCACCACTACCACCCCTGCCACCACTATCACCACTACCACCCCCTGCCATCAATGCCATTAATCCTGTCCCTGTCATCACCATCATCACTACCATAACTCCTACCCTTAGCATTATCACAGTTACCCCTACCACTGTCACCATTACTGCCCATAGCAGTACTACCACTACTACCACTGCCATTACTCCTACCACCGCTACCACCGTCACTACCACACAACTACCCCCACCAGTCATAGCGGTCCATACCTCTGTCTCTACATTATTTTGTATTCTAGCTATCACCATGCAATTTAATACCACACCCACTTATAAAACTGCCACACTACCACACCGCCTCTCACAGTACCACATCACCTAGCATGCTGTCTCACCCACTTACCACATAACCCACCTACCACACTACCTCATCCCCCACCACCTACCACACTACCACATCACCAACCACTTACCACACTATCACATCACTTATCACCCACCACACTACCACATCACCTACCATCTACCGTACTACGACACCCACCGACCTATCTGTACTGCTGCTGCTACTACTACTACTACTGCTGCAAACACACACACACACACACACACACACACACGACGAAATCAGATTATGTTGGATGGGAAGGAGGGAGGGAGTGTGGAGGAGGGAAGAGGGCGAGAGAGAGAGAGAGGGGGGGGAGGTAATTCAATGTCCATATTCGTCTCCCCTTCATTTTTTTTTTTTTTTCATTAATTTTCTTCAGTGCTGTGAACATTAGTAACCCCTTTAGTACAATGTATTATTATTATTATTATTATTATTATTATTATTATTGCTGCCACCAGACGATATTTAGCTTAGGAGAGTGGCCTCGTTGTGAAGGGGTTAGTGAAGGCCATATGTAACCCCTCTAGTTGGGAAAATTAGAGGATGAGAAATTAGTCTCTCTCTCTCTCTCTCTCTCTCTCTCTCTCTCTCTCTCTCTCTCTCTCTCTCTCTCTCTCTCTCTCTCTCTCTCTCTCTCTCTCTCTCTCTCTCTCTCTCTCTCCGTTATCTTTATTGATGGTAAGCGCACAGCACTTAGCCCTGTTAATGGATTGGTAAAGATGGTAGGGAGATACGTCGCATTAATTCTTATGCATTATTCAAGTCTCTTAATAAAACATTTGGTATTTTTATGATCTCTCGGTATTGCATCAGTCACATCTTATTAATAAAACATCTGCTGCTTTTCTGATGTCCGTTTACATTATTCATATCTTAATAGTGAAACATGTGCTTCATCTCTGCTCCGTCGAGGTCAGGGTAAGATATAAAATTTTTCGTAATGCCTCAGTCCAGTGACTTATTTTATTCTTTAATGCAGACGATTTTTAGTGTAGGGAAGACGTCTAGTTAGGCTTTTATTAATGAAGGATAAATCTAACCTCTCCTGCTCGAAAAGTCTCTCCCATAAACTGAATAAAGGATTAAAAAAAAAAATGAGGTGTTCTCCCACGCAAGCCGAATAAATCGTCTGGTATTCGGAAGAATAAAATGTAAATCACACTGTAACGAAGGGGTCCAATAAAAATGATGTATTGTTGTTACGTCAGGCAGAACTCTTCTTCCATGGTGTGTCGTGCAATCCCCAAATAACCTCGCCCCTCGTTGATGACCGCCATATTTCACCCCGGCGTCACGGGGGAATAATTGCGCATACCTCACCTCCTGCGCTTTCTTAGGCTCAGGTGTGTGTTTTGCCCGGATTTGTGTTGCTTAAGCCTTTCGCCTTGCTGCCGTGTTTTATTGTTTTTTTCGTGTTAATTTCAGACTGTTTTGTTAAACTTATTAAAGGGGTTATGAAGGTTGCGTGTAACCCTTCAGATTCGAAAGCTCTCTTAAACTGAGTAAAATCGGCTGGAGATCAGAATAATATGATAATTCATCTTCGGGTTGAAGGAGCTGAGGATCACCTCTTCCCTTTCTCTGTCCGGTACATTTATATATTCATAAATATTTATGTAGTGGAAAGATGGTGTGGACAACTATATGGATGAAGGTGGTGTGAGTTACAGGGAGTCCAGCCTGATGGCTGATGACATGGTGACATGTAGACGATTTGTTCTTGGCCACTCCCTCAGGGATTAAGGTGTCTGGTTATTGATAGACAGGCGTTGCTTAAGGAGTCTGTGTCCTTACAGAATTATGTAAATGTCGTACTAGATTGTAATAAGGTGTTATATGCAAACCTAATCAGTAATGTCCAGAGCCCATGAAAATACCGTTCTGTGGTGAGACTGTTGATTGAACGCTACTTCATATAGGAAAGGCATCACCCAGGCAGAATACAGTCTGAAGGTAGGACTGTAAGAAAAACAACAAAAATAACAACTTTCTGTGTTTCCTGGACTGGCCCGTTTTTGTGTTGTCTGTAGTGTGGTGCTTGGGACAGGATCCTGTGTCTATGATTTTGAGGCACGAAGGCTTTGGATCATGCTCATCAACTGCACCAGGAACATGAAGGTTGTCAACAGTTTTTACACACAGTATACTTGATTTTTTTCTTTTTTTTTGCCTCTGTTTATTTGTTTTTATTTCTAGTTTGCTACCACGACAGTCGTATTCAGTGTTAGAGAGGTCAGTACTAAGAATTGATGAAGGCTAAATCTAATCCCTCAGTTTGAAGTCTGGTCTACTTTAAATAAAAACGTCTGAAAATATAATAAGGAAAATATATGTATAATGTAAAATCCCTTCCCGAGTTTTCCAGACAGGTGCGTCCTATGACTCATGCGGCTGTCACTGTGTGGCGCGACATTTTGCGTGATTAATTATTCTTTTTAACCTCATGATCTGAATAACTCTAGTATTCTGTTTTAGACGATTTTAGTCATCTGTTATTACTATCATTATCGGGACAGGTTTAATATTTTGATCATGCCAGCTCCAGACTCTTAAAATTAGCCGACAATGAATCGTAGAGGCCTGAGAATGCACAACGTATATACCGATAGTACTGTAATAGGAATATACGTGTGATACTATGAAATGAAGGTGTAATTCTACGTTTTGGTGCCTGGTTATCGATCAAGACGGCTTTACTAGTTTATTCTGTTGTCTCCTTTATTCCACGTTTGCAAACTTTCTTCAGGTTGATTGTGCATAAGAGTGTTTGCTTAGATTTTTTTTATTTCTATATTGTCTTCACTCACACAGATACTTTACACATCACAGCCAAACTTGGGTGAACTTCAAAGAGAACGAGCGTACCAGGTAAAGCAAAACGTTGTCTGATAGTAGTGAATGCCATGGAGGTGTGTTTACCGTGAAAATTACATAGGATCATTGATAAACAGGAATCACTTCTTCGTGGCCCGTATTCTCGTTGGTCAAGGAAGTTCCCTAACAACTCTTCCTCAGCGATTTATTGTTCATTTTACGCCGTGCTGCCCTCTGTTGTTGTTAAAATCATTCTAATATCCCCAGCTTTTCTTCATGAAATACATGCAGAATTATTTTAACCGGCGGTATCCAAAAATAAATCGCTGAGGAAGAAGTGCCAGGGAGCCTCCTACGGTTTTGAGGCATAGCGTTTCAGTTGACCGATGATTTGTTTTGCTCTATTAACGAATGTGTACATTATATGGTTTTGGTCTTTTTGACAGATTTTGCAGAGATTTTATCAGTTTTTATTAGTGAAAGGAAATTAATTATTGACACCTCTAACACTGCAATACATTCCATTATGACGGTATTTTACCTGTAAATATACGTAGGATTTCAGGTGTAGTTGACCTTTTTTTTTTTTTTTTTTAAATCAGATGCAGCATACTTTCAAGATCACGCGAATGCCTTTGTTCCCAGCTTAGCTGTGTAATGCGGAAGATTGGGCAATTTCTGTTAGCAAGGCAAAGATAACTGCAGTATTACAGCCGCGTGGAATGCGGTGCCTTGTAATCAGGTAAATGTAGTGAAGCAACCCGTTGAAATAAGTCCACAAGAAAGTGTAGATAAGTCATAGTATGCGGAGTTTACAAGCATTTACCCTCCTCCCCCTCTACCACTGCAGTACTTAACGTAGTATGTAATGTAGGCACAATATGCAGCTTTGTAGACCATCAAGAGGGTGTTGACGTTAGTGTGATGTGCAAAATTCAGTATATCGCGAAGGAAGAAGTGTTTCGAAATCTCCAAAACCAGGTAGAATACGACCATAAATGTCTGCGGTATAAACAAACCATGTTTCATGTGTAACTGAATGTTGAATGTGATTATAATTAGACTAAGCAAAATGATGAATACTAAATTATGACCAGGCTTTGAGGGACGTGGAGTAGGAGGATCACTGTGATTGTAGATAGACAAATAGATAGAAGGATAGATAAATAGACAGCTGGGCAGAGATAATTGTTTTATGTTCAGAAATCTTAAATATCCAAGCAGCGACAGACAGCCAAATGATAGGCTGTCTAGATTGCCTCAGGAGTTTAGGTAAATATTAAGCAGAGTTATGGGGATTACAGTACGAAATTATTGGTGGTCAGCGTCTTCAGTAACAGAATACCAGCTAGAAGAACGGAGAGAGAGAGAGTACTGTGTGAAGTGACTAGTGAAGGTTGAAGGTCAGTGTTAATGCCGAGGATTAGGTGAGGCAGACAAGGAGTTAGTTGTTGCTTTGTGTGTGTGAGAGAGAGAGAGAGAGTGTGTGTGTGTGTGTGTGTGTACTGTGCGTGAATTTACTAGTGAAGTTTGAAGGTCAGTATTAATGCCGAGGATTAAGTGAGGCAGATTAAGAGGTTAGTTGTTGTAATGAGAGGGAGAGAGAACTTATTATTATTATTATTTTTTTTTTTTACTTTCAACTCCAACACGAAAAGGCCTGTCTCTGAATGACTAAAACTGTCTGGTGGTTACAGAAATAGTGAAAAAAAAAAAAAATCGTCCTAGTGGAGGAGTTATTGGAGTACGATTATAACCTCGTCAGAAATCCATTTTGAGCCTAATATATTCAGCTGGTGATGGCAAGAGTTAATCAGAGGAAAAAAAATACCGTTATCGTATTGAATGAATTTTCCAGCATATTCTCAAGTTCTCAAAATTCATTCCGATTTATTTTATATACTGTCACAAGACGATTTTATTGTGAAGGGGTTAACGAAGGCAGTATATAGCCACATTTCATATTTTATCCAGGCTGTATAAAACAATCTGGAGGTAGTGATTGAAGTGATAAAATAACACGAGTAAATCGCTGAGGAGGTTCCCAGTGGTGTTGCAGCACTTGTTGCTAAGTCAAATAGCGTCACTTTACTTTATTGATGTAGCGAGGGTACGAGTAATTTGTCCGCTGGTACATTGCTCTGTGTGTGTGTGTGTGTGTGTGTGGGAAAGAGGGGGGGGGGGAGGACGTCAATCTGCATGTGTGTACCGTCGTTTTTATCACTCATTTTATCTCATCAACTAATGGCCCATCAGCTGCAGTTTTATTAGAGCAGCGTTTTTATTACGTTGTTAAATCGTTACAATAGTTGTTGTTACGTTTACTTTTGTCATATTAAGCTTTCATAATTTTTCGTTATACGTTGGCCTACCTTGTTATCGTTTATGTATGACTTATATATTTTAACATAGATTTTAATTTTTGCTATATTCAGCATTCTTAATTTGTTTACGTATAGTTTTAAGTTTACGCTTAGCCCAGAATTTTTCACATTCGTCTCATTACTTTCGTTTCTCTTGACTATTTTTTCACGGAGTGCGTCCCTTTTTTTTTTTTTTTTTTTTTTTTCCCCGGCATATTTTCGCCACGTTTTCTGTGGTGTTTCTCCTGACATGCAAGCTTCCCTTTCGTTGGTGTGTGTGTGTGTTGTACTCCATAATCATCATTCTCTTTCGTCATTTGGCTACTGTGGGGCGTGGTGTTCTTTGTTACCCGTAATATCACCGTCCCCCACGTAGTCATAATTTCAACGTGATTAGAGGCATGAATGTCAGACCCTGACCTTCGAACTTTGAGCGTCAGCCACGTAAAACCAACGGTATCCTTCCTCCTTGTACTCACCAAGGTCTAGTAGACTTGGGCACTCACCTCATCGGGTTAATATTGTCGCCAGCCTTAAAGTCGAGAGTAGCGTACATTCGGGTGGGATTTGCAACCTTTCCGGCCACCTGCGTTTTGGCGGGAATCGCGGAGTCATTGCGCGTGAAGTGGCCTGTTGCGTGTGTGCGTGATGAGGTTGTAGATGAACTGACCCTTCCATACACATGCGCTGTCCTAGTAAAACAGGTAGATACTTAGCAGAGGCCACAGCTGGAATTTAAGTAGTTTAAAGTGTTTTCTATTTATATCACACAATTTGCTGACACTTCTATGACACGTCGCAGTTTAACTCCATCCCCCCCTTGAGGTCATTAATTTCCCTGGGGTCAATCATAAAGGGATCATTTGCGACAGAAGTGTTTTAGAAGAAAGGTGTTAGCATGATGGCACATAAACAGAAAGCACTTCAGAATACACGAATTCCTGTTGTCTTCCGCAAAACATCTGTAAATTACTCACGGTTTAAAGTTTGGTAGCTTTTTTGTCAGAAGCATGATTTATTAGGTTCATCCGTCATGTAACTTGGGCTGTTGCATCAGGCTGTTCAAAGTATTCCCAGGTAAGATTCAAAAAATGGTAATCTGATACAGTTATGTGCCGCCATCGTTCACAGATAAAGCTAATTTGTATCAAAATGTAACATACCAGTGATTATTTTGTAACCTGCATGACGGACAGTGTTGCAGAGATTTATTTGTATTTGCGTTTATAACCCGATCAGACTGGCCGTATTATGTCCAGTTCAAGAATTTATATTCAAGAAGTTAGAGGTGAGGCAGAACCCAGAAACAAAGGATAAACACAAAAGCAAAATTGCCACAACGCGTGTCCAGGGAAATGGGCCACACAGGAAAATAGTGAAGAGATAATTTTGTCGTTTTTGTTCCTTTGTTGTGGCAGTCCACAGTCATTATCATTGTTCCCATCTTTGCCCAGTAATGTGCAATTAGTAATGCACACACACACACACACACACACACACACACACACACAGTTTATTATTCTAGTAAGTGAAAGATAAACCATTACACTTTGGAATAGACGAACAGTGGCATAAACCAGCTTCCAGTTCTGTATTTTATAACATCTTGTACATCATTAATCAGCAGTGGAGATAAAAATTGAAAGTCCCTTCAAGCATCTTTCAGCCACACCTTTGGTTAACCCCCATGAGGCTGAACACATTGGTTATACTGTATGTTATTATTGCTACTACCAGATGATTTAAACAGATGAGCATCCTAAAAATGAAGGGGTAATTGGAAATGGGTGCAACAAAATACTGAATGGGCTTTTTTTTTTTTTTTAATAGCAGGAGGGGAAGGAGAAACAAATGAATAAAAAAATAATCGATACACCAGATTACAGGTGTACTCCATTCATAAAAATCTGTAACAGTTGGACTTGTACAGCCATAGGTTGAAGTTTGGGGGGAAACCATTCTGGGGAAGTGAGTTCCAGAGAGATGCAGTTCAGGGAATAAAAGAATTCTGATGGGCAAAACTTCTGCAATGTGGTCTTGTGACAGTCCAGTCATGAGCGCTACCAGATCTCCGTGTAGTGCGGGGGAAGGTGTGGAGAGGTGGTACAATGGATTCAACTTCATCTGAGCATTTTCCATAGAAGTATAAGTATCAGTAAAATAATGCAAGGGAGGCAACATTCCTTCTAACTTGTAGGGGAGGTAGTTCATATGTAATAGTAGGGTTATTAATAATTGTAACAGCTTTGATCTGAATTTTGTCCAGTTGTTTTAGTGCTACCTTTCCACATCCGTTCCATGAGGGTGAGCAGTATTCGAGCTTAGAGCACACATGACTCATGTAAATTATAGTTAACTGCCCATCAGTGAAGAAGTTGTGAACTCTGTACAAAATCCAAGTTTCTTTGAAGCAGTTTTAGCAAGTGATCTAACACGAGAGGTCCAACTGAGAGCATTGGTAAGTGAAACACCAAGAATTTCCATACTTTAGAGGAAGGAATATTAGTAGCATTGAAGGTAAAATAGGAATTATGCAATAAGTAAATTATATATACAGTATTTGGTTTTCCTAGCGTTAAATGAGACAGTGTTATTTTGTCCCCATTCAGTGATCTTATAAGTCATGATTTATGAACTTTGCTGTACTGTGTTGTGAGTTATTGAACATTGTGAATGAGTATTTAAGTATGAATGAACCATGAAGTGTTGTCATCTGCATATGAATGAATGAATGGGATTTTGGGTGACAGATAAGAGATCATTAATATGACTTAGGAATGAGGCTGGATCCAGAACTGATCCTTCTGGCATTAATCGAGTGGAAATTGGAGTATACATCATCTCCTTTTTTCTTTCTGTTGTTGAGATATGAGGAAATCAGAGAGAAAAAATGTGATAGGCCATAGCAAGGGAGTTTGGATTCCAGGTAATGGTGCCACACTCTTTCAAAAGCTTTAGAAATATCAGGGGCAACTGCATAAGTGTCTCCATGTTGGTTAGTTGACTGATGTGTGGTATGAGTCAGGAGATTGAGGATATAAACAGTGGATCTTTGATGGTGAAAACCATACTGTCTACAACTACTTAAGTTGTTGGATTCAATATGATTAACTATGTGCATATTAAGTAGTCTCAAATTCTTTACCAAGAGATGTGATGGCTATTGGTCTGTAATCAGAGGGGTCAGAGGAATTTCCTTCTTTGGATTTGGTGGATATTGGCCTCATTCCAAGAATGAGAGAATGGAAAGCATGTATGCATAGTCTGAATAATTTAGCTAGAACAGGAGCAAGTTCTGGGGAACACTTTCTCAAAACAGTTGGAGGAATTCCATCTGAACCTGGAGCTTTGAATGAACTGGTGTGCAATGAATCATTTGTATAACAAAGAAATTAGGAACTTTTTTAGATATGCAATAGAATTTTTGCTCATATGATTATTATCCCACTTAAGCCTCACTGATTGATATATGATTGTTATTTATGCTTATACAATAGCTGACATGCAAGCATACAGCCATTTGTTTGTCCCATAATGGTCTTTGAACTCAGCAGTGTCAGGTGCGTTAGTGTCAATGATGGAGTAGTAGTGTGGTGTTGGAGTTCACACAGCAAGTGAAGTGCAGTGAATTGAAATAACTACCAGTGTATGTGAATTGCAACTTGTTTCTCTACTTTGTTGGGTCAGTGACCCTTGGCCAAAATGTATCACATTGAACCCATGTTATAACTGATGATACGTTAAAGTGTTATGCAATGGATTTTTCAAACATCTCTGTCATAAAACAAGGGTATGCTGTAGATATACACAGTACCCCCTCGATATAGTGAACTAATTGGTACCAGACCCTTGACGTTAAAGTCGAACACCATGCTGATTAGTAAATTCCCAGGTGTTATGGCTTTTACCAAACAAAGATCGTTAAATACAGAGCATTGTTCAGCAATACTGTAGTCATACACAATAACATCAGCAAGGTCTAAATGGCTATTTTTCTCAACAGATGCTGTATTGATGGCTCTTCATAATGTTAGTCACCCAGAGAGTGATGCCGAGTTCTGCAAGATGCAAAGGAATGCGCAGTTTTGTGTGTGTGTGTGTGTGTGTGTGTGTGTGTGTGAGGATGCCATGCTGGTCGATGTTTCCAGCACATCCATGCATTTACTGAACAAAATTTGTTAAATGAACATAACGTTCAGCCAGCTGTAGGTGGTTGTTAAAAGCAGAATTCATCAAAAGAGGGTTCAGTATATCGAGGGTCTATTGTACTGTTTTGTATTTACAATATTTTGCACCAAGGAGTGAGTAATTTACACTGTGTGATGACAATGTATGTATTCATGGTGGAGGTGTATTGCAGTAAAACATATTTAAACCCTGCATATTTTTGTGGGCAACGTTGGGTCTGGTTAGTACTTGGATGGGTGACCGCCTGGGAACACCAGATGCTGTTGGCATCCCTACGTCAAGTGGGGTTGGTGGAGGATTAGTGCCCCTCCCTGTAAAACAATTAACTCTAAGCTCTTGGCCACCCCGTCTGGGATACATGGCGTCTAGCAATGAATGAATGATGAACAACAGAACACGTACTAACAACCAGCAGGTTGCACATATGATCCTGCCAATGGGCCAGTAGTGGATAACAGGAAAGGCATCCAGTGTCACACTGCTACATGTTGCAGCAAAGTCTTTTCTATAAGGGCAGTGCCTTAGCCCTTGATGAGGGAAGTGTTTGGTGTAAAACTTCTGCATCATCTGTGAATAATTGGTGAAGTTTTGAGGTACTATTGTTGTATTGATATATCTTGATGAGTATGCTTGTACCAGCAGGGTGGCGTCGGATGCTGTGTATGAGAATGTTGACTTAGAGGAACTGATGCTGCAGATGCGTGAGGCTGAGACACTAGAAGAGCAGGGTGACATTCTCCACTATTTGGTGGGTTTTAACATTCATTTTTCTAGGACTCACTTTTATTTTAATAAAACCATTTGGCAGTAATATGAATATAATACTTGAGTTGTTCCAATGATGAATGGGTTAATGATACCAGTAATAATGCTCGCTGTCCAGTGATTTACTCAGCTGAATAAAATAATCAACCATAACATTAGCTGGAATAGATTACAGGTTATCCCAGCCATGAGAGGGTTAATTACCTCGATCTGTTCTGTGACAGTCAGTTTCCTTTGCTTTTGAGAAACTACTGATATTGTATGTCCATTTTTAACACTGAATAATCATCAGACAATTTAGCAGTTTCTTTTCTCATAGCCATATGTTTGTTATTATTACAAAACAACTTCAGTTAGAAATTTCATTGTATCACCATGACAATCAGTATTTGAGAGTGTAGTACCATAGAATAGTACAGTATTGTATTAAATGAGAATCTCTCTCTCTCTCTCTCTCTCTCTCTCTCTCTCTCTCTCTCTCTCTCTCTCTCTCTCTCTCTCTCTCTCTCTCTCTCTCTCTCTCTCTCTCTCTCTCTCTCTCTCTCTCTCTCTCTCTCTCTCTCTCTCTCTCTTTCAAGAGGCCAGTAAATCAGATGACAAAAACCATGATGAATATGATTGACACCTTTTCTACAGGTGGTCCAGTTTGGTCTGAACCATGAGACTGGTTCAGTGATTGAGGGCCAGGCAGTGACAGTAAAAGATCTTCTGAAAGACTTGTATGAGCGAGCATGCCACATCAAGCACTGGGCACTGGTCAGGCACACTGCAGGTATTGTGCAACACAAGAAAGGCAGAATAAGTTAGAACTGGGGAGATTCTGTCTTATCTGTAGCCGGACACATTAATTTCAGTGGGGATAACCATAAAGCAATCAAATTCACATCACCTTATCCTTCACCATCAGGTGGACCTTTCTTCATCCCACACCACTGTCATTTGTATACCTCTCCACTCTCACCTTCATCTTAATTCTATATCTATCCCTTCCCCTCTACCCCTCTAGTTTATTCACATACACTTTCATAGTCTCCCACTCTCCAGTCACTCTACATGGAAAGTACTTATCCAGAATATCAGAAACAGAGGTTTCAGTTAGTTTATAAGATGAGGTTTCAGTTAGTTTATAAGATGCTTAGAGTATTCCATGTTTAGGTACTGTACATGGTGCTAAAGTTAATACTTTAGTATAGATACAACCTTTCATAAATTCTGTATGGTTTGATAATTCTTAAGGTTCATTTAGCATCATTGGGCTGTACAGTGACTACAGGGCTTCTGTAAAATTTGTAACAAATTTAGTTTTTTGCAGATTTTGCCCCAAAATAGGTAAAAAAAGTGCTTTAGACCTCCTTGTCACATATAATAATGGGATATGATTTGAATGATTGTAATAACATTCATACAGCTCTGTCTTGTACTTTTATAGCCTTATTGTTTATTGTTGTGATGTGCCTCAGGATTTTTTTCCCCATCCTGGAAGTATACTGTATCTTCTAAAATTCATATATGAAAAGAGAGAAACTTAAGTTATCAATGGAAAAATTAGGGTTTGCTATGTCCGTGTTCAGAATACCACACGCACTGTACACTTGAACCCATATTCCATCGACAGGAATGTTGGGTAAACGTGTAGAGGACTTGGCCAAGGCAATGACAGATCTCCTGGTACGTCAGAAACAAGTCACTGTTGGTCTGCCCCCAATGAATGAAGTAACCATCACTGCCCCACTCCCGTCATCTGAGCTGCGTGTCCTCATCCACCAGGCCTATGGTGCAGATGAGACAACTGCCATGCTCACCCAGGAACTCATTGTCTACCTGGCTATGTTTATCCGGACTGAGCCTGGCCTCTTCCATGAGATGCTAAGACTCAGGGTTGGCTTAATTATTCAGGTATGAAGTTTAGTGTTTACATTTAAAAGTTACAGTCAGTTCTCCTTTAAAGTCAAGGATGATTGCAGGCCAAATGCTACTTTAACCCCTTCAGTCCAGTAACTTTTTTTTTTTTCTCTCTTTTTTTTCTGCATTCATATGGTTTTCTACAGTTAGAGGAAGCTTTTTGAAGTGAAAGGAAATGTAAAGCATTAACATATGCTTTACAATGAGGATGCTTTCCAAAAGTGAATAAAACTGTCTGACCACCAGGAAGTATAGTAACTTAAAAAAGATGTCACTAGATTCCAAGGGTTAAGTGAAACAACTATCAGACATGCATTAGGTCATAGATTTAAGTGATAAAAACACTGAAACATGTTGCAGACTTCAAAGCAGCTTTTGTTTTTAAACATGAGCAACTTAAAGGGAAGAATAGGTACAGCAATAATAACTGTGAAGAATAGGTGAAATTAATCCTCCAAAGCACTCTAAAATGTTAAGATTGCAGGAGAAGGGATACTTTAGCCTGTAGTCCACTGTGTTATGTCCAGATGATTCTGGGCCATAACAGCCTTAACAGAGATGATGATAATGCTTAGGTAATTTGAACACAGGTTATGGCATCTGAGTTGGCACGCACCATCAAGTGTGCACCAGATGTTGCCTCGGACCATCTTTTGAACCTGTCACCCTTTGAGATGAAAAACCTGCTCCACCACATCATGTCTGGCAAAGAGTTCAACATTGGCTCTGGTAGGTGGTGCTGTTTGGGACTGGAGTTAGGGATGGTGGACAGTGTCAGAAAGAAGTGTGATGTAAGTGGAGGTTTAGAAGTTGGAGAATGTTGAAAATGGATGAGAAAAGGAACATTTGTGAGTGGTGTGAATTGATGTGGTTTCACTGAGTGGTAAGTTAGAGGAGAATATACTATCTATCTATCTATCTATAGCCCGACGCCCTAATCCCGCAAAGGGTGGCCGCAGACAAAACGCCTCCAAGTCACTCTGTCACCCACCATTTGACTCCCCTCCCCCCAACTCACCCCCCCCTCCCTCATATACCTCTCAACTCCATCCCTCCACCTCATCCTCGGTCTACCCCTCCCTCTCCCTCCCTCCACCTCACCCACATACACCCTCTTAGTCAGTCTTTCACTCTCCATCCTCTCCACATGTCCAAACCACCTCAGTGTATTTCTCCTAATCTTTTCAACCACATCCACATCTACCCCACAACGTTCCTTCACTTCTTCATTCGTCAACCTGTCCCTCCATGTCACTCCACATGCTCCTCTCAAGTAACTCATTTCCACTGCTCTCACTCTTGACTTGTTCCCCTCTTGCAAGGTCCACGCCTCGCTTCCATACGTCAGGGTAGGGATCACAATACCATCATGCAGAGACTTCTTAACTTCCATACTCACTTCCCTATTTCTCATCACTGCTTTCAGCATGCCTACAACCTTCCTTCCCTGCTGTACCCTTTCACGCACTTCATCCCCCAAAGTTCCATCCTTACTCATCACACTACCCAAGTACTTGAATGCACTCACATTCTCCATATCCTCACCATCCAACCTCACTGCACACTCTGTGACTTCATTCCTCTCAAACACCATAACTTTACTTTTGTTTACATTAACTTTCAGCTTCCTCCTCCTACACACTGTCCCAAATTCATTCACCAAACCTTGCAACTCCCATTCATCTTCACTCAACAATACTGTATCATCAGCAAACAGCAACACCGGAAGCTTCCAAATCTCACCCTCATTCGTTAGGGCCACCCCCACATCCACTGCCCTACCTTGTACCTCCTTTACGACCCCATCCATATATATATTAAACAGCCATGGAGACATTACACACCCCTGTTTCAGTCCCACATTGAGATCAAAGAACTCACTCAGCTCACCATCCACTCGCACCGTAGCCCTAGCTCCCTCGTACATACTCTTCACAGCACTCAACAATTTCCCCTCCACTCCATATATTCTTAATACCTTCCACATACCTTTCCTATCTATTCTGTCATAAGCTTTCTCCAAGTCCATGAAGGCAGCGTACACTTTCCTTCCCTTCTCTAGATACTTCTCCACTAAACATCTTAGAACAAATATCTGATCTACACACCCTTTTCCCTTCCTAAATCCCCCTTGTTCTTCTCCAACTAGCTCCTCTGTCATATGCCTAACCCTATCAATGAGTATTCTACCATATATTTTACCAGTCACACTAAGAAGGCAAATACCCCTATGGTTACCACATACTTCTCTCTCCCCTTTTCCTTTGTACAGAGGAACAATTATACCTGATTTCCAGTCCTCTGGAACCCTTCCCTCTTCCCAAGCCAATCTACACAACTTCCATATCCACTCCACAACAATCTCACCCCCATACCTAAGCATTTCACCACATACTCCATCAATTCCTGGGGCCTTTCCCAGCTTAATCTTCTTCATCGCTTCCACTACTTCCGACCTACTGATCTCTTCCTCCCTCCTCTCATCTCTTCTTCTCCCAGCCATTCCCCAACCACTTATACTCACACTGCTCTCACTCTCTACATTCAACAAATCCTCAAAGTGCTCCTTCCATCTCCTCAATTTCTCTCTCTTCTCTACCAACAATCTATTATTCCTATCTTTCACTCCCCTACTATTTCCCCTTTCACACATCCTTACTTTCTTTACCTCCTTCCAAAACAATTTCTTACTCTCCCTCCATTTCACACTCAGATTCCTCCCAAACTCTTCATCCACTTTCTTCTTACTCTCCTTCACCAGTCTCTTAACCTCCCTTCTCCTGCTCACATATACCTCTCTCTTCTCTCTCTCATCTTCTCCCCTACCTCTACCCGCCAACCATTCACCATATGCCTTATTCTTTTGTTCCACAGCTCTTTTCACCTCATCATTCCACCATGCTGTCCCTTGCACACCCTTGCATCTCCTCCTCACTCCACAAACCACCTCACACGCTGCGCTTATCTCTTCCGTGAATATCTTACATACGTCTTCCACCCCTTCCATCTGCTCTAGCTCATACCTTCCCAATCTTTCTTCCACTATGCTCTTATACTCTGTCCTCTTCTCACTATCTTGCAATTTCTCCACTCTTCTCACAGGAGCTGTTTCCTCCTGTCTTCCCCTTCGCCTCCTCAACCACTTTCTTTGCAGCTCTACCTTGGCCATCACTAAGTGATGGTCCGAGACTCCATTCCCCCACCCTCTCCACACCCTTGCATCCAACACTTGTCTTCTCATTCGCTCATCCACACACACGTAGTCTATCATTGCCTTTCGTTCAACAAGTTCACCATCCATCCTCCTCATTACTCTCCATGTATACCGGTGGATCATCTTATGATTTAAAGTAGGTGTTGGCTATTGCCAACCGCTTACCAGCACAGATGTCCACCAAAGCACTACCATTCCCATCTACTTCTGCTGGCACACCCCACTGACCAACCACTCCATCCACTCGTACATTCCCGACTTTGCCATTCATGTCTCCAATCAACAGCACTCTCTCGCTCCTCTCAAACTTGTCCATACATGCTTCTACTCTCGCCCAAAACTCATCTTTCACTCTTGCCACTCGATCCTCTGTTGGAGCATACACACATACAATCGCCCATGCTTGTATACCTACTTTCATCCTCACCCATACAATCCTTGCACCCACTGTTCCATACTCTCTTATATTCTCCTTCCACTTCTTGCTTATCATCAGACATACTCCCTCTCTTGCCCTCTCATTCTCACTGACTCCCGCACATATACCTACACCGTATTCCCATTCTCTCATCCTTTCACCTTTCCATTTAGTTTCAGTCAATCCACATATATCCACTTTTGCATCCTCAAGCACCTGGACAATCTCTCTCTCTTTCACTTCATCATTCACTCCTCTCACATTCCACGTTCCTACTCTCAGAATGTCCTTTGTCCGTTCCTTAGTCGTCAACGTATGGTCCGTCCGGGTCCGAGGCGCTTTATTTGCTTTTTTAGTTAGTTCTTTTTACGGGGTGGGGCACTAACCCACCACCAACCCTTTTAGTCGCCTCGTACGACAAGCAGGGATACTGGGGGAGTATTCTTGAAACCCCCCTACCCCCAGGGGAGGAATTGTGTTGGTGGCAGTGACTGCTATCCAGTCACTTGATGTAGTGCTATCTTCAGGTGACTGTACTGAGTGGCAAGCCAAATACAGTTCCTTACTCCAGGGAAACTTTTTAATACTGTACATTTAGTGATAACCTTATTACCAACAAATAAATGTTTGGTTTAGAGAATTAAGGAAATCCATCCAGATGTGGCCCATGAGAATTAAGGTTTGAGAAACAGCTGGAATTTTGCCATTTGGGGAGGAAAGCAACTGGTCACTCCCACGCTAAATGTCTGGACTGAGTAACCTAGCCCTAGGTCTGTACATTCCTGATGTAGTAGTAAAGGATTGGATGATGAATGGATGGCTGGATCATTTTGAATAGGTCAGGAGTGAGTAGAATGTGAAGGAAGTGAGTTACCTTTTATATTATTTCTCCTCTACATTGGCTACAAGATGAACATCAGGGTTTGTAGATGTTATTATGCATTTATTTTTTGCCCTCTTTAAAATATTGCTGATAGTTTATATCATCTCACATCTGTTGAAAGTTTCTCACAAGAAGTGTAAGTTGCAGGTAAAGATTTTTTTTTTTTTTTTTTTTTTAATGGGATTTGCTTGAAGGTCATGTGATTAAAACTGTATATGAGTCTTCAAGTGTTTTGACTTAAGTGTTTCTGCATGTTTGCTTTCTCAGCCTCAGCTTATTTTAATGTCTGATTGTGCTCTGTCCAGATAGCTCTGTATTATAATGTAAAAAGATGACTAATATTTTAAAGGAAGTCAGTTCTCTCAGACTGATGTTTTCTGTGATTATTCGTTGATACAGGTGACTAAATTGGATAAAGTATATTCAGGTTTTGTGTATGTTCCTTGGCAGATATGCAGCTGAGTACTTAAACTTTTTCACTGCAGTTTGTCCAGTTGTGTATTTTATTCAGACTACTACCAAAAGATTTTGCACAGCAGAGAAAATTTATAGTCAGAGGCTTAAATAACTACACTGAGTAACCCTTTCTCTTTGTTGGTACACTTAGGAATTATGGTTAGGTTTATATCAAACACTTTTGTGTAGGTAAGAGAAAATCCCGGTTGTTAGAGTGTTAACAGGATTGCTTGGTCATTAAACTCAGAAGGAGTACATTTTTACGTTCTAAAGTTTTTTTCTTAGTGTATAACGAGGGTGTGTGCAGAGGTTTTCCAGCTGAAGACAAATATATGCAAGAGCAAAACTGGACAAAGTATTGTATTGGTTCTTTATTGAATATTTAAAAAAGGCCCCAAATAAACAAGACATGATATAGTGGCAGTCATTTGTAGGAGGTGGTCACATACACTAAATTAAGATATAGTAATAGCTTGTGATCCACCTTTCATTTAATATTTATTACTGCACCTCATGTATTCATGTATTATTGTACCTCAGTGTTCAGTGATTCATGCAATTGATATAAGATGAAGTGCATGATGTATTCTGTACACTTTAACCCGTGGGAGTTAATTGCCCAAATTAGGCAGAGCATTAGATAATGATAATGAGCTGAGCGAAATCCCTGTCATATAAAGGATTACAATAAGAAAATCCATTGGGAGGGACATTGTACCCCTTACCTCTCTCTGCATATGCCCCTGGTATACCATACAGTTACAAGCACAGCTAGTCCTCATTATATTTTACCTTTTTTATGTTCTTGAATTATGTCCACAGTGATTAGCAGAAAGATTGCTTATTACAGTTCCATCGCTACCTGTAAGCTGATTTACCTGTTTGACCCAGTTTACAATACTGGTTATATTTAAAAAAATGGTTGATATTTTGAAACACATTCCATTGATATAATGAGAACCTGCTGTATTATTATCATAATCTTGTGTGCATTAGCTTGATTTACTGCTTGTAGCTAATGTGTCTCTCTGCTTTTACCAGTCTTGCGCAAACAAGAGGGAATGCTACCTGGTAAGATAAGATAATTATAGAACCTTCTGCTTTGGTGCATATCACAACCAGGTGAAAGGGATATTTGGACAAGTTTAGTGTATTTTAACTAAGCTTTCATAGTTTTATCCCTATAAGACTTTTTTCATTATTCCAGCAGCATTCTACAGTATACACCTAATCATCTTTGCATAATCATCAACCCAGCTTTAAATCCCATTTAAGTAATGGAGTAAGGTAGGATCCAGAACATAGAGCGAGAGCTGTCATACAACATTCAGTATATATCATCATCCCAGCCTTAAATCCTACTTAATGGAGTAAGGTAGGATCCAGAACTCAGAAGGAGAACTATCATACAACATTCCTAGTGAATGAATCACACAATCACACACACTTTATTTAAGCCTTAGAAGTCTGGCTTCACCTTACAAGCAAAACTGCCTACTTTTTTTAATGTGAGGTGCATTTCTAAAGAAAACAAAATGCGGATATTTAGGTATGTTAGATGAAGCTAGAATTCCAGGGACGAGAATGATAAGTGAATGGGATTGTGGCCCATTTCAATGAACATGCTGTTGATAGTTTTCTTATCTTTCCATGTTTTTTGGATTCTACTTCTCCCTTCCCTTAGGTGGGAAAAAAAGGTCAGGATGGTGATGATGATGCTTATGACCTTTATATATGTGTTTTAATACTCTTGTGAGAAAAGGTAATTCCATCAATTTCTAACTTCAGAAAGGAGTACCAAATTTTCTTATCATTTGCTTCACTGTACTGGCTTCATCCATCTATCCATTTCATTCCTTTGTCAGCTCCTTAGCTTTCTCAGTTTCCACACTTCCTTTTCTCACACACATGCGTATTACATCTGTCCTCCTCTTTCTTGGCTTAACATGTCTCATACCACCTTCAAATTCAGTCATACATACCCCTTTCTTCAGCCTGTATACAGTATATTGATTCTATCTGTATGACCATATCATGTATACACACATTTCTACCCTTTTAATGATAGATTTTCTCACCATATTTCACAAGTCACGTTCCTTATCTGCTACATAACTCACTCATGCTCAGCAGTCCAATTTCCACTGATCTCTTCCGTGGCTTTTGATTTTTCACACATATGTCGTGACAGTCTCACAAGCTCTCCTTTGTATTGTTTTTGTTTTTTTCTTGGAAGGATCATTCATGCATGCTCAGCCTTTCGTTCCTTCTTCCATGCATTAAAAAAAAAAAAAATGCATAACTGAATGTGGGCAGCAACACCTTCATTCAATCATCTGGCAGGCTCCATACTCAGTCTAGACAGTTAACAGTGTTGTAAAACTTTATCCACCATTCTTTCTTAAGTTATTCCACTCTGTCACTGTTCTTTCTCTGCACATTGATTTTTTCTTTTCTTACGTTACCAAGTACTTAAACTGTTCTGCTAATTTGTCTCTTCTTTTACCAGCAGTTTACTTATGTCTTCATTTATTTACAAACCACACCACTCACAGTCCTTCACAGAACTTGATCAGATTGAATATCATGTTCACTATGAGCAAAAAGCACAGCATCATCTCCAAACACAGTCTGAGATTTGTTCCTTGCTTCACCATTTAGCACCACCCTTGTCCCTCTTTCCACAGTCCTAGTTTTCATCATTGTTGTAATCCCCTTCCAATTAAATACATTAGACAACCATGTCTTAATATTACATTGATATTAAGTATTCGTGTGGACATCGAGCCATGCTTTGCACTTGCTTGTCTACCATAATTAAAACTCTTTACAGCATTTCCCAGTGTTCCATGCCAGTCATATATACATAGAACCTTCCAATTACACTTCATAATAAAAGATGGAATTCCTGACTGTTTTATTATGAAGTGAAGGTTGATACATGCATAACCAAAATTTGCCTCTTGCATTTTTATCATAACTCCTAGAAATTTCTTCATTATGATATCTTGCTTTTTCTTTATGTTTGGCTCTAGTTAGTACTTCATTAGCTCTAGTACACAGATGAGGTATATTGTACATTGTTAAGAATGAGTGAATCCTTGTAGAGTTTATGCACAACTTATTTCATGATTTATGTGTACACTAAATGTTAATGAAATATGGAAATAATTTTCATGGAAACTGTGTCATATCCGAGTATGATTGAAGGCTTTATGCTGAAAGATATGTTATTCATTACTTAGGCCCTGTTCACACGAGGCATTTTTAAACACGGCGTCTACCGCCAGGGAAATGCAGTGGTAGACGCCACGTTTCCCTAGTGGAAATACAGTCAACCATATGAAAACCTTGAACTGCTGAACAAATGCCTGGTAGGAAGGGAAATGTCAGATCGTGTGTTTGGACCAGTGGTTGAGAAAAACGCACGGTAGTGTGTGTACAATCCAATACACTACCATTGTCTTTGGTAACGCATGTTTGAAAACACCTCATGTGAAGCAAGTTGAAGCAAGTGCACTGTCTCTAAACATGAGCTTAACTTCATGTTTGATGTTTCTCCCACAGCACGAAGTGGAACTTTCTTCATTAGCAGCCGCTCCACCAAACTTAGCAAGGTTAGTAATGTTTGTATCAGAGTTATGCTTTTGTTTGGTAGGGTTTTGTACAGTATTCTCATGTATATACTGTATACTATATGTGTGTGTATATGTGACCAGATAATGTTGCCCCTTTGTCTGAGGGACTTGATTTTGTTGCTTTTGGTTGACAGTGATGTGGGCCTGATGGACAGCACTTGTCTAGTACTGTTAGCTAGATCGTTATATCTTTAACTTCTTAAGTTTGGTGATGGGTGTTTTAGTTTATTCTTGCCACTACCAGACAATATTACCTGGCATAGATAGGGATCTTATAAGTGAAGGTTAACTAAGGCTATATCTAACTCCACCAGTTTGAAAATATCACCTAAGTCGAGTAAAATTGTCAGGAGGTTGCAAGAATGAAATGCATATACAGGGTATACGACATTAGATTGCAGGAGGGGTGGGGGGTGAAGGGCTGTCTGTTGTGATTAAAAATATTGCATGCCATTTTATCAGCAATTATGGTATGATTGGTGGAAGTTCAGTGTAGTTATGGTGAATACTATTGTGTTATTTTGTTTTGGCTTTGATAATGTTTACCACATTGTAATTTCATCAAGCTACCACTCTCTATTCTTGGCAGAAGATTTATATGTACCTGCATATATATGTGATGGATGATATAAGGTCAGTGTTGCATGTTGTGTGGATAGCTGGAAGATTTTTTTGGTTGAAAAAACTATGTTGTATTTGCAGTGGTTGTGGGTGGAAGGGTTAGAAGGGAAATTAGGAAACTTTATAATAATTTGATTGAGTTGTGAGGTGGTATGTTACTGGAGCTTAGTAATGGTGGTTTGATTGAATATACTTAAAAATGCAGTTACTTTAGAGCCTTTAGAGGGAATATTTCTCTTGCATATAAATGTTGTGTGACATTTTCTTGAAGTCTGGTTTTGTAAGCTAAGTTCGGAGTTTTCATTCTTTCTTCTTGATTTTATCACAAGGTCTGTGTTATCTGATCTGTTTACCTCTTGTTGCCATCGCTGAGTTCAGTTAGTGATTTGTATTTGACGCTGTCTGTTCATCTATCTCTGAGGATGGTTATAATGGTTTTCTAATTCTATGTGTGTGTGTATGTGTATGTGTTTGTTTGTTTGTTTTGTGTTTGTGTAAAGATGGCAGGAATACTGTATGGCTGTGGTGTCATTTTGTGTTTGTCATTTCAACACTTTTGTGCATGAATGAGTGAGTGCTTGACTTTCTTGTTTTTGAAGTTCAAACTTATCTCCCATTAGCAAAATTCTGCATACAAATTGAAAATCATTTTCTTGTACAGCAAAGATGTATGTGCTGGGTTATTCCCTCTAAAATTCATCATTAGCAGAGTGACATATTATTTTTTCTCTATTTTGATTAAAGAATTACCTTTGGAATACCATACAGTATTAATATAGTTTTACCAACTCAGTACACAGATAGAGAAACTCCTGGGAAATGTTTCAGTTATTAGGGGAGATATTGTAATGTGTCTTCATGGCAAAATTTGTATGATAACTGTAATCCAGTACAGTTAATAATTATGTATGATGAGGAGTTGATAAATTTTTCATAATATTGCAAGCAGGCAAGAAAAAAAACTTGTAGTAGAAATGTGTGTGACGTAAATAGGGTCTGCAGTAAATAGAATGGAGTATTGTGTATATTTGTGTCCTGACTACTTGCCTGTTGTTGATGTGTGCATGTGGCTAACCCCTTCAGTCATAGGGCATATTTTCATAGTTTATTCATCCTATCATCAGATGATTTTATTCAGCATATGAGATGTTTTTCAAGGGGTTAGGTATGCCCTGCATTAACCCCTTTACTCTTAGCTTGCATTCGTAAGCTTTATAAAATCACCTGATAACATTAACAGTAAATTGTAGCTTATGTTTTCAGGTTGAAGGAGTTAGTTTTGTCTGTGGTTTGTTCTTACATGTTCCTGTGTGTAAAAAAAAAAAAAAAAAAAAAAAAAAAATGTTTGTCTTGTTAATTCAGTTTGTCTTTACGTCTTTAATGATTACTTAGGGTTTCTTGCTTCTCCTAATCTTTCTGTTCTCAGTGAAGGTAAAAGCCATAGCTAATGTAGAGTAGCAGTGTCTTGTTAAACTGATAGCCTAATCTATAATTACAAGCCAGATATATATACCAGATTAATCAAGAGTTGCAATAAACAAGCTGGAATTATTTTGCCTTGATAGATCACCTTCACAGCTAAAATGCAAACATATGATTAAAAATTTAAGTACAAGCCATGCTTCGTAGTTGCATATGTAGCCATAAGACTAATGCTGTCACAGGTAGAGAGCTGATATCAGTTGATGCAAAGTCTCTGACGAGGGAGTGGATATACTTCACCCCCTCTGTTGGTGTCTTAACTAATGCTCTCTCTGAATATTTTTTTGTTTGTTTGTCTGCAGGGAGGGTTGCATGTGGAGAAGGTGAGGGGAGAGAGGTGACGTTTTTGCCGATTTTGCTGTCACCTTTATTGACTGCCTTTCTTATACACCCACTTATTTATTGTTGTTGAATCTCCTTTCACTGATCAGCCTTTTTATTATAATTGCACTCTTCTTTTATGGTATTTCTTGCACCCTTCTTTTATTGTTGCACTTTCTTGTCCATATTACTACTGCACTTTATTTTACTTATTGCACTTTTTTCCACTGACTTCATTCTGTTAAGTTTCATTAATATTACTTTCCCATGCATTTGTTCTTATTTACAGACCTACCATTGCTTTTACTGTCACACATGAACGTTACAGTCCTGTAGTATGATTATCCCTTGTTTAATGGTAGAGTTGCGCTATTCAGAACCCAATATGAATTATAGCCAAACAGTACAGTAAGGATTGGATATAATGCAACATAGGTTGCAATAATGTTCTCAAAATATAATTTTGCATTATACGATTACACATACATGTCATTTAGTGGAGAAAGTAGGGTTAGGTTGTGTGTGATCCTAACAAAGTTAACGAAATTGTCATAACGAGTTTATTTTCTGATGACCAAAGGACAAATTGAGCAAAACCAAGACTCGGGGACAATTGAATAGACAGTTGATGTAGTGAGAACGTGAGTAAACAGTTGACGCGGCAGTCTTTGTTTACCAGTGCAGTGGTGCTGAAGACAGACAGACACCATCTTTTGAGCTGAAGACTGACGGATGCCATCTTAGAATGCCATTTCAGCACTAATTTACCCTCATCATTGCTGATTTATCCAAACCCAACCCAAATTATCCTGAGTTAACATAACCTCATTTATTCTAGTTTACCCATACCTAACCTTATTTAAATGATCCCAACCTAATATACTTTATTTTACCCTAACCTACCTAAACTTAACCTAATTTAACCTAACCTCATCCTAACCTGCTGGTTTCATTTTCGTTTTCGTTTTCGTTTTTAAAGGCTCCAACATGCTTGCATGTGTCGGCCTTGGTCACCTAATGGCGGCTCTCCATGCTGCACGATCCATTGCAGCCTCCCTGTTCAGTCCCTTAACCCTAAGGTCACACTTAATGACCTCGTCCCATGTCTTTCTCGGTCTACCCCTCATAACCCCACCCCCAATATTAACACTTCTCACCTTCCTCACCCAACTATCATCCCCCATCCTCTCCACATGTCCAAACCACCTCAATCTACCTCTCCTCATCACAACACCAATACACTCCAGTCCCATCCTACCTCTCAACTCTTCCATTGTAAACCCAGCCCCTCCAGGCCTTGGACGCAGGGACGCACTGCACATCCACCTAATCATTGTCATTTCTGTACGTCTGAGCCGGCGAATGTCTTCCTCCTTCACTGCCCAGGTCTCACTGCCATACAGCATTACACTCCTAACACATGCTGCATACAAAGACCCCTTAGCACGTAGGGAGAGCCCCCTCAATGTCAGGAGAGGCAAGAGCTCCCTGAACTTCTTCCAACCACTTCTCACCCTAGCCACAGAGCTAGCTCCAGCCCCACCTCCAGCACACAACATGTCTCCTAAATAACAAAACTCTTCCACACACTCAAGAGATTCACCAGCAAGTTCAATTCTTTCACGTCTGACGATCTCCACCTGCTCACCCCGGCACGCCGTACACATAAAATCAGCATTATCTCGCAGTCTACCTCTGATACCACTACATCTCTTATGCACCCATTTATCACACACACCGCACAAGATGGAATTACTTCCCACGCCCTTGTGGCAAACTGCACATGGCCAGTTTAAAATTGTGACGCCATTATACTGCAATGCTGGAGGCCTGGTCCCTCTATTCATTATATAAATCTTATTTTCTGTGTTTATTGACAGATCCTCTTCATATATATATTCCTCATCATCATCTGGACCTCCTTTCCCACCCTAGGGCAGGGTGGGGAGTAGCAATGTCCAGACAGCCCAAATTTGCCCAATCCAGTGGGCCATGCTTCCATTAACTCATCATTCAAGCCCCCAGAATCTTGGTACTATTGGATACGCCAAAAACATTCACCACGTTCTGTAGCTTCATATCTATCTATCTATCTATCTGTCTATCTATCTATCTATCTACATATATATATATATATATACAGTATATATATATATATGTGAAGCACTTTTGTACAGTGTTACAAAGTGTCTGAATCAGTTCAAAAGTAGATAAGAGATGGTCCTACATATCCTTGAACTGTACTTTTTTTTTTTTTTTTTTCCCTAATATAAATTAAGATGATGCAGTACTTGGAAGCTCAGACATCTTGATTGGGGAAAGAGAGAGAGAGAGAGAGAGTAGCATGATAAACATATGAATACTGAGCCATAGCTACCCCATGTGTGCTGGCATATTGTGAGGCGAGCAGGACAGGTGAGCCATGCCACAGTAGCGCCTTGAGTGAGCAAATAATGCATTGTCATGTTTGTAAATCATAATAGTTTGCGCTGATTTCATGGTTGTACCTGAAAATATTCTAATTATTCGGGGTCTCGTGAAATATGTATATATATTTTTAAAATCACATTATATCTCGATATTACTGTATGTTGTAATATGGTTTAATAGAGATGGCTTTGAGATGTAGAGGTTGGGTCATTACCAGAGTTAAAGCTGCCAATACAGTTCAGTACCCGGTTTAATGTTAAGATTGATACATAAAAACCACATACAAGAACTCCTGGGCATCCTGAATAGGTAGGTGACTCATCTGCAAACTTCTTTTAAGACATTTTCAGTGTTCACAGTTACTAGTGGCAGATGTCCTTACAGGATCACACTTAACAAGAAAAAGGGGTGCATATATATTACAGTGCATTATTAATGTGTCAGTAACATAACACGTCAGTTCACACACTTGGTTTAAATGTAAATATGGGGACAGTGCAGTGCATATCGGATGTGTGTGATGATGTAGATGACCAGACCTTAGTAAGAAGAAATCTGGTTTATTACTTTGTGGCCATTTTGAATAGACAAATGAGCCTAGTGAGATGCAGTTGTCCATGTTTTAGTGAACTAAATTACCACTGAGGAAAGTTTTGTTGCTGATCAGTAAAATATTGGAAAGTATAGTATCAGTTGCAAATTTTGGCCTATCATTATCCAAAAAGGGGTGCTAAAAAATTGTTGTTGCTAAATTGAATCAGTATTAACAGAGATATTGTTAAACAAGGGATCCATGTACTCTTGTTCTCCTCACCTTTTTTGTAGTGATGGTGTACTGTAGTGTATATTCTCTGTGAAGAGTACAGTATTGTGTCATTTCTGTAAATGTCTCTTTGTTGCTTTCTTTCCTCTTTTATCTCCTCCATTCAATGACATACCTTTTGTTTTATCCCTGCTGCCACTGGACAATTTTATCAATCCACCCCTCATCCATCTCAGTGTTACCCCAGTAGGAGCAGAGGAGGCTAGGGCTAGGCTATCCAGTCCAAACATGAAATACGAGAGTGCCAGTTGCTGCCACTGGACAGTTTTATCAATCCACCCCTCATCCATCTCAGTGTTACCCCAGTAGGAGCAGAGGAGGCTAGGGCTAGGCTATCCAGTCCAAACACGAAATACGAGAGTGGCCAGTTGCTCATTATTTTAGTGTCATTATGTGAACAACAAACCCCAACCATCCCCTGGAATTAGATCCTAACAAGTCACATCTGGTTGGAGTCCCTTAACCCTCCGTATCAACCAGCTGTGTCAGAATTGTTTGAGGGCAGTGGAGTACATGCATTACATCATTACTGTACATGGCCTGAAGGCCCATCCTTTATTGTGTGGGCATCAGAGAACTGCTGTAGGAAGGGGAAAGTACTCAAGTGGATCCATCCATCCATCCATCATCCAGTCCTACGTTGCCCCATGAGGAGCGTAGAAGCCCGGGGCTAGGCAGTTGGTCCTGACATTTAAGATGAGTGTAGCAGATATAATTTTATCCATTGATTCTGAGTGTTTCAAGCTGAATAACATAGTCTGAAGTTAGCAAGGATAAAATGAAAAATCTATCATTGCGGTGAAATGGTTGACTTCATCTTTCCAGCAGTTTATATTTTCTGTTTTATTTAATACCATCAGATGCTGTTCAGTGTAAGAGAGAGCTTTTGAACCAGGGGGGTTAGACATACTGTAGTTTTTATTAACATCTTCATTTATAAATGAAGGAAAATTGTCTGGTGATAGAAAAAAAAAAAAAAAAAGTTACTGTGGGGTTAACACGTTTTGTCTTTCTGTCTGACCTCCAGATTTCTGTAAAAATTACACATGCTGTGAATCATATGTGATTTTCGCTGGGAGTCGTTGTTATTATACAATTGTGATGTTTATTGTTTGTCTTTGTCATTTGTATGTAAAGTATTATTTAAGTTTGTTGATCTCACATCGTTCTTCAAGCCCTTTTTTTTTGGGGGGGGGGGATATTTTCTTACTAATTATTTCATATCACTCACAGCCTGTAGTTACATTGAGTGTCAGATCTTTGTATTTATTAGACTACAACACTGTATGTAAACTTTGTCAGTTGCGGTTTACCAATGGAATTTCATTAACTTTATTCAGGCATCACATTTTCCCATCATTCTGATGGACCAGCAAAAACATTACAGATTCCTGAATACCTGTAACTATGTTTTTGTTAGATTGGGAAGCAATACTGTACTTTGCTGATTACTGTGCTCACGGCAGTGCCTGGGTACTTAGGTAACAAATTATCTAAAATATGCAAGTATTTGTCCAAGACAAATTTTTTATTGTTATTCCATTGAAATCCTGTTAAAGTGATTTACCTTTACCCTAGTTATCCCTTTCCCCTAGTTATATCAGTGCTTGTCATATGGTAAACGTTTGGTTCCAAATAATCTCGCATGGATTGCATTTACTGTATCCATGATTGCATGTTAATGTGTTGATCCACTTTTATCCTAATTGCTTTTTGTACATTATGCTGATTTGTTCTAACTAAACAAAAAATTTTACCATTAAAGTTTTATAACCAATTTCAGAAGGACAAGGGAGATGCATTCTGGTTTGTGAATATTGTACCGTATCAATCCAACATTGGCTCATGATTAAAAGAAATACAATATTAATACAGTTTTGCTTTGTGAAATAGACTGGCAAAGTTGACAAATTTCATCATGGCTTTGAATTTTCTTAATGATTTTATTAAACTTTGAGTATACCCTGTTATTTCTAATACAGTAAAGTACACTGCCCGTGCAAGAAATTGTGCTGTGGGGGGAAAAAAAAAAAAAAAAGATGCCATGTAGTGATTCATATTTTAAGTAGTTTGTTTACAGATGTGAATAATTTATTTATTTTATTTTTTTTATAAATTTTATTTTATGCCAAGACTTAAATGTTCTTATAATGCAGTGATCACAACTTGAATTTGAGAACTGTCATTCATTAATTCCTCCACTGATATGGGAGTTCATAGATCACATTCTACAAAGCTTTGAAAATTTAATAACTCTTCTTCCTTTGTGATTTATTTTGCACATTACTCCTCACAATTCTCTTTTTTTTTTTTAATATGTGGACAATGTTGATGATAAAGCAGTAACATTAGGATACAGAAGAAAGTTAAAGGTGTAATGTAGAAAATAAATTATTAAGGAAGAAGTGTTACAAAGTGTCCTTTGCTGCATAGAACAGACCTTACATGAGACTCTGGGTGATAAGGACGACCACACCAAAAGTGATTTTGAGATGTTGCACTTTAAAGTTAAAAGGTCTGCACTATCCTTTAATGTGTATGAAAAGTATGCATATGTGGTATCATTTGATTTTTATGATCTAGTTGAATAATATCCTGAAAAAAAAAAAAAAATGGTATGTTCATACAAATTTTGTTTCCAGAGTTTTTGCCTAGCAAGCCCCCAAGTTTGCAGTGTGCAGAAAATATTGCAATATTGCTATGTTGTAGCATGCAGATGAAAGGTGCAAATGTACTGAACTCATTGATACCAAACAACTGGTCACAAGTAAATTCCTTGATTTTTGGCAAATTTTTAAAATTTAGGAAAAAAGCGAGTTGAAGAAAAATACACTACATAACAACCCAATTTTTTTTTTTTTTTTTTTTGAGTTATTAAACACAATTAAAATTAATTACACAGTGAACATAATTATACCAAAACCATGTGTGTAAACCATTTCCTTGATTTTTGACAAAAGTATTAAAAAAAAAAAAAAAAAACTATCACTTGGCATTTCAAAACGCGTGGAGCTTATAAATCTTGACACCTTGAATCTAGAAAAATCCTGTTTTCAGTATTTTGGTGCGTTTTCCCCTTTGTCCCTGGATGCCTCATATTGAAAACGGTGACTCCAGACTAGAGATGCTATAAACTGGATGGTGCAGGAGTAGGTGTGAATCATGGTTTCTGCTCACTGTTCTGTCTCGTCAGAATGCAGTTATAACCAGGGTGTCACACTGAATGAAGGCCTGTAGTGTTACGGAGGTACTTTGAATTGCAAGATTATGCAAAGATCAATTCTTGACGGCACTGATAATCTTGCGACGTCTAAAAAGGCCTTGAACTAACAGTAGGTTACAGTTTGGCCCAAAACTTTGGAAATTACTTCCTCCAGTCAGGGGTATTATTTGATGGTAAGCAGAAATTATATCATGCAAGAGTACTTCCATTTCCCCAGGTCTCAATTGAGGGAGTGTGAAAGGAATTATTGATGTGGCTGTAGCTAGTAACATGCAAACAGTAAAATTCTCGACCTTTCCCTGGGTCTGTGCAGAAGAGTACGATTGGTAGCTTCCTGGGTAGTGCAGCTGGAGCTGATGGTAAAGGAGTAGAGGAAGCAGAACTGGAGCGACACGGTCAGTGGCTTCGTCGCCGCAGGCTTGATGGAGCGCTCAACCGTGTCCCTCGTAACTTCTACCCACGCATTTGGAATATCTTGGAAAAGGTGGGCATAATTATCAGGTGTGTGGGAGTTTCAGTGCATTAAGTTATAATTAGCATTTGTAAATGGATAGTTATCTCACAGCAGCCATTTATGACTCCCATCTGAAAAATCATCTGGCATAGCTAAAATAGAATACTGGAGTTGTCCCAGACTGGGGCTAATTGTAGGAGTCATTGATTCCCTTTGTTTACTGATACTTTAGTACTGTTTGTTTTTGTGGCTTAACTCACCCTATCTCTTGGATGGGAATTAGGGATAAATGGTGATGATATCAGTACAAATACTGCAGTGTTTCAATTGTTTACAATTTATTATTTTACTTGTAGATGGTAGAGTGAAGGAGAGAAACTTTCCTAATATTTGGTCACTTATCAGTTTTCTAAGCTGATTAACAATCTGAAGCTGAGAGAGACTATGTTTTATTGGTCCATAGATAATTATCTGTGATGTGATGTGTCAGGGAGGAAAGTAATGGACATTCCTAATGCAAAGTAATACAGTGGAACAATAGGCCAGTTTCTCTCTCTCTCTCTCTTCCTACCAGTCAGAATAGAAGCTTCTGCCTGCTTCTGGGATTGGGGTTGATTAACAACAGCATTATTGCTTATAGTTTAATACCTGCTAACTATTTTCTTCCAGTGCCGAGGAATCAACATCGAGGGAAAGGTGATTCCTCAAAGTCTTACACAAGAGGTAAGTTGTAGAACACTTTAAATCATCAGTATTTTTTGAGCATTGTAAAGAGAAATGTATGAAAATTACTTATGGAAATTGAAGTATTATACATCTTACCTTTCAACAGAAGTTCCTCTGACATTTTCGTCATAATTTATGTAGATTTTTGTATAACTTTTCAGTCCACATACCTTTCTGCCTCCTACCCTTGAACAGTTATTTATTTATTTTATTTTATTTTTTTTTAGGGAAGACTTTGGACCAGAGGGGTTACATAAAATCCTAATTAATCCTATCAGTATGAGGGGCTGTTTCAAAGTATAATGATATCATCTGAAAGTACCAAGCATAAACATTCATCCTGATTTTACAGATGTGTTCTGAATCAGAAAGAAAGCTGTTATTTATTAATATTATTAATTTTTAAGAATATACTTTTACCATGTTTTAGATGACTGCTGGAGAATTGAAGTTTGCCCTGGAGGTTGAGACAGTATTGAACACCATCCCTCAACCAGAGTACCGACAGTTGGTGGTTGAGGTGCGTCTGCTGCCTCACTCGTCCCCTGCCTAATTCTTTGTCTGCCATACCTTTCCCCTGCTTCACCCTTCCTGTCTCAGTCTGCCCCTGGCTCACCCTTCCTCCGTCATCCTGCCACTGCCCCACCTTTCATGCCATACCACTCCTGTCTCACCCTTCCTCCCAGAATATTGTGCCAGTTTTGGGGAAGTGTTTTCACAGCATGTTGATTACTGTATTAAAGAAATAGTTATTCGTATAGATTTGCTTCTGGCTGGCATTAGTGTAATCAGTAGCATACTCTGCTCATAGCCGGAAGGTCTTGTGTTCGATTTGCAGGTCAACCATAGGACCATTGGACAGGATCATTTTATACCTGGAACTGAAATAGGGATTAGAATTGTAATATAGCAGTTGTATGTCATAGTCTGCAGGATTGTTTGGGTGCATTCTGTTTCACTGTCATCAGGTGCTTGTTACAGTATATTAATCCACTTTATTGCATTGAAATGTTCAAGTAGTTCATATTTTAGATGATTTATTGTTACGGAAGTGGTACACACCTTAAAATTATTGCCTGTATTTTTAAACTGTAGTATACAGTTCTACATAACAGACTCTGTAAAGAAAATTTGAGAGCTATTGTTGATCATGTGTTTTGAAGAGCAGTATTATCATACAGTCTTGTAAGTCTTATAGTTCTTCTTGTTTATTATTAAGGTAAATGAAAGTGGTTAATGATATTGGTGAGTAAATGGCTCTTTTCCAATGGCTTCTTTCCAGGCTCTGATGGTGTTGTCACTGGTGGGAGAGTACCACAACACTGAGCACCTTGGGGATATAGTGTCTGCTCAGGACATTGTACATGTTGCAAATAACATTTTCCTCTCAGATCAGGTAAACTCTCAAATGTCAGCATTGTCTCCTCTGCTAATTGCTGCACTTTTTTTGGGGGGAGGGGATGTACCAACATTTACTCAGCTCATTGTTGTCTTGAGGTGAATCTGCACTGAGTGACATAAGTGATTGGTAACTGCACAACCAACACCTAGATGCCAGGTGGTTTATGGAGTTTGGGTGCTTCAGCCAGTTGTGACCCTTATAGGTGTTAATCATGTAGGTGGTTGGAGTTAATTGATCACATAATGCCTCTTGGGAATGAATGGCTGGCCTCTAAAATTTCTGAACTAAGTATCCTATCTCTGGGATCTAGCACTAATAATGTGGCAGTCAAAAATTGGATGGATGGGTGAATGGATGAAATCTTACAAATAAATATTCCATGTACTGTATCATATATATACTACTCTGATAAGAAGTCATTAACTCCTTGACCCCTAGGATAAAAATTGATCTAAGCTGATGAAATTGTATGGCATTAGCCAGAATAAACTGAAAGAGAAATAATCAGACTACTAAGCTTAATACAGCAGAGATTGTAACCCTTCCAGACTCCAGGCTAAACCACTGAAATCCAATGGTGTCTTCAATATTAATCAGACCACCCCCAAATAACTTTATTCAGCTGAGGGGAGATGTCTTGCACAGATTGTAATGAAAGCTGCTTTAGTTCAAAAGTCTCCTCCAAGCTGAATGAAGGCTTGTGGCAAGATGCACAGTAATAAATATGTCACTGGAGTGAAGAGGTTAAGTGGTTAATGGAGATTGTTTCATGACCCTTTTGTGCTTAGACTTGAGGAGTTAATGGAGACAGTTTTTCACTTGTTCACATGTGCCACTTACAGAAACAGCAGGATGGTGATGCGACACTGTGCTGTGCGAGGGAGAAGCGTGAGCCAGGTGTAGGTGGGGGTCTGTCATGTGGCGGGGCAGCGTACATCTGCCTTCACTTCTATGACAGTGCTCCCTCAGGGTCGTATGGCACAATGTCTTACATGATCCGTGCTGTCGCTGCCACACTTAATTGCTTCCCACAAGAGGGAGACTTGGACTGCACTGTCAGCTGAGCTATACTGGGTAACGAGATGTCCATCTGGTCTAATGGTGTTTTCTTCTTAAAAGTCTTGATTTACTCATTGACACCTAGACTCCTACTCTTACAGTCAAGACAGCAGCACTATCAGACCCATACCCATACAGCCCATACTGACATACCTAGTTACAGTGTCTGCAGTCACTTTTCAACTCACTTCTCATATTCTCAGTTTCGAACTTTTTTTTCCCCTATAATTTCACCATTGTACAATACCTTTTTCCTCCTGAGCCAGGACACAGACTAGACAGTCCTTTCCCTGAGGCCTAGCAGTCCAGTACACACCGGGTGGCAGTTCCTGCTTCTGTAAACCATCAGTATTTGTAAGGGTTAAGCTCAAGGCACCAGTGGGAATAAACAAACCTTTGAATATCTTACTGACTCCCAATCCCGTAACGTAGAGAAAATCATGTAAAAATCATCCCGAGTCCATAAATTGCATACAGTAATGAAAGTGCATTACCAGCCTCGGCAGAAGGTGGTACGTGATGTTTGGAAACCATAATGAGGTAAAAACATCAGTTGCACATCCAGAGAGGGGAGGTCCAAGGAGTCTGGACCTCTCTCCTTTAGAAGTTGTGCCATTACTTCCCTGTCCTTCCCCCCTCCCCCCCCTTTTTTTTTTTTATGAATAGTACAGACAGCTGTTACAGAAGTCTCAGTAAGTAGGCAAAAATAACTGAAAGGAAAAAGTAGTTTCAGTTTGTTTTTTGTATGAACATAATGAGTCTTTGTGGCAGGTAAGAAAATGCTGGAGCACCCCTACCTCCCCTTGTATTAATTGCTGGATCCACTGCTGAATATGCAGTAAAGTTGCTGCAATCCAATCACAAGTAACCAAAAATCACAAGTAAATAATCTGCAGGTGGCAGGAGTCTATTCTGCTTTCTTTCTCTACAGTCATTTCTTTTGTTTGAATTCACTTTTAGATATCCACAACTATTTACTAGTCTTTTCACTTTAATTTGGCAGAGGTTGTCATCCTTTTATTGTATTTCACTGAGATCACTAGCAGAACAAGCCAGTACTATGGCACAACATCCTTTTCCTTAACACTTCTTATTGACTGCAGTAGCTGCATATTCTCTTGTTAATATCTTGTCACTGCTTAGCATTCGAAATGGAGAGATGGTAGTTTTAGGTCAGGGTAAAGTGAGAAAAAAAAAAAAAAAAATGCTTCAGGATTAGCAACTTACAAAGTCATTTTTAATGTGAAATGGTTCATAGTTTGCCATCCATCAACACCATTTCATCTGGTATGGATACTCAGAGTTCATCAATTACAGTGTCAGGCAGTTATACAGTATGTAGAATAGTGCACTTATATTTAGCTCACACATTTAGGGATAATTGGAACTATTAGGAACTATTAACCAAACAGTATCCATCAAGCCTGAAGGATTATACGATTTTTCAGCAGCCATCATCAATAAATCAAGACGCGCACAAGAGTGTAGGGGCAGGTAAAGAGCTGAGTGGAGGTGCACACCCTTAACCACAGGTGTCATCAGTCATCTTCACTGGAGAAATTGGTTTTGGCAGATCAACATCACAAATAATTTTAGAGCTTATTGGAACATCATAGTACTAATCTGTTTGGTAATCTATTAACCACCAGTATTGTGTTGAAAGTTGTGGTACAGCCACACTTCTGCGTCTTTTGTGTAGCCCAGGAAGAAGTCATCATTCATATCTCTTGCTGTGTTCAAGACCATAACTTGTTTTTAGTAGCTTTAAGAAAACTGGCAAGATGTCTGAATGATAGTGTTTTGAAGTGGCAGAGCTTCATTGTACATAGAAAATAAAAAGACCGATTGAGTAACTTTGAACAAAGTTCAGTTGAAATATTAACGTAGTTTTGTACTGTGGCTTGATCAGGTTTATTTTTAGTGACTCTGATGCATACAGTAAGTCGTCATTATAAGTCACCTTTTATGATGATAATTTTATGCTCTTTAGTTCTTACTAGTTACAGAAAACTTTCTTAATGAAGGTGATTTACCAGTTTCCTCCAGTTACAGCTTCAGTTGTATTGGAAAAAGTTGCAGTATTTTGGAACTCTTACCTGATGTGGAACAGGGACTGTTGTAACTGTACGAGAATGTTACAATTAAAATTTACCCCTATTGTGTAGTGCTTTGCTCCTGGTGTGCTGTGGGACATTAGTGTACCACTTTAACCCCTTCACTTCAATGATATTTTTTTCATTAGTGACAAAGAAAAATAGCTATTATGATCGAGTCAGTTCCTGTGCACAGGATTTATCTGTATGTGTCTGTATATATGCATGTTAACAAAATATCTCATTGATGCCTGATCAGATTAGAATGAAAAACTATCACTTAAATTTTTTTTGCATCTTGAAGAAATAATTTGGTTTTGATGCAGATTGATCAGTGGTCACAGATCAATTATCGGTTTAAAGTTCAGGGTGCAATATAATCTCGTTGATGCTTGATTTGGATCATAATTCACTTATTCATTATGTGTGGGGATGGGAAAAAGATATTGTATTTTGGTGCAGATTAGTTAGACGTAAGATTAAGATTCAGGGTCAAAGCTTGGATACAATGTTGTTGTGCTGCTTGAGCACCCTCTCCAATTTTGTCCATGCCACATGCAAGACAATTTCAATCATCTTTGGAGAAATTGGGTTTTAGAGTTAATGAAGACTAGTTCAATCACTACAAACAGGCTCTCTAAAGCTTATCATTTGGATGTATCTGGGAAAAAAAAATAATAATAATGAAAATTTTGCTTCTCAGAGACAAGGGGTTAATGTTACTAGTGTGCCACAGTATATTCACCACAAGAAAAAAAAAAAGTATGTATGTCAGCCCTAAATTCACACGACTCTAGAACAGCAGCAATTGTATTGTGCTCTGATAGCATAGTCTGTTTCTAACCAGGGTAGCAGACAAAGGCAAATATTCTTTTCTGCATCGATATAGTATTTAACTCTTTCTTTTAGGCAAGGTAATATAATGTTGTCTGTTGTAAGCTGGAATGAGATAGATTCCTTTCATTTTTGGCCAGAACATTAATTACCCCAGTTTTTTGCATTTTTGGTGTCATAGTTTTCTGTTAAGCATAGCAGAATCATCTGACATCAGTTTAAATAAAATACAAAGTAGTTAATTTGTAGCCAGAAGGTTAATATCAGTAGGGTGCATACCTTTAAATATAGGTTCATTATAATGCATTTGGACAACCTTGGCTGGAGTTTAAAAATCATCCAGCCATATCAGGTTATGCTGTCAGTATGGTTTTACCATTGTGTTTGTGGATATTCTTGACTAACATTTTCTGAGGAATGAAAGAATTATTTATGGAATCTGATATTTGCTTTATTATACTGAACGTGTATATAGTATATGGCTTTTGAAAGTTCCTGCCTGTATGTTTTTAAGGAAGTAAATATACTGTATCTGATTTACTTCACTGTCATGTCAGATATGCTTTTCTCTTTTTGTGTATATGATCTTTAATGTATTTTCTAAGGACATTAATTTAATTTGAAATATTTTGCCAGTATGTAAACATATTTGCAAATGACAGGTACAGTATGGTGTACTGGTATATTTTTATAATACTGTACTAGGAGTCATGGCAAAATTTTATTTGATATGTTGTGAGTGTTGAAGGTAGTGTGTTAAAAGTAAATTTAAAAAAGAAAATGCAGAGCACTACTATAGTGAGACTGTAGCTGGAAGATATTTTAATGAAGAAGTTTTAATGAAACTGCATGTACTTATTTACACTACTGCTGCATTTATAATTAATGTAGGTTTTCAGAGGGGCTATGTAGAGTAATTCATTGCCTCTCATTCCACTGCATTTCTAGGATGAAGGTAGTTGCAGGAACAGGTAGTTTATAATTAGACAATTATAGCTTGCACCTTGTTTTTAATCATCCGTCTCTGCACAATAGAAGTAACCATAATAACCTACTGTTTTTCTTAGTGGTTGCTTATGCACAGCCTTAACAAGTCACTTACCCCTTTAATATTATGCAGTAGTAATACTGGGCAGACAACCAACAGAAGCTTCTATTGTAATTTGTAAAGTACTTCTTAATAATTGCATTGTTCAGGCACTAGGAATGATGCACCTTTAAAAAGTACTATACTGTGATATGTTTCTTGTTCCAGCTTCCAAGTGTTCTATTAGTGAGCTAAAAGCTGTGATGGTATGAATATGTGTATCTCAAAGATGTTGATGCATATATGAATTCAGGAAAACAGGTAGAGATAGCTTTGATAAATCTTTTCTTACACATTTTCTGGTGTCACTTAGTATCATTCATTTGTCATCTTTCACATTGAGAAGTCTCCTGTTGCTTAATTGTGCTTGATTTGTTTTGAAAAAAATAATTTGGTTTGGTTTACTTTCAGCTGATGTTGGCTTATTTGGCATTCAGGGAGTAATTAAACAATCCATATATTTATGCAGTAGAAATAATGAAAATAGGAAGCCATAATCACACTGAAGGGTTAGCATGCATCATGGGGCATTATACTGTATAGGACTCTTGGATTGAAGTGTTTTTTCTCGGGTCCTAGGATTGTGGGTTGTTGGTTGTTAGAGCCTTTATTTACACATGTTCACCGAAAACTGGGCATTCAACTGGAAGTAACACTTTCAGACTTCTGAACTCTGTCAGCTGAATAAAATCATACGGCATAAGCTACAGGGGTACAAGAGTTGTCCCAGCCATGAGAGTTGGTGGTGACAGTATTAACGCACTCAGGCTTTTATGACTCACTCAGCTGAATGAAACTGGTGTAAACTGGAATAGAGTACTGTACTAGAGTTGGCCCAACTATGAGAGGGTTAATTTTCTGCTGATTGTGTAAACCACTTGTCTACCTAAGCACCAGCCATTGCTAAACTTGCCAGTGCAGCCACAGAGGTATTTTTAATTGTTATGAAACCTGATTATGTCATTAATACTTACTGTAAGTTTATGTCTTGATAAGTTAACCATACAGTATTTATTTGAGATTAGATTATCATAGTTTATTTATTGTAGCAGACTTTAATCTGTAATATATTCTTTATCTGTCATTAATACATATGGCCTATCTTAAGAAAAATATGAAAGATGAATAATTACAGTATTGTTGTCCACAAGGCAGTCATTCAGCTTCATGTAATCTTTGCATTGTGGTATATTAACTGGAGATAAGACAGTCTGAACCAAAGAATACTGTAGTAACAGCTTCAGTGTTGCAGTACAATGCTCTTACTTTTTGTGTTACAGATTTCATCTAATGCAGTTCTGTACCAATGATGAGCTGGGAATATAATGGAAAATTCTTTAGCCCCCTCAGATTCCTTTGACATTACTCTCAGCTGCATAATACAATCTTGAGGTAGCTGGAGTTATCCCAACCATTTGAGGATTACCGGAGACAGTATTAACACAGTCTCCTGTGACTTACTCATCAGAATAAAATCATCTGGAGTTAGCTGCAATCAAATATAAAGGAGTAACCATGAGAGGCTAAATGTAATTTTAGAGGTGTTCCAGTACTTCACAGAGTATAAGTTTGCTGCCAGTACTGTAAGTCCTCATTATATGTTGCCGTGTGTAATTATTTTTTTTGCAGTTAAGTCCTCAGTATATTCCAAAAAGACTGACATTGCTACCGACAAAGCTGATTTACTGTTGTTCCCCCAGTATAGAGTATTATACTCTGTTCAGTTTAGCTGGATGTAAAATTGCAATCTCTTCATAGTGAATGCTGAGACAAAACAAGAGATTAGCACTAAAATATGATGCCAGTCCTGAAGAAGTGCTATGAAAAGGCAGCAAGGCCACATTATTGTTTGTTTTGCCATGAAACTAAAGGACATAAGCTGCAAATATATGAAAATTTCAGCCTAGTTAGAGCAAATGTACTGTAGTTGTGTGAAAATTGTCATAATTTTGAGCACATCCCTGACATACAATGAGGACTTACTGGTTGAATATAGCTGCCATTTGACTTATTCATCAAGGCCAGCTTACCATACCATTTTCACCATGCTTGTCCACATAATGATAGGATTAGTAGTATAGGATATGAAATACTAGTGCAATGATGTGATAAATGTAGCTATCACTGTTTGGAAATGAAGAGCAGTCTTCTTTACAATTCTGCAGTTGTTTTGTTGGATGAAGTTTATATATATATATATATTACTTAGATATGGAACAAATGCTATGTAGTTGAGAGTATCAGTGCTCCACCTCTTCTCTTTCCCCATCACTTCTGGAATTAACAAGTCCTCATTATAAGTTGCCCTTTTTTAATGTTCAGGGGGAGAGAGTTCTTGTAGGCTTCATCTCTAGCTATAAATCTTATTTGCTATTCTGTTTTTATGCAAACTTGGTCTAAAATTGACATCTCTCCTTCTTGAATGCTCAGTTGTAACAACGGAATAGCACTAGATATGATGCTAGTCACAAAGAAGTGCCATGGAAAGTGTGTAAACTGAAGTAGCATCTTATTTTGCTATCAAGCTTTGTGAATTAGTTGTAAATGAATGAAATCTAACTCAAGCGAAGGTGAAAGGAGTATAGTTACCCCCTAATTTACTGTATCAGTCAAAAAGAAAAAGTTGTGATATTTTGAAGAATATCTCAAGCTTATAATGAGGACTACCTATATTCTAGTGGCATATTTTTCCTTATACAGTATATCCTCAAACACTTGCTTGCTTTATTCATACCTTTCCTTATAAGTATCTGTACTGTTTCAGCCACCCTCGGTAATCTTGTTCCCACTTCTCTTTTCAGGCAACTAATTACTGTTTTTCATGTGTATTTATCTCCTTGCCATTCCAGTACCTTCATCCCTCCAACTCCCCTCCAGCCCCCACAAAAAAGCTTTAATGAGCACAAAGCATATCCTTACTATAGCATGTCAGCAAGCAGTTTAACCACTACTCTGCCTTGTAAATAATCAGCAACAAAAGGTATCAAAACAGTTGGTCTTCTTTAAAATAGTTTAGCCATATATAATATAGTGTAATTACAGTATTCTTTTATGTATTGTCAGAATCTTAAATGTGTTCTTTTGAATTCTTGCTTAACCATTTGACTACTGAGTATTTCCTTTAATTGAAGAAAATGGTTTGGCAGTAGTCACCCCCTAAAAAATAATAATAATAATAATTAATCCATAGCAGTGAAAGGGTTAAGCATCAGTCCAGTCATGTACTTTGAGTGACTTAATTTAGCTATGATTGTGACTTACATTTAGCTTACTATATTGGGTTTCTGAAACCCCGTTGGAATACAATATTGGTGCCAGAAAGTCATTTACATTTTTTTTTTTTTTTTTTTTTTTTTTTCTTCACATGTCTGGTTCCTTTACCTAAATCTCCTGGTAACACTAAAATCTTTTCAGCCATTCAGTCCTATGATGCATTTTTCATAGCTAATGCTTGTTACTCTCAGATACTTCTGTTCAGCTTAGGAGAGACCTCTTGTATTGAAGAGGTAAATAAAAGCTATGTATTTAACCCCAGGAGTTCAAAAGTCTCATGCTGAGAGATAGCAAGAATAAAATGAAAAATATGTCATCAGACTGAGGGAGTTAATGCTTCTTATTTGATAATCTTTTCCCCAGAGACTGGACTGTTCACATGGTCATCATTGTTGGTAAGTGTCCCTTAAAGTAGGGGTTGATTTGTTGTACAGTATTCAGGTTATTTACAAATACCATATTACAGCTTTTCAGGTTTACAGTTAATCAGTTCTCTTTGACCGGAAATTAATGTAAAAACTTCAGTATGCCAGTCTTCCTCCGAGAGTATATTGTTGCAGCATGTGTGATATCACACAGGATGGCCTTTCCCATTGCCTGCAAGCTGTACGTCAGACTATAGTAAGCCTCATTGTCGCCTTTTTTTGATGTTCATTTTTGCACCCTTTTGCATATCTAGTCCTTTTTTCACCCATCAAGAAGATAGAGGCCTGAGGTTAGGCTACTCAGTCCCAACATTGAAGGGTAGGGTTTGCAGTCAAGAAAAACTAAAGTTAAATTGTTGATTAATGTTCTCTTGGTAACTGAAACATATTTTCTAATTCCTCTGAGTTATTAGTGCCAGTTTCAAGCTGATTTCATAGTTTCCCCACATAAACAGCACCAGTTGCATAGAAAGAATGCGATAATTTAGAACACATCCATTGCTTATAGTGAGGATTGCCTATGTTCCAGCCATAATCTTTTAGGGATTCCATGCTTCTTCATGCCCACACTCTAATATGCTTATTTTTTTCATACTTTTATAACTGTTGGTGTGTGGAAGATAATATTCAGGTTGTAACAATGTGTTTTCATGATTATAGTGAAATACTTATTATAAAAGTAGAGGTAGGAAAATAATCTGAGTGAGATAAATGACAAAGAGAGTGGTGGTGATTGTGGTAGAGGTGGTTGGGGATCCTGGATTACTGTATAACAAAGCAGTATTTATACACCAGTACCACATAACATTGATACTCTTAATTCCAGTCTGTTATTAAATTACACGAGAGACTTGGGCAAAGGCTGTGAAGGACCAAATTTTAATATCCACACATGAGAATTCTTAGCAGCACAGAAAAGACAACAGTTGCAAGTTGGATCTTTCTGAAATAGTACTTACTGGATATGTATTCTGAGAGAATTAGTTAATGTGTGTTTGTAATTGTGTCCTATCTACAAAATACTGCCCATGCATGTTTGGTCAAGCAGAAATTTTCTTCCCTTTGAAATTCATGTTATTAATTATTTCTTCCTGTCCTCCTCTCCTTTCTGACAACTTTTTTGGTGCTCTCCTTGCAAATTATACTTACCAGAAAGATTATCGCTTGTTTACTGACTTACACTACAAATACTGCATAAGATTTCTTGCTTTAAGAGTGTCAGCAATTTTGTCATCACTATTCTACCTTGACATCAGCCTTGCATCGCTGCGGACTGTTCACATTGCCATAATAGTTTAGAATATTATGAAGTAAACTATTTGTTGTGTACATATGCAACCCCTACTTCAAGGTGTCACAACTGTATATGGTTTGTTGTACTACTGATTATATTTCCATCGCACATATGCAGTTATGTAGAAGTTATAGATATACAGTGTATTTTGAGTCCTGTAGGCAATTACTAGTAAGTGCTGTATTTTTTAAGTATATTCTGTGTCCCTTATGAGTCAGTTACAGTTAGAGATCTTAGTTATCAGTACAGAATCTGAATTGTTATGGTTACTACCGTATATTTTTAATCAATAAAAGGTTGACTGCAGTTCTTTTTCAACCTAAATGCAATTTTTTTTTTTTTTTTCCATCCATTCATAGATGTCTGAAGACCTAATAAAGTATGTTTGGAATTAGCAAGAACAATACTGTGATAATTACCAATAATGATAATGAGATTCATCAGACTAAAGGGATTTACTGAGACTGTTTCCTGTCATCCCCTACCAAAGGTCTTTTCATAAGCTTAAGGGGAAGAAAAAAATTAGGCAGCCATAATAAAGATCCTACTGAGCAATTTAAATGTATTTAAATTTAGCTAATACATAAATACAGTATTATGTATCAACAAATCAATACAAATTATAGTACAGTTCAACAGCACTTAATGTTATCAAATATAACAGTAGATGATTCATTTCTGCTTTGATTTGTGTCTAACGCTAGCCTGCCAGGTGTTGAAGTGAGTGAACAGCAGCGCTGCAGAGAATCTGGCTTGTGCATCATAACGTTCCAAGTCATGACCCCATTCCACTGACCCCCAGCGTGATGTCTACAAGAGAAAGAGAGAGACGTTCTGGTATAGCATTACATCTACACTTGGATTTATGGGTCTATTCTGGTTATTATCCATGTGTCAAGATAACACAAATTCCAGGTAATGCTAGTTTAATACAGTACAACCACATACTAAATAGATATATTTCAACATAATAAAACTCAGAGTAAAACCTCACTATAAAACTATATTTAGAGGAAATAGTCTGACTTAGTAGAGTTTTCATTCTATCTGAATTCTTATTACAGAACTGCATGAGGAAGGTCTGATGCAAGAAGAAAGTTTGGCAGGTTTGAATTGTCTGATTATATTGAAGTTTGATACGCCAGAATGATAAAAATGACATTTAAGCAAACGTGAACTATAGGTAAATCAATATATCACCTGAAAAATGGTTTCCAATCGAGAAAGCTCCACTGCCTTGACTGCTGAGATCCTACGCTCAGCTGCTGCGATGGTCAAAATGACAGACTTGAGGGCTTCAGTGCCATACAGCAACCCTAACCAAGAACATGTGTTAAATGATCATTAGTGCAAATATTTTATTATATTCACCTTAAATTGGCCAAGGTTTTTGTCATTTTGCAGCTCATTTTCACAATGCTGAGTGGCAGAAAGACAATACTGCAGCTCTACACCTTCCATAACACTTCATGATATTCTAGTACTTCATCATGATGCAGCAAGTTAATGAAATGAGAGTACCGTTAAGTCTTTGTTTTGTTGATTTTGAAAAGGCTTTTGATAGTGTTTCGAGAGAGACTATGGAGAAGATCATGAGACATTATGGAATACCAGAGGAGTTTGTGAGGGTCATTATGAACATGCATGAGGACACATTTTGTAAAGTGATGGTTGATGGTTGTCTGAGTGATTTGTTTGAAGTCAAGTCCGGAGTAATTCAAGGTGGTGTTCTATCGCCTTTACTATTTATATTGGTCATTGATTACATTATGAAACGCGTTGGAACAGAAACCGGTGCAGGTATACTTTGGGGAGAGAACAGGAAACTTTTGGATTTAGATTATGCAGATGATATAGTTTTGATTTGTGATGGGCCAGAAGAGATGCAGAGAGTGTTGGACTGTTTGGTGAGTGAAAGTCGCAAGGTGGGTTTGGTTATTAATTGTGGAAAAACTGAAATAATCAATATGAATATGGAAAATGCGCAGGAATGTGTAATTGGAGGTATGGTTGTAAAGCAAGTTGATAGGTTTAAATATTTAGGTACTTATTTAGCCAAGGATGGTTCTTTGAACTTTGAATTCGAGGAAAGGTTAAAGAAGGCTAATCAGGCAATGGGAATGCTTAAAAATATTTGGAATAATAACAATTTCTCTGTGCATACAAAAATCAAACTTTATAAGGTAATGGTTAGGAGTATCTTAATTTATGGACACGAGTCTTGGTACAGCACAGTGACTATGGAAAATAAATTCTTGGTGTTTGAAAATAAAGCACTCAGAAGAATATTAGGAGTTAAGTGGTGGGAAAGGATACCAAATAGTAGAATTAGAGAAATAACGGGAGTGCAGCCGATCGATGAATATGTTAGATTCTCACGATGGAAGTGGCTAGGACATGTGTATAGGAGACAGGGAATAGTACGAGGTACACCAGGGTGGGTGGCACTTGGTAGGAGACGTAGAGGAAGGCCAAAAGAGACGTGGGTGAGGACAATGAGACGGGAAGCTGGAGATGAGTGTTGGGGAGATCTTGAGGAGTTAGCACAAGATAGGATGTGGTGGTGTGAGTTCATGGAGGCCCTATGCATCCCCGAGGGTGCCACAGGAAATGATTGATTGATTGATTGATCATCATATTCTACTACTGTGTTAATCTGTTATTACAACCCTGCATTCACGATGGAGAGGTGGCAAATTTAGGCCAAGTTGGAATAAAATGGGTACTGGTATAGTACAGTATAACGGCTTAATCTCTTGAATCCAATGATGTGCTGTATTCTTTATTCTTGGAATCTTTATGGTTCTAATCACTGGATAAACTTTTAGAACTGGAAGAGTTATATATAGCAATAATCAACACGTTTAGTATTAGTTGCATAATACTGTTAAAAAAACAGGGTAGAAGCAAGAATTTTAATGAGAAGCAAGTTTATCTGGTTTAAAGTGTTCATTCACTCATTCATCATCTAATCCAGTGCTGCCCCATGAAGAGTGTAGAGGCCCATGGTTAGGCAAATTGGTCCTGACATTTAAGATGAAGGTGACCAGCCTCACTCATCCCTGAGTGGCACTGTGTGAACAATAAACCCCAACCACCCTTGGATATAAACCTGCACTGGCTCAATCCAAATGGAGCGCCTTAATTACCCACTAAAACACCAGGCACTGTAATCTGGTTATATGGTTACCACCCAGCGTAGTAAATGGTTTCCTGGTGTACAGGAAATCATTTGGCTTGTCACTCAGTGCAGAGTCACCCATAGACAGTAGGAAGAGGAAAGGAAAGACAGAAGGAAGGAAGAAAAGGGCAGGCATCCAAGAGCAGCACTACATTGAGTGAGTGGATGGTGAGTGCCTCCACCAACCACTATTATTTTATATTTAAAAAAAAATGGTATGTGAATGACAGTGGCCCAATCAGTTGGGCTTTTTTTTTTTTACCTCACCTCATTCAAGAGTGGAACAGATGATGATGAAATTTATTACTAGACATGAACAGAGTTTTGACAACATTCACAAACTGTCAAAATTCTTATAGTATTAACACAGTTATCCCATTACTACTTTTGTTACAATGCAAAAAAAACACAGGCAGTCCTTGTTATATGTGTGGGATGTTAGATGATATATTTTATATACTACTGGTATATGTAATGATGGAAATATTATGAGCAATTATTCTGTAATTTCATCATCATCATGTAGACCTTTCTCACCCCATGGTAGGGTGATGTAATTTTATTGATGAATATAAAACAAGGCTAAATAATAGATAATGATGGAAAATATTATATAAGGCACTTCTGCAAATTACTGATGACTATAAGGGAAAAAAGGACTGAAAAGATAACATAATTTGGGCTTATAAGCAACTGTCTAACTAATATTTTCAGGGATTTTCAGCATATCATTATGTGATATCTTCAAGCTAAAGAATGTGGTGAATTTTTTTTTGGCCTATCAGATTTTGTGGACTTGAATGATGAGTGAATGGAAGCATGGCCAATTGAACTGGGCAAACTTAGGCTGTCTGGACATTGCTACTCTTCACCCTGCCCTAAGGTGGGAAAGGAGGTCCATATGATGATGATGATGATGATTCAACAAACAAACATCTTTACCTATTACTATAAAACTATAATGAACTTTCACCCTCTCCAAACTGACCATTTGCAGCCCAGATGTCATAGGAGAGGAGGTAACGTCTCACAGTCTCCTTTGTTTCCACTGCAATCTCTGCACCCAGGACCCCACTGCTAGGTTTGAGGTCAGTCCCAAACTTCTCATTAAACCACTCCAGAATTGGATCCCACTCTTGTGCCTGCAACTCCTTTAATTCCTCTGGGGTCTGTTTGGTGGAAATTGGCATCCTCAGTGGGTAAAACTGTTATGTATTACGATAAAAACAGTAACAGCCAATCCCATTTCACCACCTTTGAAGTGCAGGGAACCTAGGCTAGGCTACAAGAATCCAGTATGTTTAAGGGTAGATGACCAGCTTACTCCCCTTGGTACTCTTTGCAACATTATACAGCTATGATCAATAAGCTTAAACCATCTCTTGGGAACTGAACCTAAGCAAGACTGTCACTCTGATTGGGGCACTCTAACCACTAGAAGATCAGACATCCACGGCAGCATCTAGTCATTTAGCATAATATTTGGTACTTATACTAACATTACACAGAGATGGAATATGTTACCTTCCTGAGCTTTACATGGCATTACAGGGATTTGCTATTATAATTTTTTTCCCCCTCAATGTTACAGTGGGACAGGCAGACTCCAGTTACAAGAAAAGAAAAATGATAAAGCAGGAGACTATCAGACATGCCTAATTATAAAAGCCATTTAGTGCAACCCACTCACTCATCAAGCAAGACATCTAAGTTACAACCACTACATCCATCTCAAAATAATATCACCAATTATTTCATAAAACTTATGCTTTAACAAGGGTGAAATGGCAAATCAGATTTACCATATAGGTAGCAGAGGAACTTCAACAGGGAACATTTTCTAATTTACTGTGGACTTAACCCCTTGAATCTGATGACATTTTCCTCGTCTGTTCTTGCTACAGGACAATTTTATTTAACTCGAAAAATAATTAATGTGTCATAGTGAAAGGAACAATTATGACGATATCCAACTTGTCCAAGTCAAAAAACTCCTCCTTGACTGAATAAAACCATCTGAAATGGGCATGCATAAATGAAAAGTATTTCATTGGAATGAAAAGGACTTGGTGAATGAATTTCTACTCACATCATCCCTAAAGAGGACTGTATCAGTGTCAAGGTAATCTAAAATCTTTGCAGCAATATCCCATTTGGTCACTCGACTGGGGTTGTCAATGACGGTGTATGTCAATCCAGTCTGGAAGGATCAGGAAAAGAAAAAAAAAAATCAAGTTTTAAAATGAAACAGAAGGAGCAGGAAGAGACAGCTCATCCACAAAAATACCCATACACAAAGCCATCTCTGCAATTTATTACACTCAAAGTGCCAGTCTGGGACACCTTTAGAAGGTGACACCAATATGAGCAAATGGCTCTAATGCCAGGGTAAGCAATCTATCCTCAGCTCCCTCCTATCCCCAAAGAAAAGGATGGTGGACTGCAGGAGATGGCAAACTTCACCCTGTAGTCCACTTGATTCACATCCAGATGAGCTTGATGCCACAGCAACCACATCACTCATTATGATCATCATCATCCTGACACTTTTTCCCATCTACAGAAGGGTCAGGAAGGATCCAAAAATGAGAAAAGAGAAAGTGCAGAGAAGGAAAACTATCAATGGTATGCCCAGTGAAATAGACCACAGTATCATCAACATAATGTTTAGCCCAGGACTCCTGACTTGTCAATCTGCTATCACGTTAAAAAAAAAAAAAAAAAAAAAAAAAAAAAAAAAAAGTCCCAGATCCCTGTCATGTGCCTCTTTGTACATACCTCATTCAATCACTTCTCCACCAGTTCCCATGCCTCATCAACCTCCATACTTCACTTTCTAAAAAGTTTACCGAAGCTATCCACTTTGGCGTACGACACCTCCTCCCACCTTCAGATTCATTCATCCATCATCCAATCCCATCTCGCCCCATAGAGGAGCGTAGGAACCTGGGGCTAGGCAAGTTGGTCCTGACATTTAAGATGAGAGTGACAAGTGTCACTCATCCATGAGTGGCAGTATGTGAGCAATAAACCCCAACCATCCCTTGGATATAAACCTACACAGGCTCAATCTGATTGGAGCACATTTAATTACCCACTAAACTGCCAGGCACCATAATTTGGTTATATGGTTACCACCCAGCACAGTAAATTATTTCCTAGTGTACAGGAAACTATTTGGCTTGTCACTTAGTGTAGTCACCCACAGGCAGAAGAAAGTGAAAATAATGAAGGAAAGAAAGACAGAAGAGGGAGTGTAAAGTCACCTGTAGGTAGAAGAAAGAGCAAAAATTGAAGGAAGAAAAGACAGAAGAGGAAGGATGGAAGAAAGGAAAAGGCAGACACCCAGAGCAGCACTACAACAAGTGAGTGGATAGTGAGCGCCCCCACCTACCACAATCAAATTCATTCTATCTATCTATCTATTGCCAGATGCCTCAATCCCGTTTGGGGTGGCCACAAACAAATCGCCTCCAAGTCGCCCTGTCCCCCGCCATTTCACTGCCCTGCTCCCAACTCACACCCCCCTCTCTCATATACCTCTCCACCCCATCCCTCCATCTCATCCTCGGCCTCCCCCTCCCTCTTTCCCCCTCCACCTCACTCACATACACTCTCTTCGTCAGTCTTTTACCCTCCATCCTCTCCACATGGCCAAACCACCTCAGTATGTTCCTCATAACGCTTCCTATCACATCCACATCAACACCACAACGCTCCTTTATATCCTCATTCGTCAGCCTGTCTCTCCATGTGACTCCACAGGCTCCTCTTAAATAACTCATTTCCACTGCTCTCACTCTTGACTCGTGTCCTTCCAACAACGTCCAAGCTTCACTTCCGTACATTAGAGTTGGTATCACAATACTGTCATGTAGTAACTTTTTCACTTCCATGCTCACTTCCCTGTTTCTTATCACTGCTTTCAAAGAACCAGCAACCTTCTTCCCTGCTGTACCCTTTCCAGCACTTCACCCTCCAAACCTCCATCCTTACTCATCACACTACCCAAGTACTTAAACGTACTCACATTCATTCACACATACTAATTTCAGCATCCTGTCTATGTCCATTCATCCACATGACCATACGATCAAAGTACAGTACACTCTCTTCTACCTTATTTACAATAATCTTCCTTACTCCACATCTTTCATTAATGACACATTCTTATCCCATCAACTCCACACACTACATAAATTCTGTAACAGTCCAATTTCCACTTGTAGTCCTGACCATTAACAATCATACCATACCAAAACCACAGGTTAATGTAGGTGCCTACACATCCGAGTATCATTTACGATATTGTATCCAATATACAGAGGTTGGTGGGAGCGCTCACCATCCACTCACTTGATGTAGTGCTGCTTTCGGGTGCCTGCCTTTTCCTCTCTTCCTTCCTTCTTTCCATCCTTCCTCTTCTGTCTTTCTTTCCCTCATTCTTTCCTCTTCCTTCTGTCTACGGGTGACTCTACACTGAGTGACAAGCCAAATGGTTTCCTGTACACCAGGAAACCATTTACTACACTGGGTGGTAACCATATAACCAAATAATGGCACCTGGTGGTTTAGTGGGCAAATTAAGGCACTTCAGTCGGACATAGCTAGTGCAGGTTTATATCCAAGGGGTGGTTGGGGTTTATTAAAGCTCACACAAAGACAACTCAAGGATGAGTGAGGCTGGTCACTCATCTTAAATGTCAGAACCAACTTGCCTAGCCCGGGGCTCCTACACTCCTCATGGGACAACACTGGATTAGATGATGAATGAATGAGTGAATGTCATCGTCATCATCATCCGGACCTCCCTTCCCATCCTAGGGCAGGGTGAGGAGCAGCAATGTCCAGACAGCCCAAGTTTGCCCAATCCAATAGGCCATGCTTCCATTCATTAATCATTCAAGCCCCCAGAATCCTGGCTCTATCTGATACACCACAAAACTTTCACCACATTCTGTAGTTTCACATAAACATATCCAACAGAGTCAATTAAAATGCTGTCACGTTAAAGTGGGATGCCAAATCCCTGATCATGCACTTCTCACAACATTCATCCAGCCAGCTCGATCTCTTGTCAGTCCCCTAGCCTCACCGACTTCCATACCTCTCTTCCTCACACACTCATCCACCATATCCCTCCACCTTCTCCTTGGCCTATCTCGCCTTCTCACTCCTTCAAATTTGCTCAGATATACCTGTTTCACCACTCTATTGTTATCCATTCTCTCCATATGACCATACCATCTCAGTACACTCTCTTCAATTCTGGTGTCCACAGACTTCCTCACTCCGCATCTTTCACGAATCACATTATTTCGTATCCCATTGACTCTCTGTACTCCACATACATTCCTCAGCAGTCCCATCTCCACTGCTCTCATTCTTGACTTTTCATTTTCATGTCACACCATAGTCTAACATCCATATGTTAAAGCTGGTACTAACACTCCTTCATGTAAGCCTCATGGAGCTGCAACACTTAAGCCTGTTTCCTATCAAGGCCTTCATAGCACCAGCTACTTTCTTTCCTTGTGTCATGATTAAATTTCTAATTTCTTAAGCAATCATGCATAAAGTTTTCCTACCTTGGATAACAATACATTACCCAACACCAAAAACTAAAAGGCACACTGACTCACCAAATGCATGAGACTGGGCTTAATAGTCTTACTCACAGCTGACCACTCATTTGCAACAGCCAATGCCAAGCCATAGTTTGGTATCTGTGGAGAGTTATATACAGTATGTTACCATAAAGCTGATAAAATATGGTACATCAAGAAAGTAACAAGTTTAAGAACTGATAATGATAGTTCTGTTAATGAACTTCTGTGTTGCATAAGAAAATGATAAGGAAGCAAAATGTTTTGGCAGTCAAACTAAAGTACATGTACAGTACAGTATTTCCAAAATACTGTATTATTCATTATTGCATGAACTCTTATATGCTGACATACATTATACTGTACTGTAATTACAGGTGTGCCCCTCAAAAGACCATTCACTTGTTTTTTCAAGATTTCACTGTTTTAGTAAAGAACAGAAAAACAGAACTTAAAAATGATAAAAGGTTAGTGACTTTCACATACTACGGTATAGTAAGAATGAATACAGAAACAAACGTCATTATAAAGGCATATTTCAGTAAAACATATTTACTGTTGTACATACAAGTACAAATGCTGAGTATGATACATAGGGTACAGTAAACTGTTATATGTGCAAAACTTAATCTGTTACCTGTACTATGTTCCCACCAGGTGTCTTCAGTTTACGGTGATCTAAATTAATTTCATACAAGCTGCTGCTGCCAGCCACCGTTACATTTTTGAAGAAACGTTTTGCAGCTGAAAGAATTGTGCATTGTTATGGGAGCTGTTCTAAATATCATTATTAAAGAGCTTTTACTATAGCTGAGTAAAGACTACGTGTCAAGTGGGGTTGGTGGAGGATTAGTGCCCCTCCCTGTAAAACAATTAACTCTAAGCCGTTGGTCACCCCGTTTGGGATACATGGTGTTTGGCAACGAATGAATGAATGATGAGTAAAGACTGTAAAATATAATAAAGTGAAAGAATGCAGTTTGGTACCTTTATTACCATAATGTACTCTGGGAAATGGAAAATAGTGAAACAAAACTTCTGGGGAAAAAAAAACAAAAAAAAAACATACCCTCTTATGGTAACACTGCAGCATCAATAAACAAAGCCATGAAGAGATACTGGATTTATGAGGAAAATTCACAAAATTTGCTCAAAGCTCTTACACCACCAAATTCAAGCCAATGGACAGTTACTTTACTATTCAGTGGAATCTCCTAAAACGCACATTTCTAAACACCAAATTCATAATATGTGGACTCCTAAAATCCGCATTTCTAAACACCAAATTCATAATATGTGGAAACATCATGCAACAGTTTGCAAGATCAGTAATTTGCTGAAATTATACATAATCTGAGACTAACTTCGAAACTGAAGGTTTCCCAATGAGTTTTAGAACATCTGTTATGCTATGGTGTGTGTGTGTGTGTGTGTGTCATTAAATACTGTACTTTACTAATTTCTTTCCAGGTTGTTAAGAGTCTGATGTTGGTTTGAGTGTAAAGGGGGCAGCTTTTCCAAAATGACAGACTCATAAGTAATTTTTCCCATAAGATTAGTTACAGTATTTCCAAATCACAAAATTCTCAAAACTGGGCATGTGCCCAGTCTCATTAGGCCACGAATTAGGAGATTCCACTTTAATACCAATACACCAGTCCTGTATGAGATAGCCCCAGCATGAATTCAGTATTGACGGTGGGTGTTAGCACCGAAGTGGTGGCATGTAATTCACCGGGTCGGTCACCGGGTCGGTCAGGATCACTTGATGGTCGTGATCGTCAGCTTTTTACCCTCCCGGAAGGGAGCTGAGAGCTCATATAGTCCGACCTAAGGGCAAGGCTGTGACCTTCACACACGCACACACCCGTTCCCTTGCTCAAGGGGGACAGTAACCACCCACTTCGTCAGTGAAACTTTTCGCAACCTGAGCGAGGCGCGAACTCACGTCCACCAGTTGGCAAGCGAGAGCGTTACCACTGCACCAGCGAGCGGTGGAGGTGTATGGATGTAGGAAGACTACTGGGCCTTGGTAATGGGGTGTGAAGCCTATGCCCTGAGTTGGACACATTGGGGGGGGGGGGAGAATCGTACTATGCCAGCATCCATGCCAAATACGAAACTATTCACTGTGTTAGTATTATGGTAATTACTGTGCTGTACTTGCATCTTCTCTGTGGCCATTTTTAGAGGCTGGTGTGTAAAACAAATTTAGAAATATAATAGGTGTTTGCAATATCAGTATTAATGGAACATGTATTCTATATGGCAGACACCATACTGATCTTTTACATTGCCATTACTGATAAGACTGTCAACTTCCATACCTCCCTTCCCCACACAATCATATACTCCATCTTTCCATCTCATCCTCCGTGTCCCTCTCCCATTCATGTCACTCACTGCACAATACCGTAACAATATACTGGTAGCTACTGTACTTAGCAACTTACGCTCAGGGAAGAATCTGCGTGCGAGAGTAATGACTGAATTTTGATTTAACAGCTGATGGGCAACTGGCCACCATAATCCTCTCATTGCAGGAACCAATAGTTCTGAACCAACCTGTGAAAAAAGACTGTGTCATTTCACTTTATAAATTTCATGTTTTCTATTTCCTTTAGTTCAAGGGTCTTATAGCCTCATGACAACAATGTGTTTTTATCTGTTTCATTCCACTACTAGATGATTATATTAATCACCAACATAATGACTTTTTCTTACTTAAGGATGGAGTTAAACAGGGTCCAGGAAACAGATCAATTCATCATGCAGGAATAATTTAAATAGAATCAGAAAGTTCTCTGACTAGCAGCAAGTAGGATATTAACCAAAAATTACAAATTACTGAGAAAATTATACAAAAAACACCTTATAATTATTTACTATCAAATGTCCCACTGCACACTAAGCCTGATGACAAATTTAATTTTTGCTATCTAGACTTTTATCCAACTTTGGATAAATTATTTTAGCTAACAGATTACGGTAGTCTTCCCTTTCACAACAGTTTCATATGAGTGGGAAAATTTGGGGCACTATAGTGCCAAACCCTGCTCCACTGCACTTCAGCCTAATTAGTAAAAAACCACACTTGGCACAAGTGAAAGAAATGCCTGTTCTGTTTTCGTTCCAACCCCTAATAAAATTCATTATTTTCTGTTTGCCAATGGATAGTTCTTTCAATGACAAAAACTTTGAGTACTGGTACAAACACTTACCACCGCAACTCAGTAATAATGGCAGTACGGTACATTTTTTTTTTTTTTCTGAAATTTTGGTCAGAAGATGGTCTTGTCGCAGCCAGATCTGGTGAGTTATGAGTGCGTGCATACGCTGGTTTCCACCGCACTTTACCGGCCCTGAGCGGCGGCCAATAATTTTACCGAAATGCCCCACCTACAAACGGAACCCCCTAATAAATCAGGGCCCTGCTTGCCGACAGTTTATCACAAAGTGACCCAAAGATTTTCAGTTTGCTCCTCATGGTTGTAAGAAGCATCACAGGCTGCCCAGATTAATCTCCGGTAACAAGCTATAGTGCATGTTAAACTGCACCTCATCACATACTACAAAAGAGATGGATGCAGCCTTAGCATGGACCTCCTGATATCGAGCGAGTTGAGGTAAGCTGTTTAATTTACAGCATTGACGTACCGTTTGAAAAGACTGTGTAGTTGTATGAGAGTTATCCGTGGTGAAGTGTCGCGTCCTTGTCCAACCTGCAAAATCGGGAATGATAAGGTTGTTACTTCGGTCGGCAGGAGACACAACGGACGTGATGTTGTTGTCCTGCAGACGAAACATGGGTCATCGACGTCCGTATTCTCTCGCTCTGTTTGAATTGAAATATTTACTGTAAAAGGTTGTGAATACGAAAATATGACCCTAAATGTTAAGTATTCAAGTCTTTATGATACATATATTTCTAATTGAAAATTATAGATCATGATACAAGCATTTTATTGAAAAGAAATCTATGCCTTAATATTTACTCCAGCATGATTAATAGCTTTATTATGTTCACGTCGTCACGCTGTTATATTGAACTTGAGATAGAAATAGGTGTGTGAAATCTTAAATATAAGTTAGCTTTATTTGGATAAGCGCAATCTCCCGAGAATAAACAGTAAGACATTCGGACAGTGTCATGTGTTGGTTGTGACGTCACTCCCGCTGTCTGTTTTGAACTGAACTGAACTGACGTGGGTCCCCGCCTTCACGTCAAGGCTTCATGTCTTCACTTTGACTCAGCCTTTGACACAATTTCAAGTAAGTAATAGTGTGAGAATAGTATCAGTTATTAGTTGATGCTTATGTATCCTGAAGTAACCAGCAAAATATGGTATAATATTAATGTAATCAGATGACTGTTGGTTCTTCATGGCCGCCTCCAAGACGAAAGTATTCAGATTTTAAAATTTGAATTGTTTTATGCATATATTCGCACATATTCTTTTTATATTACTGTCTCTAAGTAAGATGTGTGTTGATTATAGCCGTTAGCCTAGAACTTAGACTTTTAGAATAGTCTGAAAAGCCAGGAATATTATGTTGGTTTGAGTAATGTGAATGCACTTATCCCGCTAATGATCGTTATCTTTTACCCCCTGGAGTTTTAAGATTGCCCAGGATAAGACTAATAATCAGCCAGAAGGCTAAAGGTAAACTTCATTGATCATTTCTATATGCAGTGCTGAAGTTATAATATGGTTGGCAAAACATTTATACCGGAAGGCTATGTATGGGCAAAACTCAGCCACATCTTATCATTTTAAGTGCAGGATAAAGTGGACTGTTCTGTGTTTCAGTTCAACCAGCCAGTATAATGTGCATCTTGTGTATACAAAAGTTTTTATTATTTTAAAGTACCGGTATGGATGTTCAGCTAAGTTAAAACAGGTTAGTAAACACTTGTTAGGTTACCAGGTTCTTAGCCACCTTTTTGACATTTGTTTTATCTATTCCATTTTAATCTAACATTTTACCACATTTTGTTCTTGCTGTCTCCAGCCAATTTTATTTGCCTTAGGGCAGACTTCATGTTGGAATGATTACTGCAAGAGGTCTCCCCTGAGCTGAATAAAACTGTCCAGAAGCAGGAAGAATAAAAGGAAAAACACATTACCAAACTGAAGGGTTTATTGACAGTGCTGCCTGTAGGGCCAATCTGCCAGGTTTTCTTAAATTTTTGTTAAATAGTATGAGATACTGAGAAAGCTGTGATATTAAAAGCCAATCCTGACTAATGATGAGGACTGCTTGTAGCTTACTCGGTGGTTTTGATGACAGATAAGTTGTCATTGAGAACAGTAATGATTGGAGCTCTACTTCACAGTTCCCAGGCTCATACATGCAGGAAGTTTACTGTAATTCATCCACTTAACATATTGAAGATTTTTGTCCTATTGCAGGTTACTTCATATAGCCAAGTGGTAGAATAAAACAGCACTCTGCACATGTTTTCCTTAGCACTTTTTCATTACCTGTGCCTCATTCTAGTGTTGGCTAATCTCATTATAGCTCAGCACTGAAGATGGAGAGATGGAAATTTTAGGCCAAGTTAAAGTAGACAAAGCACTAAAGTATCCACAGTCCTGGGAGAACTCAAGAGGGATGCCTACTTGTGGAGGCACTGATAGGCTTATATCCATATGGTAGAGCTGACCATATACTAGTACACACAAGCACCTTCTTCAGTAGTGTATCCTCTACTCTGATGTTATTCTTTTGTCTTTCTCCAAGGTAATAATTGCACTGAATTAAAATCAGTGCTATGTTGGCGAATTCAGCAAGTTCATATTGGTGATTAGGGTGCATTTGTGACACTGAGGTGCAGAAGGTCTGATACAGTAATAATTTCAAGTACAAAGTGCAGTATGATAAGCTGTTAGATGAATTAAGCACAGTAATGTATGTATGGTGATGCACATGAGAAGGGTGGCAAACCTTTTATAACACAATAGTCAGTGTAATGGTCTCTGTGCCACATGCACTGTGAAGCTTATTTTTGTGTGGATCATTGGTCTGTGAGACTGATCCAAGAATTTTGATGGTTTGAATGGTTTATGAAAGGATGTGTGGCTTATTTCAGTGGGCACTAGTTTGCTATAGTACCTTCCTTCATATTCCCATGTCTGGATCTTGCCCACTCTTTACCACTGAGAAATAAAGGTAATAATGTAGATATAAAAGATTGTATCTCATATTGGAACAATTCTGTTATATCAATGATATTTCAGGACTTTAAGTTTAGTTAAGAAAGTGTCATTAAATTGCTAAATAATGCAGGAAGATGGAGGGAGAAGAAGCTGGTGAACAAATAGAGGACAAACACAAACTACCACATGTGATCCCAAGAGTTCCTCTAGCCACAGATGACTCTGGCTACAGCTCTGATGTGTTTGCAACCCCTGAGGTGAGCAGGAACGGTGTGAAGGGGCCAGCATCCTTCATTCATCCCTGCAACACTCCGGACATCACCAATCATTCTGTCAGCAGGTGAGGTCTAGCTGAATTTGAGAATGTGTGGATAATATGCAACTAATACTTTACTACAGACTTACTTTAGTCTCTCTATCTGTTGCCAGACGCCTTAATCCCGCAAATGGTGGCCACAAACAAATTGCCTCCATGTTGCCTTGTCTCCTGCCATTTCACTGCCCTCCCCCTAGCTCACACATCCTTCTCTCATATACCGGTACCTCTCCATCTCATCCTCGGCCTCCCCTTTCCTCTCCCCTCCCCACTTCACTCACTCACACTGTCTTCATTAGTCTCTTGCTGTCCATCCTCCCCACATTGCCAAACTGCCTCAGTGTACTTCTCTTAACACTTTCTTCCACATCCACACCACAAGGCTCCTTCACTTCCTCATTTGGCAGTCTGTTTCTTCATGTGACTCCACAGACTCCTCTCAAATAACTCGTTTCCACTGCTCTCGCTCCTGACTTGTGTTCTTCCAACAAGGTCCAAGCTTCACTTCCATACGTTAGAGTTGGTATCACAATACTGTCATGCAGCAACATTTTTACTTCCATGCTCACTTCCCTATTTTTTATCACTACAGTACTTTCAAAGAACCAGCTACCTTTCTTCCTTGTTGTACACTTTCAAGCACTTGGTCCTCCAAACTTCCATCCATACTCATCACACTACTCAAGTACCGGTATGTAAGTGCACTCACATTTTCCAATTCTCCACCATCCAGCCTCACTGTACATTCAGTGACTTCATTTTTCTTGAAGACCTTAACTTTACTCTTCCCCACATTCACTTTTAGATTCCTTTTCTTACACTCTTTCCCAGACTCATTCACCAAGCCATGCAGTTCGCTTTCGAAGTTTCATTTTCACTTAACAATGCAGTATCATCTGCAAACAACAATACAAGTAGTTTCCAAACTCTGCCCTCTCCCATTAGGACCACCCCAACATCCACAGCTCCACCTTGTATCTCTTTTATAACCCCATCCTTATACAGATTAAACAGCCATGGAGACATGACATATCCGTGTTTCAATCCAACATTCAGATAGAAAAATTTGCTTAGTTCACACTCCACATGCACTGCAGCCTTAGCACCCTCATATATACTCTTCACGGCATTCAACAACTTCCTATTTACTCTATATATTCTTAGTATTTTCCTCATTCCTTGTTCATCCATTGTCATATGCTTTCTCAAAATCCATGAAACAACTTACTATTTACTCCATATTTTCCTAGTATTTTCCACAATCCTTGTCCATCCATTGTCATATGCATTCTCCAAATCCATGAAGGCCGCATACAACTTCCTTCTCCTCTCTAGAAACTTTTCCACTAAAGACCTAAGGATGCGTATCTGATCTACATAACCTCTTCCCTTCCTAAAACCTCCCTGCTCTTCTCCAGCTAATTCCTCTGTTATATCTCTAACTCTGTCAATAAGTATCCTACCATATTCTTTGCCTGTTGAACTAAGAAGACCCTATGATTACCACACATTTCTTTTTCCCCTTTTCCTTTGTACAGGGGAGTAATTATACCTGACTTCCAATCCTCTGGGACTTTACTTTCCTCCCTTCACCACACATTCCATCAATTCCTGGGGCATTCCCCATTTTAACATTCTTCATTGCATCCACTACTTCCATCCTACTGATCTCTTCCTCCCTTCTCACCACCCTTCTACCCCCAGCCATTCCCCATTACTTTCATCATCTATGTTTAATAATTTCTTAAAGTGTTCTCTCCATCTGCGCACTTTTTCTCCCTTCTCCACAACCAGTTTACCATTTGTATCTTTCACCCCCACTAAGTTCTTCACCACACTGTCTATCTCTCATTGCCTTCTTCCAGAACATTTTCTTACGTTCCCTCCACTTTACACTCAGATCCCTTCTCAATTCCTCATCCCTTCTCTGCTTACTCTCTTGTACTAATCTATTCACCTCTCTCTTCCTCTCTACACGTAACTCTTTCTTCTATCTGTCAACTTCTTCCATGCCTCTGCTTCCCATCCACTCATTACATGCTTTCTTCTTTTGTGCTACAGCTTGCCTCACCATGCTATTCCTTGCACCCCCATTCATCATCTCTTTATGACACACACCACCTCACATGCTGCACAGATTTCTTCTGTGAAAATATTGCACACACCTTCCACCAGGGTTGCGAAGTCGTCTGTTTTTGGTCGGAGTCAGTAAAATTCCCATGACTCCAACTCCGAGCTTTTTGGTTCTGAAATGGTGTCAGTCATATCATTTCAATACTTTATTCATTTTATTTTACAAGCATGTATAATGGTTTATTTGTTATGCAAACACTATAAGTAGAGAATTTAAAATCAAGATTTAAGAATTGCATCTTCCAAAATTCATTAATATTATTCAGTTATCTGCATCATGTCCATCTGCCGTATTATTAGTGCAGTACTGTATATACTTAAGTCAGAGTCGAACTTGTAAAATTTCTGGAGTCGGAGTCGGGAAATATTATCACTGTCTCCGCAACCCTGCCTTCCACCTCCTCCATCTGCTCCAGATCATATTTACCCAAACTCTCCTCCACTTCTCTCTTATATTCTGCCTTTTTTTCCATCCTCCTGCAACTTTTCTACCTTCCTTGTGTGGACTACTTCCTCCTGTCCTTCCCCCCTATTCCTCGATTGCACTTGAACATTGACTTTCACCACCACCAAGTGGTGGTCAGAAAATCCACTTCCCCAACCTCTATATGCTTTTGCATCCACTACATACCTTTTCTTTCTGTCATCCACACACTCACACATAATCAGTCATTGCCTTTCGTTGATTCATTTCACCACCTACCCTTCTCATCACTCGCCACGTATACCTGTGGATCATTTTGTGCCTAAAGAGGGTACTGACTATCACCAATCTCCTCCCTACACATATGTCCACTAGACCAATGCCACTCTTATCCACTTCTGCAAGCACACCTCACTCACCAACTATGGTATTCCATCCACCTTCACATTCCCTACTTTTCCATTCATATCTTCAGTCAAAAACACTCTCATTCTTCTCAATCTTTACCATGCATGCTTGTATGTTTGCCCAGAACTTTTCTTTCACTCTGCTTGCACGATCATGTTTTGGCGCATACACAGACATACAGTTGCCCACGTTCGTATTCCTACTTTCAATCTTACCCACACAATCATAAACCAACTGATCCATACCGTCTTATATTGCCCTTCCATCTCTTGCACACAACAATACATACACACTCTTTTGCCCTCTCATTCTCATCCACTCCCACACATATACTCCCACTTTTTCACACTCTCACCTCAGTTAATCCACATGTGTCCACTTTTGTACCCTCAGGTGCCTGGACAATCTCTCTTTTTCACCTCATCATTCACACTTCATACATTTCATGTTGCAATCCCTATCATGTCCTTTGTCCGGTCATTGGTCAACATCTTTTTGTCTGTCCTGATCCAAGACTTCTTGTTTTTATTTTTAGTTAGATGTTTTCTGGGGAGGGGCACTAACCCTCTGCCAACCCACTTGTTAACACACGCGGAACAAATGTTGGTTGGTTATAAGACTTACTGTAGTACAGTATGCAATTACATATCTCATCATACATAATTATGCCCTCAAAAAATGTAGGTGAAAGATATCATATTTTAAGTTGAATTACAGAGAAACTGGTTAATGAAAGCTTGTAAGAAATATTGTCCATTACAGAATATACCAGTACTGTATAATACCACTCAGTAATTAGCTCATTCATTGTTATGTTCGGTACAAATTTCAAATTCACAATACAGCAATGTGCAGTACAGAACATTTGGTACAATAATATCTTACAAGTGAACTACAACAGGTATTTCATTGAAACTGTACTTTGCTGATCACTTTCTTAATGATAGCATTAATATTGCTGGTATTGCATTACCAAATTATTCTACTGTACTCTTTTATTCATTTCAAGGTTTCGTCATTGACTTTGATTCCTTGCTTGTTTTTCAGACTGACCAGTACACCACATTCCTCAGCTAGCCAGGAAGTGTTCTGTCCTCCAATACCCAAGCTTGAAGGACTTGATGTCAGCCAGGAGAACCCAAGTAACTCAGCTACAGGGACCTCTTTCTCCAGCCCTTACAATGCCTTGGCTGTGTGTGAGCTGGAGGTGGCATGCTTGGGTTCCTCCAATCTCCCTTCCAGAATACCACAGAGCAACAAACACTCAGTACCAGAGCCTGAAAAATCCTCTGTCAGAGCAGTGGAACCTAAACTAAATGTGGTGTGTGTGGAAACCTCCGTCCCACGAAGTAAAGTAGCTCAAAGTCGCAGACATTCCTCACCCATCAAAGAGCAAATTAAGGCTTTTGCAGAGAGACAAAAGGCAACACTTTCTAGAGTTATAACCAGACGCAAAACTTCACAATTGGTGTTTATGCGGATGCTTCAAGAGGCTGATTACTTGGCTATTCGAGTGCTGAAGTACCTTTCTGGGTTAGATCTTCTGCATCTGAGCCATGTCAACACTCAACTGCGTACGCTCATACTCACAGATAAAGAGCTCAGTGGAAGAAGGGCAGTTTACATTACCAGAAGGAGAAAGGAGAAGGAGCATAATGGCAAGGTGCCTGTGCTTGTCTTGTGGCATTGTTTAACATATAATTGGTTTGAGAAGAAACCTCATGGTTTCTCATATGCCTTTTTGCTTTTCCCTGATTTTGATTGCATATTTAATTTTGTTCAGGTAACATCTTCCTCAGAATAGTTATACTGTAGATTTCACAATTTCTTCTTAGTTTATATTTGCATACAGTATTAGTTCTACTTGTTGTTTTGTGATGACTTGTAATACTGGGTACTTTTAAGATTTGTTTGATATTACCTGTAGATAAAATAGTGATGGTTCATTATTTTCTCTGTCATAATATACCTGCCATGATATACCTTGCAGGAAAACTACAGCAATTCAAAGAAGTGTGAAGGTGAGACTAAGAGCCCAGGATCATATGGCACACTGTCCCCACGCAAGCACCTCTCGGCCATCCAAAACCTCCACCCTCCTAGCCCCACAAAGGCACCAGCAGCCCTAACTTTTCAGCCTTCACAGTCTGAAAAATTTATAGAGGTCAGTGCAATATTTTAGTACTTTTTCAACCAGTGTTTTTATTAAATATTGTATATTATACGGTATTATGTTCAACTTTGTTAGAAGTGAGGTTGAAGCAAAATAGACAAGGGCTGACATGTATGGATGAAGCATGCATGGAGATACCTATGAGATGAGGTGGTACCCCTGTTTTACTTTGCAGTCAACAGAATGACCATCTATGAAGCAAAAATACAAATATTGAAAAGGTTTTGTTTTTGAGGTGAAGCCAGGATTTCAAAGGCTTAGAATGACTTGTCCACTTCACTGTCTATACTGTGTAGTAGCTTTGGTACTAGATCCTACTTCATTCCATCTCCTAGGAGGGAATTAGGGTTGGATCTTTGAGGCCGACAGGGTATAATGTGAGAGAGTACTTTTAGTAACTGTGATTAAGGTTTGTGTTGTTAATACATCCTCGTTATTTTAAATTAAATATCCTTAAGGCTGGTTGTGGAGTGGTAGGACATTAACATGATAAAAGAGATGTAAACCTTTTACCAGTATCAGAGAATGGAGAATGAAAGACTGACTAAGAGGGTGTATGTAGGTGAGGTGGAGGGAGGGAGAGGGAGAGGTAGACCGAGGATGAGGCGGAGGGATGGAGTTGAGAGGTATACGAGGGAGGGGGGGGTGAGTTGGGGGGAGGGTAGTTAAATGGTGGGTGATAGCGACTTGGAGGCGTTTTGTCTGTGGCCACCCTTTGCGGGATTAGGGCGTCGGGCTATAGATAGATAGATGGAGTAGTTTTCCATAACTGATACAGTAGTTAGGTAATGTGAAGTACATAATTGTGGATGTTATGCCTGTGGGGTTTAAGGTTTCCAGGGGCTTGAATGTTGAGTGAATGAGTGTGGTCCCTTTACTTGGGCAGGCATTTGATAGTTCTCCCTTAGTCAGGTTTTTTAATTGCTCTCTGAACCATACCTCACCCCATCCTTAAGTGTAAAAAGAGATTGGAATGATATTGAAGTTTCCATTGATAGTACTGTATATACTTTATTTTGATATTCCCATTGTTATGCAGGAAGGTCGTAAGTTGTCTAAAGATGAGCAGCTGCAGAAGTGTCCCAAGTGCCGATCACCAGCAAGAGTGAATAAAGGTCAGCAGCGTGCCATGTGTAGCTGTGGCTATGATTACTGTACTCGCTGCTTCTTACCCTTCCATCCCAAACCCAAGGAGTGTCCTGTCCTCAAACCTCGGACACGGGCAGGTGGTGGCGGTATCTTCTCTAATAAGTGCAAGAAGAGTTTAAGGAGGCTATGACATAAAGTTCAATGGGAAGTGCACCAGTATGTGGTGTGTTGTGGCAAGTGTGTGGCTTGTAATGTATGATATGCATTTTTGAGTAATGATAATGTGGTAGGTGGGGTCACTCACCATCCATTCACTCGATGTAGTTCTGCTCTCAGGTGTCTGCTCTTTCCTCTCCTCCATCCTTCTTTCCTTTCATCCTCTTCTGTTTTTCTTTCCTTCATTCTTTCCTTGTCCTTCTGCCTCTGGGTGACTTTATGCTCCCTCTTCTGTCTTCTGTCCTTCATTCTTTCCTCTTCCTTCTGCCTGTGGGTTACTCTACACTGAATGACAAGCCAAATGGTTTCCTGTACACCAGGAAACCATTTACTATGCTGGGTGGTAACCCTATAACCAAATTATGGTACCTGGTGGTTTAGTGGGTAATTATGGCACTCCAGTCGGATTGAGCTGGTGAAGGTTCATATCCAAGGGGTGGTTGGGGTTTATTGCTCACGTAATGCCACATAGGGATGAGTGAGACTGGTCACTCTCATCTTAAACGTCAGGACCAACTTGCCTAGCCCCGGGCTCCTATGCTCCTCATGGGGCAACGTGGGATTGTATGATGGATAGATATACCCTTCTAGTGTGCTGGACTCTTTTTTTTTTTTTTCTTTTTTATTTTTTTTTTTTTTTTTTTTCCCCCAGATGATTTTGATAGATAAGGAAGTTCCTCATAGCAAAAAGGATAGAAAATTGCCTTATCACTTTAGCACTTTTAATAAGAGGGATCTCATGTAAGGTCAGTTGATTCATATGTGTATGCAGTGAAAAGGATATCATCATACTGAAAAATTAATAGTTGCAAACCTTTCAGTACGAGGGCTCATTTGAAGCTGAATAATATCATCTAGAAGTAGCAAACATAAAATATGACATCATCATGCTGAAAGGGTCAGTAACTCACTATGTTGGGCTAATGTATGTACTTTATTTTATTCAGGGTATAGCTCTGATTTTATCCATGCAGCTAGAGGGTTAAGCTTGGATTTTATATAGGTTGTGATTGGTTATATTAGTACCTTTGATAAAAATGTTTTGACTGAACTGTAGATTTTTGGAATGGTTTATGAAAGGTCAGTATAGACAGACTATGTGTTGGGACCTTTAATCCCCTCAGTCTGATGGTGTGCTTTTTACCTTATTTTTGATACCTCCAGATAAGTTTGCTCACCTCAAGGGAGATTTTTCAAGCCAGAGGGGTTAGATATAGCTTTCTTTAACCCCTTCAGCATGAAATCTTAACTAAGCTGCATAAAGGCATCTGGTAGGAGGAGACGTCATCAGACTGAAGGAATTAATGGAGATTAATGGGTATGTCATAGCTGATGATTGTACCAGGTAGGTGTGTGAGACAGCATGGTTGACGAGATATTTTGCATGAAGTACCAGTATATGAACAGTTTGAGTTAGGCATCAGTAGTTATATAGTAATGAAATTCTGAAAGTCCCCCAACAACTGTGATACAGTACTAGGTTAGGATAGGTCATATCATTTTAGGGTAGTATTAATTTTGCAGCACTTGTGAACAAAATAAGATCAAAATCTTCCACGTGTAAAAACTATAACAATAATGAGTCAAGTATTTAGAATAACTATAAAAGTTGAGTCAAATAATCATCTAGTCCCTATTTGATTAGTTGACTGTTGTACACAAACTTCTAGTATATAGTTGTTATGAATAAACAGAACAAAAGTGAACACTGCACTGTGCTAATGACGTTTTCAGCTTTAGTCACGTTTACAAAAATTATGAATAGCTGTACTTCTAAGTTGTCCAGTCATTATTGATAGCATATTTCTCCCCACTATTCACTCATCAAATGAACAAATTGTCTTATCTTCACAGAACTGATGCAGTTCCTTGTCCACATGTAAGATACCAATATCTGTGTAGTGTCTGTGTGCAGTTGGCTGTGTTACTTAATGATTCAGATTGGAGTGTGATGTCTGTCATTCATGGACAAGTGATAACTGTCATTACATTCCGGCCAGTCTGTGAACATCCTGCCTCAGTTCAGGAATCATAAAACATTTGTCATGTACTGTATACTGTATATACTGTAACAAGTAAACTTCATATGTAGTATGTGGATCATGCTACTTTTCTTCCTATATTTTTATGATACACTTTTGTACATATTTTATCTTCTTTATAAATGGAAATAGTACAAGTACAACTTGCGCTTTTATTAAGAGATTGGCGTGCATGGTTAAGTGTTGATGTGTCGTGCATGTATAGTCGTAAAGACCATTTAGGAAGTACAAGCATAAACAAAATATGCTAAGCCTTTTCGTGGACATGGTATTTCTTCTTCATTATCATCAGCTCTGGCACCTTGTTTCTTTCTAGTGAACCACCAAACTGAGAGGATGTCTGAGAAGCTTCTGCTGGTTTGTATGGTCTGTACAGTGTTTACTGTACAAGCTTATTTGGGAGGTAGCAGGTTTCATGTTCTAACTCCAGTATAATATAATGTCTGAGTGGTTTACATATTTATTTTGCATTGTTATTAACTGAATCCCATATAAATTTTATAATACTTATTTCAGATTGCCAGCCAATTTTTTTTTTTTTTTTTTTTTTTTTTTTTTTTCCCCCACTCTTATAACCTGAGTTGTAAATAATGTATTAAGCAGACCATTCCCTCATATGTTCATATAATCTGCCATTCTTGAGATTCTCTCTCTTATATGGCATTTAAAAGCAAAGTTGATAAAAGACAGTAAGAATGCAATGTTTAAGACTGCATGTGTTTCCTGCCATTTACTTTGAAGGTCAGAGTGAATGAGTGCCATGATGTATATAGTTTCCTTTTTTAGTTTGTAGAATCACTAGAATAAGGTACACATTTGTGTCAGCCAGCTACACAAACTGCCATTAATGTTATGTTTGTATGTTGTAGCATTAGTCTGTTTTTAGCATTTTTGTTGTATTTACACTTGCTTCTAAGGTTAACTGAGTAGAAATCTATCAGATATATTGCTTTTGGGGGGGGGGTCAATAATTACCCCGCTAAATTTTTGTCTTTGCTATACATATGGCTTTATGTTAAATTTCCTCAAGTTATTCCTCTCCTCTTGTGATGACTGATGTAAATGTGGCAGAGTTACAGTGCTAGAATAACTATGATTGAATACAGGTTGATAGTTCTCCCTTTTTTGTGCCCTCTCTTCCTTGTTTCAAAACCTTACATACCTGGTCCTTAGGTGGGGGGGGGGGGGATCATGGTGTTGATGAATACGGCTACACGTGTCTGCACAGTTCATAGTGAACATAACCATTTATGTGTTGCTGCCACATGTATGCTTAAAAATCACAGGGGATAATGGAATGCTTTGAAGCAACTGGACTTGTACTGTATACATATTATTTCTGAACTCAGTATTCACCTTGTAAATATATAATTTTCATCTACATACAGTAGGATTATTTTACTACGTTAGAATATACCTTATGGAGTTTTCAGGGAGTCTGCTATGCAGTTTTGAAGGATAGTTTATGTGTTAGTTCTTTTAAGAACTTTAATACATTCTTTGAAAGTTATTGCATTTGCAATCTCCCATTATAAGCAGTAAATGTTTATCTTTTCACTCTGATGACATATCTCAAAATGTATTCATGCTACTTTTAGATTATTCAGGCTATGAGAAACTTCACAGTTAGAGAGCCTTCTGAAGTTGAGTATAAATTGTCTTTTGGTAGCAAGAATAAATTGAAAAATATGTCACCAGACTTAAGGGTTGAAGTAGTAAGACTAAAGAAATAACTGAATTCTGACAGTACATCCAGTGAACTCTTGAAAACACATAACTCTTGATTCTGTTGTCTTTTCTTTATAACTACTGTATAGTTTTTTATTTGTTCTTTTAAGAATACATTTCTTCCAGTAATTCATCTTAATTCCCAATAGCCTACTTTTTTTTTTTTTAATTATATATATACTTTATCACAATAAACCACAACCCATTCAACTGAATGTTTTGTTCATTGCATTATGTTTAGTCAGAATCCTGTGGGACAATTTTGGACTAGCTTCTGCTGACCTTTTTGCATTCTGTTGACACATTAAGATGTTTTGAGATTACCACAAGATGATTTTATTGAACAGGAAAATTCTAATACAGTACTGTAGTCAGAAAGTTCAGAACAGTCTGAATTAACCTTTGGAATGCTCCCTTTTTTCTTCATCTGAGTAGGTTTAGTCAGAAATAAAATACCAAAGTCAGTCCATGGCAGCAAATTCATTTGATGAATTGGAAAACTTAATCTTGGACCTACTGGTACCAGAGGGGACCAGACTCATGCACAGTAATAAATACAGTGTGATACTAGGGAAGATGATAATCTGGGCAACAGTTTACCCCATGTAAGTAAAATTTGTAATTCACATCATTTCTGGATTTATCTTCAGGGTACAAGATCCTGAAATGGAATCCAAGCCTTTATGCAGGTGTAATATTCCTCTCTTAAGTCTTGAGGTCAATAGATACATAGCTGGACAGTGCTTATTTCAAAAAATTTAAATGAAGCCCTTCGACTGCCAGTCTGAACATTTTGGCAATGTTGTCACACCCTTGTGAGGCTGCACCTATCTTAAACCGTGACTCTGTAATGTCTTGGGTATATTGAAGTTTATAACCATATCTGCCATCCCCTTAAGACTGTTATTCCAGGAAAAAGATGTTTTACTCTATCTGAAATGTTCTAAAGTGGTATTTGAATAGGCATTGAATAGGGTTTAGCATTCATAAGATTTGTAGGGAGGAAGGAAGGATTGTAGGATGGCAGTGATCACCTTCCGTAAGTTAACTGTTGGGAAGCTTTGTGAGCAGTGATGTGTAGTTTTATGAAATGCCAGCAACCAGCCTATAAGTTGCAGACTACCTCTGATTTAGGCTGAAAATTGCCATTGGTCATTAGTGTCTGTAGTGACAACTGTAAGTAGCTCATTAGGTCTACCGGCTGATTGTCATCCCTGTTCAGAACAGACTGTGAAAGAGGTATTCCTCCAGTAAGTAGAGTAGCATTTTTGTGACTACTGAAAGTGACGGTGTCCCAGTTCTTTAGGTGTCAACTGTGGTTCCCCATGATAAATCTCGTCCCTTGTCACATAGGTAACCTTTGGGATCCTTCCCTATGGGGTGGTCTGCAAGTCATGGCTATGTACATATAATTACAGAATATCTTGTGGGATCACACACCAGAACCAGTCTCAGGCTGATCATGCATCTTAGACCCTATGGTACTAATGCACAAGTCCTTTCCAAATTGAAAGACATAAGACAAAGCCTCCAGCAAAAACTTACTGGATTAACACGCCTAAGCACAGAGGAGTTCCTGATGCCACCTGTCACCTTCCTTTACTTTTTGTGTGACAAAAATCAAGGAAGGTTTATCTGTATTACAACATCTCACACAATCATCATACAGGAAAAAGATCAGAACGATAAATTTCCGTCTAGATGGTTGAATTGGTCATATGTAACACAGTTTTAACCGAGAAATAATGCATGCATCCTCATAATATGAGAGCCCCATATTTGCAGCCAAAGAGGGACAGGAGAGATTAATGCAGTTAGAGCTGCCAATTCAGATTCAGTGCTAGAACAGTAGCATCTCTTACAGGTGGCATCCTCCATATTACTGTAGTACAGTATAATCTCTTGTTCTTAGCACAAATTGATAATGGTGATAAGTTTGCCTATATTGAAATATGTTGTTTTGCACTTCTGTTTGCTATCAATCCTGCTATGGTACCATATGATAACGTTATTGATTTTTTTTATTATTATTATTTACTAGTTGACATGATGAACAAGAAGTTAATCATTATTAACAATAGACTACTGCTAGCAAATATGGGATTACAAAGGCTGCAACATAGGAGCAATCTTAGAAATGACAGTATACGATGAAAACAATGAAGTCAAATATCATTGCGATTTACTTTGATGAATGTTTTTGAAACATGTAAGAAAAATTAAGCGGGACGACGCAACTCGCGCCTCCATTACTCCCTTCTAGTGCATTGTGGGTAATGGCTGCAGAAGTTAGTGTTTGTGTGCCGACGATGTTATGATAAGGTGAAATAAGCCGTACAGCGTGGATGGGTGCGCTGCCCAGGTGAAAATTGTGGCTGGTAGAGGATTTAGGGACCATAGCCGGCAAGATGACGAGCGTGGAGAACAAGGAGGCTCAGGAGAACAAGAGGTAAAGTGGCCATGTTGATTGTTTTGATTTCGTTGATTGTTTTGATCGGCTGGATTCACGCTGTATGATATAATTTGTATGTTCCTCAACTATGGTATGATTATTGATAAAACGAAAATGGAAATGAACATTGGTTATCGGTATGTATGGAGGAAATGTGGTTCTTGTTTTGATCTGCCCCGTTTGGTTTCATGTTCGCGCCTTAATCCTGTGTTTATCGGACATGTAATATTTTTATCATCCAGGTTTGCAGAGTTTTAGCCATGTCTTATAATGTACCAGTCTAAATAGGTTATTTATGAATATTAGAAGTATCGGGTATTCGGTGCTGTTAAACAGAGCGAGGATAGTGTACAGTACGGTAGTTTTTAATTACTGTATTCCACTTACAGTATTTTGTACACTTGAATTACGGGTATAGTTTCAAGAAATGAATTTGCGACAGTGTTTAGAATCGTGAATTCTATTCAACAGTTTTTTGGTATATCTTGAAATGTGAAGTTTGTTAATGAATGGTGCATGATAGCCCCTTCATTCTAATGACATTTGTTTCATCTTATTCTTGCTATTAAGTCAGTTATATTCAGCTTTAAAGATATCTTATGGTCATCATCTAACCCCTCCTCTACCAAAAAATATCCCCCCCAAACTGAACAGAATAATTTATAATGTAGGAATCTAAGAATTTATCACCTGATTTAGTGGGTTAACAGTAGTTAAAGCACGACTAGCATTCTTCTTGTTTCTTCCTTGCATAAAAAAAAAAAAAATCCTCTGGCTGCTTCATTCTGACAAACCTCACCAAGTGTGCTGCAAATGAGACAGTTGCAGAAGCCAGTGGCATTAGTGTAAAATTTTCTATGTTGCCCTGGTGAAAATCTAGGATAGCTCCATGTATTTTATTCTCAGTGAAATGTAACCTAATCATCATAGTGATAGATTGAACAAGGTGTGGAAATGCATAATTTTGAAGGTATTAGTTAAACAACCCCGTCAGTTTCACACACAAATAGTGGCAAGTTGGCATTTACCATGTTCAGATTGTAGGTTGATTTGGCCTGAAGCTCAGTCTGTCACTAGGCTAATTGTTTCATCCCTAAAAGCATACCCTAATGTAATTTGATCTAATGTTATCTGGCTTAACCAAACCAAAATTAACATGATTTATTCTAACCTAACCTATTCTTACCTAATCAGAAGAACATGGAGACAAATGAGTTTTGGGTAAGAATTAACCTGCTCTCTCTGTAGGTCATCACTGATGGTATACATAATCCTAATCCCACTGCCCTTAGTATTAAATATAAGTTATTCGCATTGATTTGGAATGTCATATATGAATTATACAATTGTACCAGATTGCTGTCATAAAATTTTCAACATTTGGTAACTAATGAGATCTCTCCAAGACTGCCTGTGGAGCTTTGCAATTCATTTCATGTTATTTCGTGCATATTTTATGTATGGTATATGTCAGAATTTCTTTTAAAATGACAATTTTTTCCCACAAGTTGTATAATTTATTTTCCAGGAAGTAGCGTAATCCTATAGCTACAAGTGTGTGGCAGATTTATGTAGAGAAAAGGCTTGCCATTGGAGATCCCAGTTTTCATAACTGTAGGTTGTGTTCAGTTGCATTAGTCTGAGTGATTCCCATAAATACCCTTTGTTATGATGCCATGGTTATAACTAAAGGATGTTAGAAGGGTAGGACCAAAAAATACCCTGGGGAGTCATTCCTGTTGGGGGGGGGAGGGGAATGTGATGAAACAAATCATACAGTATGATTAAGTAGAAAATAACTAATATGGTCAGTATCAATAGACTGTGTCAGCCATGAAAACAACTATCACAACCCACTCCAAACAGTAAGGCACTTTGCAACATTATTGGAACCATACAGCCAACACCCATACCCCATAGAATATGGAACAAAAGGTGTCAATATTGCAGATATAAGGGAAACATTTTTTTACATCAACACAACAGTCATGTCACAGTATACTGTACACATCCACACTTTCACAATCAAGGAAAATAAATATCAGGTATGGTATTACCCCAGTAAGTTACTACAGTACTGCACAAGATCTGCAACACCACCACCAGCAAGTGGAAGCAGATAGCAAATCAGTCCACAATTATGTTACATACCACACAATTAACTCATTCAGTCCAGTGACCTATAATTTTGTTGTATTCTTGCTGTCTTCAGTTGGTTTTATTCACCTTAAGATAGACTTTTGAACATGAGGATGTACATTTAGCTACAGTAGCTTTTGTACTGGTACCATATATACAGTATAGCTACAGTACCCCTTTCCTCCTTGGACACTCTCCTGAATTAAATTAAATAATCCTGTAGCAAGTGTAAGATAGAGATTTACATCATCGCAGTACGGTAAAGAGGTTAATTGACAAAAGCTGCCCACGATGGTTTTGTGGGCTACATGGAACATATTTTTCTGATGGCTTATGGTGTGATTCAGTCAGTTCTGGTACTGGTATTGATTTTCATAAAAAATGTTTACAATATGGCATTACTGTATCATCCCTGACAGTGTTAATAGGCTAGATTGGGAAATGAGTGAAATGTGAAGTCAGATATGGCACTAACCTACCCAGGTCTCACTTGGATGCCATATCACAGGCAGGCAGTGTAGACACACACCATTATGGGCATCTTATTATTTATTAAAAAGAAAAAAAAAAAATCAAGCCCTTCTCACAGCAAATCCCTCAGAAAGATGGGAGGAATAGGAAGAGAGGAAGTCAAACAGAACAAGAATGATAAAGATGAAGGAAAAAGTACCACTATAGTCTCACCAATCTAAAACCAAGGTTTGGGTGGAGTCCAGCCGGGGATTTCCCGGCGTACAGCGTTGCCTTGTTTCCTATACTCTGATTGGGTAGTGGCTGACCTGACACCGTTAGAGTTTGTCCGCTCACACCTCACCACCTGGCCTGACATGACTTCACCCACTTCTGTGTGTGTGTGTGTGTGTGTGTGTGTGTGTGTTTTGTGTGTGTGTGTAAAGACAAACTAATTTAAGTTATAAATATAATTTAAGTTATATATATAACAAAGTGAACAGTGGAAGCACGTGACAGAAGCTTAATCTCCCTCCAATGGATTAACTCCCAGTATGGGCCTGGATGTTGCCGCTCGTGAGTGTTTTAACTTATTTATTTCTATTAAGAAAATAGCGTATGTTCTACTGATTCCTTCAAATTATATTATAAACGTAATTGTTACATTACTTACCCAACTTAGAACTACCGTGAAAGTCGGTAAAAGTAACTACATTTTTTTCAGCACCACTGTACAATATGTATGCCACATTTCTTTATTGATGTACAAGAGCCATATGCATTACAAGTTTACCTTCCTTTGATATGCTAGAATACTTACGTTTATATTGTATTAGTATGTGTGTACCTATCTGTGATGCCTATTACATATATAACAGAATCTACTCATCGCACGTTTAGGAAGTATGGCATGGCTGCACCCAGCGCCAGACCCCACCCAAACCTTGGTTTTAGATTGGTGAGACTATAGGCCTCAACACTTTATCAGGGGATGATTGCCACCACCTGCCACCAGTCTCATACAGTATAGCTCAGTAGTACCAAATTTTTTTTTTTTTTTTTCTTTTTTTTTTTTTCCTTTTTTTTTTTTTTTTAAATTACAACAGAGGAAGTAAAAACAAATGAACAAAGAAAAAATAATCCATACACCGGGTTACTGGCATCCTCCATTCATAAAATATCTGTAACAGTTGGCCTTCAACAGCTGTAGGTTGAAGTTTGGGAGGAAACAACTCCAAGGAAGCGAGTTCCAGAGAGATGCAGTTCGGGGAATAAAAGAATTAAGATAGCCTAGGCAAAAGTCACTGCGTAGTAATTAGCTACTTGCTTGAGAGTGTTCATATCATATGAATCTTTTATAAAGGCTTCAACACGCTTGCATGCTTCAGTCTTGGTCACCTAATGGTGGCTGTCCATGTTGCTCGATCTCTAGTAGTCTCCCAGTTCAGTCCCTTATCCCTGAGGTCACACTTTTTTTCTTTTTTTTTTTTAACACCTTGTCCCAGGTTTTATTTTGGTGTGCCTTTCACAACCCAGCCACCGACATTCACACTTCCCAACCTCTGCACCCAATTGTCGTCCTTCATCCTCTTAACTTGCCCAAACCATCTCAGTCTACACCCCCCCCCTCCAATCACAACACCAATACTTTCAAGTTCCATCCTTCCTCTCAACTCTTTGGTTGCAATCCTTGCCCCCCCCCCCCAGGCCCTGTATTCAAGGATGCACAATGCATCATTTGTCCGACGTGTGACAAAATGAGGTTTAGAGAGAGAGAAAAAAAATAAATAAAAAGGAACAACAGTAGACTAATGTACACTCTGCAGTATACAGCACTGTCCAAACAGTTGTAACATTTCGATGACTGAAGGTCATGTTTGTCAAATCAGCAGTAACACAATCTTGTGAAATCACCTTACCTGTGATAAGAGAGGTGTGTGTGTGTGTGTGTGTGTGTGTGTGTGTGTGGTGGAGGGGGGGGGGAAATCTTCAGTACTAGTATGTTGGCTCTTGGGATCATGTTATCATGGGGAGTAGATTTAGAGCTTGATAATGCATCACTTACTGGTGAATTTTATTGTTCAGGAAAGTACAGTTGGGTCTGTACATGTATGATTTTGAGGACGCAGAAAAACTTTGTTCATGCCAAAATCATTCAAACCAATATTAATAATGTGTGAGGAATATTAATTACAACCGCCGATCACAGGAGCCTATTCATGTGTGACTTTTAAAGCACTGTCCACTGTCTTTTTTTTCATCTTGTCACATCAGCATACCTCACTTATGAAGGATACATCAAGCATAAGCAACATAGTAAGTTTAACACAGAAAAATAATAAAAAAGTAGGGAAAAATTGTTTGATTCAGTTACTGTACTTCGTAAGATTTGAACGTATTGAGCAGACATGGGGCCAAGGCCCGCTTCGGCTGCGGCTCTATGAAGCTGTGGTTTTTAGTTCGTGGCTTTGGCTTCAGCTTTGTAAGTTTCCAGGGGCTTTGGCTTTGAAGCCAAGGGGCTGGCTTCAGCCCCAACTGCTGGCCAAAGCACCAGGGCCAGAAAATTTGTTACAGGAACAGAATATGTTTACATGTTGGGTCAGTGGAAACAATGCTTCTTAATCCTGTTTGAAGTTATGATTTTCATACTTGCTGGTTACAACTGGGATAGGGTGACACAGAGCTGATTCATACAGCTTTGGTTTAGTATTTGTGAATGTTTACCAGACTTCGGCTTACAGCTTCACGACTTTCCAAGGGCTTCGGCTTTGGCTTCTTGACTTTTGAAGGGCTTCAGCTTCGAAGCCAAAGAGCTGGCTTCAGCCCCATGTCTGGTACTGAGTTTGAGTACTGTACTTTCTGTATGAGAATATGTGGGAGAATTACGAAATGTTTAAAGAGCAAATCATTGAGATAGTATGGACACTTTCAAAGAATGTGCTTGGTTATGGTGGGAGAGAAAGTCTTAGAAATTTTACCTTATTTGAGGGCACCGTCTGCATTTCTGAAGTTCTTTTTCTCCAGCTCCTACTGGTACTTATAATTTTTGGTGCTCGTGCAGTTGCAAGGTTTCACATCCATATTCTAACAGTAATGTGGTTAGCCTAATAACACACCATCATGTAGTCCTCTTGCAGCCTCATTACTCAGATCTCTACTCCATATCAGGGTTTTCATAGCACCAACCACTTTGCTTCCTTGGGTCACTGTACTCTCAACTTCCTTCAGATTATATACATCCCTTTTCTGATGTGGCATGTAAATAGGCCTTCTTAAATTCTGACTCTTCCAGTCTCTCCCCTTTCATTAACATAACTATTTTGTTTCCTCTTCTCACCCAGCAACCATGTTTTCCTCTTATCGAAGCTTGCTTTCAGACTTCATTGCTCAGAAGTATGAAACAGGCAGTCAATTAAGATTTTACATTCACTGTTAGCAATCAACGTATTATCATCTACATACATGAGATTTTATATATTTCACATCTCACCATTCATATCCAATGTTTTTAATAACCATGGGGACATCGCACACCCATGTTTTACTAATTCTGATACTGAATCACTCACTCAGACATTCACGTGCTTCATTACCTTTGTTAATGCTCTTCACACTGTTCAGTACTTTACTTATGAAGGCTATATTACAAGTAAATTCACAGATTAATACCTCACAAGCCCCAGGGTTTCCACTATGTGCAAACTCTTTATATGGCTGACCCATTTGAGGTCACTATTATTTAAGGGATTTTATCTAACCCCCAACACCACAAGCCTACCCCCTGAAGGGGAAAAAAAAAAAAAAAAAAAAAAAAAACAGTATAGTAGTTATTTTTACTTGTTTGCACATGCTTTCATTGTACAGTATAATCCTTCTATCCATCATTTTCTAATCAAGACATATAAAGTGAGAGTGACCAGTTTCTCGTCCCTTCGCATCATTGCATGAACTTCCTGTCAGAAGTAGATCATCATGGAACACATCTTGTTGGAGTGCCTTAACCCACGAGATCACCAGGCATCTGAAAATTGAATGAGAGCAGCAGGGCTAAAGCACTACACATGACACAGTACAAAGGCCCAGCTTTGATCTGCATGCTTCAGAGAATTGAACCATAAAGGGGAAAATACTTAGCCTAGGTGGGTCAGGTATCCCTTGTATTTGAAAAAAGGAGCTGCAAATGCATGTACAGTATAAGGTTACATGTATAATTTTTTAGTACATCAGTAACTTGTGGTCATGTGTTCGCAACCTGAGTTAAATCTAATGGCAGTACAGCATGTCCTTATTTTACAATGAAGATACATTTGGAAAAAATCCATTGCATAACAATTTATCATATGCTGTAGCTATTCTGTAAACTATAACGTGGGCTCAGTGAGGATATGTTTTTGGTCAAGGGTCACCCACCCAACAATCTAAAAAAAAAGTTTGCAGCTTGCCCAAACTGTTGTGCTGTTTCACTTCACTGGCTGCTTACCACCAAAAATAAGTATAAAAATAAGTTTCTAACTCACCTAAGCTGGTAGCTGTTTCACTTTACTGCATTTCACATGCTACTTGAACTCCAGCACCACATTATTGTTCCATTGCTGACATAGTACCGTATCTGAGTTCAAAGGCCATCTCGGAACAGACAGATGCCTGTAAGCGTGCATGTTAGTGATCACATAACTGAAAAAAGTCATCGTACATGGACCAGTGGGGCTTTGTATGGGATTATAGTGATGGTACAGTACAGCACAAGTGAAAATATGATCATATGTCAAAAAAGAGTCCTAACTTTCTGGCAGTTGTATAAGTGATTCAGTGCATTCCAGTTCATCATAAAACTAGGATCTGTTGTAGTATACTGAGGGAAAATTCACTACCGGGTATACATGGTAGTGAGGATAGCAGCAAGTACGGTACTTGAGTTTTATTCAGAATTCACACTAGGTTACCTGTACATTACAGTATATTTATTGTAGCTTTGTAATTATATATTGCTTAGTTACTTTTATATACAGTATTTTCGTAGACTTATGGTATTCTCTCTTTTAGTTTATAATCTTTAGGAAAGTTCACTCAAGACAGGAAGTTGAGTTTGATGGCCAACTGCTTCTCAACAATGGCATCATTGTTAGGGAGTGTTTCGTAGCTGGGTTGGTTTCTGTGGTAAGCTGTGTTCCTGTCCAGTATCCTTATCTTGATAAGATGCATCATTAGTGTAGCTTAAAAAAAAAAAAAAAAAAAAAAAAATCCTCCTGCACAGAATTATATTTATATCTGCATCCTTGGATGTTTTACTTTTCACGTCCACAAATGTCAAAAATCAGCATCCAGTTTGCAGTTTTATATACAGTATTTATATACATAGAGATAGGTAGATAGATAGATTACTGCTGTGTTTTAAGTTAGTGTGCCAGAAGGCAGGAAGTGCGCAATGACACGTCTTATCAAGCTTTTACCACATCAAGCCTAACATTTAAGTGTTCTTATCTCCTTTGACTTTTTCATTTACCAGTTGCTGTTTCATGTTTGGAGTGTGCTGTTGTATTCACAACAAATACTGTGTATATACAGTATATATATACCAGTATTATATAAATATATATATATATATATATATATATATATACCAGTATTATATAAATATATATATATATATATATATATATATATACACACACACACACACACACACACACACACACACACACACACACACACACACACACACACACACACAGTAAAAGTCCTCTAATCCAGCCACCAATAATCTAAAAATCCCAATACTCCGAATTATTCATGGCAAAATTTTTCAGTTTTTTCTGGGATTTTTCCAATTTCACTGAGCCTTATCCAAGGATATATCTGGCATGGACTTGCCCTTGGACTTGGATGTACCTGCCTGAAACTATTCATCTACACTTCTGTACACTTCCAGTGAGTAAAACAAAAACCCATATAATTTTAAGTGCTTATTTAATGATCATGTATATATTTTTTATGTTTTCAAAGGGCCCCCCCAATAGTCCGAAAGACCCTCGGTCCCCTGCGATTCGGATTATGGAGCTATTACTATATATATATAGATAAATAGTGTATATACAGTGTGTATATATATAGGTGGTGGGGACCATCATCCACTCACTTCATGTAGTGCTGCCTACTTCCTTAGCCTTTATCATTCTTTTTCTGTGCCTGCCCTCCTCTCTTCCTGTTTCTCCCATCTTTCCTGTCACTTCTTATTGCTTTTCTTTCCCTTACAGGCAGCTTTACATTGAGTGACAAGCCAAATGATTTCCTGTAAGCCAAGAAACCATTTACAACCCTGGGTGGTAACCATATAACCAAACCATATGTGCTCCCCACATGTCAGCAAGTGGGTTGGTGGAAAGTTAGTGCCCCTCCGTTTAAAACAAATAACTCGAAGTCAAATGGCTACCCCTTACAGGATTATGGCGTCTGGCAATAGATAGATATAATTACTGTATATATGTAGCTTTTTACTCATCCCTGTCCCTCTTTTGTGTCTTTGTATTTTATATGCATCTGTTTGAAAGTCCATGGGAAGGAGGGAAAATGTTAATCACCTCAACATTGCAATACTGTATGTGGTGTTTAAGGCATCATGGATATTCAGAATCATGAGTATTAGCAGTGAAAGCTACCATACTGGCGGCAGTAGTTAGCAATAAAAGAGTAATATAACTTTAGAATATAGCCCATGTAGTACATTCACTTGAAACTTATTGAAGGTTGTTAAATAGAAACAATAATAATGTTGGTGTTAGATTATTTAACTACAGTACTGTAACTTGGCCAAAAATTCACTCTCCATCTCAAATGCTAAGTTTTAACAATAAATCATTGCTAGAATATGATACTGTAGTCAGTTTATTTTCATCTGAGGGAACTGAGCCATTCTTCCAAGTTAAATGCTGATTCGAGGTTACATGAAATGAGGAACTAAAGTTAAAAGGTAGCAATGGGTCTCCTTGGTTACTAGTGAGATTTTCCCTTCAGTCTGACTACACCTGGCTCTCAGCTGAGCAGAGAGGAGTTGGGGAACTTCGTCAGATGAGATTACTTGCGGTAGTTACTTTCCTTACATGGAAAGGATGCAGAGCTATATATATATATATATATATATATATATATATATATATATATTGCACTGAGCTATGTGATATAAAACTACAAAAAGACAAAAAACCAGGTTCATTAAGGTACTGTACTGCTTTCCGCCAATAAAATACAGTAATTCAGTGTTGTTATATATATATATATATATATATATATATATATATATATATATAAAGGAACAGCTAACAGCTATACTTATGTAGATATGAATGGACAAGAAGATTATATATATCGTATTGATGTTTAGTGCTCCCACACTCCATTCCCGTCTCAATTTAATCCATTTCGATTTAAAGGTTCCTCTTCAGAAAAGGAAGTGTGATAATGATAAAACCTTTAAAAATTATGTGAACCATGAACTCGAATGTGTGTGTGTGTGTGTGTGTGTGTGTGTGTGATGAATGCAAGTTTCCAGTTATTTTTCATATATGGTCTTCCTCATTTGTCATGTTGAGAAGTTAACCATTTTTTAAATAGCATCGATAACTTAGATTAGCAGAAGCATAAGTACAAGAAGTATGGCAATTTTTCATGGGGCAACCCATAGAAGGTACCATGTTATTCTTTTTGTCATGTTGATTTCAGGTGATTACAGTAATAATTCAGTGTTTGCATAGCAGTTCCCAGTCGCAGTTAGTAAGTTTGTCAGTCAGTCTTCATTCTGGGTTGGCTTGCGTGTTCCTCTTGAATGTTGTAGAGAGGATTGAACAATTTTTAAAGAGCGAGCTGGAATGGAATGCGCAGTTCGGGTTGTGTAATTTGTGAAGTTGCTTTGTGCTTAGTAACAGCACGTCATAATGCTTTGTGTATAGTAACACCATTTCTTAATGCTTTATGCTTATTGACATCAATAATTTTCTTATGCTTTGTGCTTAGTAACACCATTTCTCAAGGTCATAATGTTACTAGATTTTTTTAATAGCCCGTTAGCCAGATGCAGATTGCTTTCGTAACACACACACACACACACACCTGCCTTAAAATACTTTCTATTTTGCCATTGGATTTAATATTCCTTTAATTTATTCTACATAGTCTGCAAAAGACGTAATGGTACGGTACTGAATATTGCACATTCATGATCAGCCTCGTTAGCCCCATCACTCCAATGACGTAATTTTTTTTCCTACTCCCAGGATATTATTATTTTCGGATTAGGATGAACATTTTAAACTGGTGAGGCAAGATGAAGTATAGCATTCATTAAATCTATTACTATCGTGGTAGGTGAGGGCGCTCACCATCCACTCGCTCAATGTAGTGCTGCTCTCGGGTGTCTGCCCTGACCTCTCCTCCATCCTTCTTTCCTTCCATCTTCTATCTTTCTTTCCTTCATTCTTTCCTTGTCCTTCTGCCTACGGGTGACTTTACACTCCCTCTTCTGTCTTTCATTCCTTCATACTTTACTTTTCCTTCTGCCAATGGGTGACTCTACACTGAGTGACAAGCCAAATGGTGTCCTGTACACCAGGAAACTATTTACTACGCTGGGTGGTAACCATATAACCAAATTTTGGCGCCTGGTGGTTTGGTGGGTAATGTGCTCCAATCGGATTGAGCCGGTGAAGGTTTATATCCAAGGGATGGTTGGGGTTTATTGCCCACGTAATGCCACTCAGGGATGAGTGAGGTTGGTCACTCATCTTAAATGTCGGGACCAACTGCCTAGCCCCGGGCTCCTACGCTCCTCATGGGGCAACGTAGGATTGGATGATGGATGGATGGATGGATAAATCCATTACTAAAGGTGTCCCCCAACTTCAATAAAATAGTTTGGAAATGCGTCGTCGTAAGTGAAGAGGTTTATGATGTTTCTGAAGCCAGACGATTTTATTCTCACAGTAAAGGGGGTTTAGACGAAAATCCCTCATGCCCACACTCCCAGAGGCGAGACTTTTTTTTTTTTTTTTTTTTTTTTTTTTTTTTGCGATGAGATGTGTTTGTTGTCTTAGGGTGGAGTGTCAGAGTCGTGTGTCCGGGGTGAGAGTGACATTCTCTCTCTCTCTCTCTCTCTCTCTCTCTCTCTCTCTCTCTCTCTCTCTCTCTCTTTCTCTCTCTCTCCCTCCCTCTCTCTCTCTCTCTCTCTACCTACCTACCTACCTACCTACCTACCTATCCGGAAGTGCGACATTGAGGCAGAGATGGTAGCAGGATGATCCGTGTGTTTATTTGGACTAAAAAGATTGTTTACACTATGCTTCAGCACCTTCAATACGAGAGATCTTTTCTAAGTTGAGGTAAAATTCTTGCATAGACCTATATGAAAAAAAAAAAAAAATGCGAACTCCAAGGTGTATGACTCCTTAAGCACGAGACTTAGGGGGGGAAAGCGTCTGGAGGTGGCATTTTTAAGACGTCGCATGACCTAAGCTGAATACAATCGCCTGAGTGAAGCAGTGTAAAAAGATGTATTAGTATAATTACTGAAACCTAATGTTAGTTTAGTATTCAGTTTGTCTCATGGTGTTCTTGTTGAGCTGGGTGTACTTGGTTTAAAGGGCTGTATTATAGAACCACTATTACCAGTGAAAGCCATCATACTGGCAGCAGTAGTTAGCTATAGAAGACTAATATGACTTTAGAATCCACCGGGACTCTACTTTCCTCTCAGGCCAATCTGCACATCTTCCATATCCGTTCTTCTACTATCCTCCATGTTTCATAATTTCACCACGCACTCCATCAGTTCCTGGGGCTTTCCTCATTTTGACTTTTTTCGTTGCGTCCATTGCCTCTATCCTACTGATCTCTTCCTCCTTTCTCACCGCCCTCCTTCTCCCAGCCATTCCCCAGCCACATATACTCGCATTACTTTCATTCTCTATATTTAACTGTTCCTCTAAGTGTTCTCTCCATCTGCCCACTTTTTCTCCCTTCTCCAATATCAATCTACCGTTTTTGTATTTCACTTCCCTACTAACTTCTTTATTACCCAGTCTATAATGTATGTTTATGAAACCGATATGAGTCGTATTTCGAACGTATTGGTCGTGAAGTGTGTGTGTGTGTGTGTGTGTGTGTGTGTGTGCGCTTGTTTGTACCAGTTGATGTCTGTATGGTTGGGATGCTGGTAGGGGTGAGGGCTGGGGAGGTGGGGAGGGAAGTAGAGCCCGGGGGGTAAGAGAGTGGGGGGAGCAAGTGGGAAAGATGCACTAGGGGAGGAGAGAGGGAGATGGTGGTGGGGGGGAAGGAGCTAAGGGATGGATGAGAGAGGGAGAACAAGGGAGAGGTGTTATTGGTGGATGATAGAGGTAAGGGGTTGGGGGGAAAAGGGGGAAGAGAGGGATGTACTAGGTGAGGGAGGGGAATGGAGCAGAAAGGAAGAGCAACGGATGGGAGAAGGAAGAGGAGAGAGAGAGCGCATGGGAAAGGGGGGGAGGAAGGTACTGGGAGGAAAGAAAATGAGGTGAGGAGGAGGGGAAGGCACTGAAGGAAAGGAGAGGGGAGGGGCACCAGCAGGGAGATAAAATTTTGGAAGTGAAGATCAAGGGGGGAGGGGAGTGTAGGTTGAGATGAGGGAAGGTGAGAGGGGAATGAAGGGGAGATGATTTAATCCGTTGAGCCTGATGACATTTTAATAGGCCACAACGGACGATTTGATTCAGCTGGAGGGAGATCTGTTGTAGTAAATGGCATAATGAAGGCTATATCTAAATTCCACAGTTCGAAAAATATGTACGACTAATTATATAATCGTGTGGAGGTAGAAAGGATAATAACACACGAATGATGTCTGATTAAGGGAATGAAAAGAAGAGGCTAGGGGATGCAGGTTAATTAAGTGAGGTAAGGTGAACGAAGGGGTTTTTGTTGGGGTTCCTGAGGATGAGAGGGCAAGGGTGAAGGGTGAGTCAGGGTGGAGGGGTTAAGGAGGGGGGCTTCAGGGTGACTCACAACCTCAGTCTCGCGTGTACACCCGTGGAGGTAACATGTGTGCTCTCTCACGCTTATTACGCCACACACACAAGGGGAAAAAAACTGTATACCCATCAAACACGCCAATGTTACGTGTACCAGGATCCGGATTCACAAACAACACTACGACCAGTTCCACAACGTAACTCCGTATTTTCGTGTGCAGGAAGGGCGAAGGGTGTCTATAATCTTCCCTTGGTTCTTGTTCTTCCTGCAGAAATATATCTTGAAGTACGAGAGGGAAATAATTGTGAGTTTATTAGTGAGTCAGACCGAGAGAGAACGTAAAAGAGAGCTGTATTCATGAAACAAGCGATTGTGTTGAATGAGTTTGCTGGCATCACTTTTATCTCCCGTGTGGTGGAACGTTGGACATTGTTATCAGTGCTGTGTAGACGTGTTTTTGTGTTGGTGGTAGAGGTGGTATTGTCTTGTGTATTGTGATGTACTTGAATTTTGAGGGCACAGTTTTAATTGTGGACCAGAAATTTTTTGGTTGTACCAAAAAAAAAAAAAAACTGAGGACACTGATATAAAACGCTGTAATATGTTAAATCTATACTGTATGAACTGTGTTCAGGATATGAACTGAATGAATGTAAAGAGTTAGAGTACAGAACTGGATAAATTGGGGCCAGAAAGTATTTGAGCACATGGCTCGATGAAAAGGAAAAGTTTTGGGCACAGACTTACCCTGATTTAAGTGTATCCAGTCTTCCTTCTTCAATTGGATTTATATATATATATATATATATATATATATATATATATATATATATATATATATATATATATATACCGGTATATATTACCTATCCATTTGACAAAGAAACTAACGGCTTCACAGCATTGACGTATCATGATTTTATCACGCCATTTCCGGAAGAGTTTTTTTTTTTTTTTTTTTTTTTTTTTTTTTTTTTTTTTTTCAATCTTCGCAGTAACATTTCGTCTTGGAGGAATTCGATAATAAGCTAACCTTCCATAATCCCATCAACACAAGAAGTCATGCCTAAACTGAATTAAATCATCTGCCAGCAACAAGAATAAAGTACGGTATTCTGCGTGCCATATGAGGCTTCCTTGGCGATTTTCGCGTATTGCACCGAAATATTCTTTTGTATATTCTTTATATATTTACGGTATATAATTTTTTATGTGGACATAGTTTGTATCAGTGAAATATATTTAGACATTGAGCTGTAGTATGCAGGAAAAATCACAAAGGGAAATGTTACAAAATCTCCCGAGCCACTAAGATTACAACCCTTAATTTCAACAAGACTAAGGAAAGTGCACGTAGGTTTGAAATAGGGCTCATGCGCCGTGTTGACGTTGAGTATACGTAACGAAATTATCGATTGTGATGCTTGTGTCAGTCTGGCCACGTGGGGTGCTGGGACTTCCGGTGTGGGGGGTGGGGAGTGTGGGTAAAAAGGAGGGGGAGGGGGAGGGAGGAAAGGGGGGTGGTATGCAGGAGCATGGGGGAGGTTGGGAAAGTGGTGTTGGAGACGAGAGAGAGAGAGAGATTAAAGAAGGTGATAGAGGTGGCGTGGGCAAGAGAGTGACTGGTACAAGCATCGTCAGTTTGGTGCATGACTGGCGCTTGCTTTAATGCCCCGACAAGTTCCAGCAGGCCCGTAGACACACACACACACACACACACACACACACACACACACACACACACACACACACACACACACACACACACACACACACACACACACACACACACACACTTTCCTTCCTTACCAATGTTAGTCATTTCCTTTATTCATTTCTCTGTCTGTCTGTCTCTCTCTCTCTCTCTCAACCACACCGTTTAGATATATTACAATGTTAACGAGTCATTTCCCTCTCATATACAATCTCTCTCTCTCTCTCTCTCTCTCTCTCTCTCTCTCTCTCTCTCTCTCTCTCTCTCTCTCTCTCTCTCTCTCTCTCTCTCTCTCATCTCCACAAGCTGTCACATTGCCTTTCACTGCCCCACTCACTCAGTGTCACTCACACGCTGACTTTCTCACATTTGCTCTCTTTGTTACCCTTTCTCTTGTGTCTGTCTGTCTGGAGAGAGAGAGAGAGAGAGAGGCGTTAAGGACAAGGGCTGAGCCACCACCGGAAGGCCTGGCACCCCCCCCTCCCCCAGGTCACCTCCACCCCTGTGTTTCCTATGTTATTGTTAGCGTGGTGACGACCCTCGACCCCCCTTGTATAAGTACCACCACCACACCACACTTCTTACTGCCAGCCTGACAAACACACTAACTTCTCTACACTGCATAACCACTGCTACCACCGCACTACACTTCTCTTCACCTAGAATAAGCACCAACACACCCCTTCTCAGTACCACTACTCTCACCATATCTGTCACCACAAGTACTGTACCACCAAATCTGCATCCATCACTAGCGTTGCTTCTGCTACTGCAACTACCACCTCATCAACACTACCAAATGAAATTATCCTTATACTATAATAGTATCAAAATTATTCTTACCACCACCACCACCACCACCATACATACGACTGCCAACATACACGTACCGTACTTGTCACTTTTGCTTCCTCACCTCCCCCTGCTAACATCACATCTTCCACTACTGCCAACATACTACTGCTACCACCACTTTACCAATCCTACCACAACTACCAGCACACGTACCACTGCTACCACCACATCAACTACGTCTACCACCACCACCACTACCATCACAGAGAACGAGAAAGTGGTCGTAAAGTGTAAAGTCTGTGTTCCTTTTCTTTCCAACTTCCAACTTCTTCCGTTTCCATCCTCTTCCCACTTATCCCTCCCCTCCCCCCCCATCTCTCTCTCTCTCTCTCTCTCTCTCTCTCTCTCTCTCTCTCCACACCGGATGGGGAGTTTATATACCTCGGGAAAGGGGGGAGTGGGTTGGTGAGGGGAGAGGTGATAATGATAAGAGAGAGAGAGAGAAAGGACACATGTACTTTAACAGTGATTTCGGGTACTGGATGAAATGTGTTTGTGGTTGTGCTAGGTATGGTGGTTGTGGTACACTAGGACGCTTACTGCGAGACCAGATAATGTTGGTAATTGTGGTAGAAATGTTGGTAGGAGATTGAGGTGTTGGCAGTAGTTTCAGAAATGTTGGTAGTTGTTATAGAAGGTATGTTGTGAAGAATAGTGGTGGTGGAAAGCGTATATAGGCTATTGTGAGAACAGATGATATTGGTAGTGGTGGGAGGAATGTTGGTAGTGGTGGTAGAAGCTGTGTTGTGAGGCGAGAAAATGTTGGTAGTGGTGGTAGGAGGCGTGTTACGAAGACATGATATTGGTAGTAACGATAAGAATGTTGGTAGGAAACGTACGGTAGATAGGGTGTTGCAGTGAGTGTTAGTGTTGGTAGTGGTGGAAGGATACTTGTTGTGTGGGTAGAGATTGTTGTAGTGGTGGTACCGTAGATGTATTGGCAGTGGTGGTGGAAGCTGTGTTGCGAGATGGGGTGATGGTAGCTGTGGTAGAAATGTTGGTAGTGGTGGTGGAAGTTGTGTTGTGAGAAGGGTAATGTTGGTAGTTGTGATAGAAATGTTGATAGTGGTGGTGGAAGCTGTGTTGCGAGATGGGGTGATGTTGGTAGTTGTCGTAGAAATGTTAATAGTGGTGGTGGAAGCTGTGTTGCGAGATGGGGTAATGTTGGTAGTTGTGGTAAAGTGTTGATAGTGGTGGTGGAAGCTGTGGTGAGGTAATGTAAGTTGCGTTATTTTTGTCACAGATAACTAAAATGTCGCAGTAGTGGTGGTAGTGGTGGTGGTGGTGGTTGCTTCACTGCTGTAGATAATTGTGGTAGTTGTGGTAGGCTGGCTGGTAGTTGCTGTGGCGAATCATTTGGAATGTTGGTAGTCATAGAGAAACAGGTTGTGGAAGTGTTGATGGATTGGGTGATAATGATGGTAGGTGTGGTGGTGATGGTGGTGGTTGATGATGATGGTGGTGGTAGGTTTGGTGGTGGTGGTTGCAGTGTTAATAGGTCGAGTGGTAATGTTGGTAGGTGTGATGGTGGTTGGAATGTTAGTGGATTGGGTGGTATTGTTGGTTAGTGTGATTGTGGTGGTTGGAATGTTGGTAGACTAGGTGATAATATTGGTAAGTGTGGTTGTAGCTGTTTGTGTTAATGTTGGTAGGTTTGGTGGTGGATGCGATGTTGATGGGTTGGGAGGTAATGTTGGTAGTGGCGACGATGGTTGGGAGATAATGTTTGTAGTAGTGAAGTTGTGATGGTAATGTTTGTAGTTGGTTAGTTTTGATGTTATGATGTTGGTAGCTATGAATATTTTTGGTAATGCTGGTAGTTAGTGAGATGCTGGTAGCTGTGATGAAGTTGTAATGATGGTAGGGATGTTCGTAATGTTGGTAGTTGGGGAGACGGGTTATAATGTTGGTAATGGAGGTTGTGATGGTATTTATTGTAATGTTAGTAGGTACGAAGCTCTGGTGGTTGTTGTGATGTTGGTAGGGGTGTTGGTAATGTTGGTAGATGAGGAGGCAGGCACGGATGTTGATAGTGGTGGTGCAGATGATATTATTTCAGCTGTAGTGTTGGTAGTAGTTATGTTGTGATGTTGGTAGTAGTTATGTTGTGATGTTGGTAGTAATGTTGGTAGATGGGGAGACAGGTGATAATGTTGGTAGAAGGTATGAAGCGACACAGGTGTTTGGTGACGTCATCAGGTGCCAGAGGTTAGTGCAGGTGCCTCTCTCTCTCTCTCTCTCTCTCTCTCTCTCTCTCTCTCTCTCTCTCTCTCTCTCTCTCTCTCAAACTTTTTTAATCATTTGTCAAGAGAGCAGTTGTTTACAGTTCTCTAAAAAAATAAAAATCAGACACGTTCAGATTGATTAATTGGTAGAATTGGTAGAGAGAGAGAGAGAGAGAGAGATTCGTCTTTCTTTTGGAAGATACATAAAAAAATATGTGGCCTTTAAAGATGAGAGACAGAAGGACAGAACTCTGTGAGAGGAAAGAAGAGAGCGTTGAGGATTGTGGAAGAAAACACACACACACACACACACACACACACACACACACACACACACACACACACACACACACACACACACACACCACAATCAACACACATACATACGAGTACATACATACACTACCATCATAAAGCACACATACATACGTTTAACCTGTATTCTCACACACACACACACACACACACACACACACACACACACACACACACACACACACACACACTTCACAATCAACACACATATATACATACATACTGTACACTACCATCATAAAGCACACATACATACATTTAACCTATATTCTAACACACACACACACACACACACACACACACACACACACACACAAAACAAGAGCTGTCCACAAATTGGTACACGGTGGGGAGGTCAAGGTCGGTGCGGGAGGAAGAGGGACTGGATCAAATGTCACCTTTAGTCCGGGAAAAAAAATAAAAAAATAAATAAGTAAATAAAAGAAGCGTTCGTCTCTTGCCACTTTCTCGTTTATTAGCACTGGGGATAAAAATAATGGATGTTTACATGTTATTTATCATTATTGTCGTAATTCCGTATTTTTCTTTGCCCTAACATGTTTGGAACCTGCTCATACGTCACCTTTATTCAGGGAACGTCTCTCTCTCTCTCTCTCTCTCTCTCTCTCTCTCTCTCTCTCTCTCTCTCTCTCTCTCTCGTGGTTGCTGCCCCCTTCTTTTAGTCACTTCGCTCCCCTCCTCCCCTTTACTCTCTCCATGTTATAGTACAGTGAGGGGATGCCGAATGGAGGGTTATGGCGCATCTTTTGGCAGAGAGAGAGAGAGAGAGAGAGAGAGAGAGAAATGATGATGAATGCACGTTTGAAAAAGGGAGAGTGAGAAGAGGCACCTGAGGGTAGGAGAGGGAAAGTAAGCAGAGGCACCTGGAGAGAGAGAGAGAGAGAGAGAGAGAGAGAGAGAGAGATAAGTGAATATTTGAAGAAGGGAAAGTGAGAAAAGGCGACTGAGAAGAGGAGAGGGAAAAGTGAGAAGAGGCACCTGGAGAGAGAGAGAGAGAGAGAGAGAACGGTACCAGAGTTGCCTAGTCCACACCTGACTCACACAGACCTTGGTACTCTTCCTGACCCAGATTAATCACCATTGCAACCTATTTTCAACACCTTCTTTGGAGTGGTAAATGCCTAGGAAATTACCTGCCTGTTGCAAGTACCGTATTGAAACCGTTAACTCTCTCTCTCTCTCTCTCTCTCTCTCTCTCTCCAGGTGCCTCTTCTCAGTCGCCATTTCTCACTTTCCCTTCTTCAAATATTCACTGATATTCTCTCTCTCTCTCTCTCTCTCTCTCTCTCTCTCTCTCTCTCTCTCTCTCTCTCTCTCTCTCTCTCCCCCCAAACGATTTTATTCAGGTTATCCCTTTTGCTCCTTTGACTTTTTTTTCCCCTACTACCTGGCGATTTCATACAGGTTACGCCCGACCTCTAGTTATGTAGAGGATAATGAATGCTGTTCAGAGCTTAGTAATGAAAATAGAGCAAACCCCTTCAGTCTTAGAACTCTATCGTGATGTGAATAAAACTTTGAGGGACATGGTAAGAATGAACCCGTAAAATATGTCATTTGAGTAAAGGAGTCGAGCATGCATATCGTAAAGCCCGAACGTTTGAGTTAGCTGCTGTCTTGGACTTCTTCCCCATCAGCTAGAGATAATCGTCTGATGTTAGCCACTGACAATTTCTAAGTGCACATCATCATCATCATCATCACCACCAGCACCACCACTATCTTTCGACCACCAGAGATAATACTGTAATAACGTTAAAAATCGATACAGCATCATCATCATCATTATCATCATCATCATCATCATAACCCTTTCCCACCTAAGGATGGGATGATGATAATGGAAGAAACTGATACAAAACATAGCAGTATAAGAGAATGGAGTGGGAAGGATTTCATTGGGTGAACGAGGGAAGTGAAAAAAAAAAAAAGGAGAGGAAAAGAAAGGAGGAAGGGATTAAAGGAGAGAAAATGTGAGGGGGAAGGAATGGTTGGGAGGGATATAGCCCATGACAAGTTATAGGGTGGAGGGTGAGAGGGCGTGGAGAGGGGACGGGTTAAGTGGAGCATTTCAAGTCATCTGCATACGTAAACTAATCTCCTATGCAAATTACACCTGCTTCATAGGTAGGGTAAAAGTGTAAGTTGAGGAAAGGAACCCATCTTATAAAGTCTGTCAGTGGGTTATTGGATTGTGGTAATGGTGGTGGTGGTATTTTGATGTATTAATATTTTCACTGCTTCTTTCTTTGGTAGCTACTTTATCCCTGTATGGTCGTGTTCAGGTGTGTATAATGAATTACGTAGGCCTATGCTTACGGGCGCGTCTGTACTGGTGGTGGGATGGCCGTAAGCGATCGTGTACGGTGTGTTTGTGTGGGGGAGATACTAGTTTATATATAGACGTTGTGTGTGTGTGTGTGTGTGTGTGTGTGTGTGTGTGTGTGTGTGTTAGAGAGAGAGAGAGTAGTGGGTTGGTTAAAATAAACTTAAAGTAATGGAAGTAAGGGAGGAGGAAGAGAAAGGTGGGGAGGGAGATGAAGGTTGAAGAGAGAGAGAGAGAGAGTAGTGGGTTAGTTAAAATAAACTAAAAGATGGAGGTAAGGGAGGAGGAAGAGAAAGGTGGGGAGGGAGATGAAGGTTGAAGAGAGAGAGAGAGAGGCTAGCTGTTTATATCCAAGCTATTAATAGGGTGAAGCCAAGGTGAATAAAAGCATGTGTCTCAAGTAACATTATAGAAAGTTGCCTAAATACCTGTTACCATGCCAGCTTTATACCCAGTCACTACGAGAGGCCTCCCCAAGCTGAGTAAAGTCCTCCAGGGGTAGCATTATTTATTTATTTATGTTTATTTATTGGAAAAGTTTGCTAATCACTTTGTTACTAGAATCGTCTTTTCCGTCCCTTTGTATGTTCATTGATTTATATATTTGGGTGTTATTTGTTTATGTATGTATTTATTTATTGTGATTATTGATGAGTTTGAGGAATCTGTAACCATTTCCGTGCGGTTTGGTGCACTTTGGTACATTATTGAGGCTGCCCCTACTATAATGTGTTCTACTGAGAGAAATCCTAGCAGCTAGAGCCATCAGAATCTATGGTACCGTATCGAGTTTCTCTTGCTTTACTGCTGATACATCGATGAATTATATCTAGACATAACCGCAGATGGTTTTGCTCAGTAGAGGGAGAGCCTTGCAGTCCTTTATTTTTTTTTTTTTTTATGCAGGTGATGGAAATAAAACCGATTAACCTTCAGCCGCAGGACGTAATTTGTTTTATTCTTGCAACAGACATGCAGTTTTATGCTACTCAGGAGAAATTTATGGGCGGAGGGGTTAGAGATGTTGCCTTCACTGACCTCTTTAAGTGGCATATTCATAGATTGAGTAGAATTGTCCGACACTGACAAGAACAAGCAAGAAATACATAAGGGATTCAAAAGGTTAAAGGGGTGGTGAATAATGGGAAATGTTTTTTAACTTAATGGGGCAGAAATTTTACTACACTCCAATCACATCAATATGGCCAAAAATTATCCTCCATCTTGAAGTGAGATGGAACAAGAGATTAATACTGAAATATAATGCTAATCACGAAGAAGTGCTATGGAAGGTATGTAGAGCCGTTGTTTTGCCTTATTCTGTCACTGAGCTACGGGAAATAAGGTGGGAAAGGACGAATATCTCTGCCAAGTTTAGGTGGACGTACTATAGTTTTGAGCAGGGTGTTTGAAGGTGCCATGCCTGTCTGGAGCCTGCTTGTAGCCTTCCTCTCCCCTCACCCCCCGTTCCCCTCTCTCTCCCTCCATATGTCTTGTGTGTCAGGAGAGAGAGAGAAGGAGGGGGGGGGACTGTCAAATAGAAATAGGAAGGATGCTTTTGTGTGTGTGTGTGTGTGTGTGTGTGAGAGAGAGAGAGAGAGAGAGAGAGAGAGCAGAATTTATATCTGTTGGAAGCAGAAGTGATAACCGTAAGGGGAATGATAAATGACACTGTTTGTTTAGGGGAGGGGACAGTGTGTGTGTGTGTGTGTGTGTGTGTGTGTGTGTGTGTGTGTGTGTGTGTGTGTGTGAGAGAGAGAGAGAGAGAGAGAGAGAGAGAGTAAAGGCACTTGCATCCCAACACCTGTGACTGACACCCCACCATTACACCAGCTGGCATAATATTTCACCTGGCTCCCTGTCTGCAAATGTTGAGAGAGAGAGAGAGAGAGAGAAGGGGGGGAGGGACTTACCCTTCCACCAGGTGACGTAATATTTCAATTGGGCCCCATATGCCCCAGGCATAAACAATTCTTGAATGTCCCTGCAAATATTGAGAGAGAGAGAGAGAGAGAGAGAGAGACCCTTGCGGCAGGTGACGTAATATTCCACCTGCGTGCCATCTGCCCCATCTATAAACAATTCCCATATGTCCATGCAAATATTATTACTCGGCCTTACCACTTGGAGGTTGTAAGAGGGAGACTGATAGACACGGCCATATAAATAGACAGACAGATGAAGGCAAATTGAAATAGATCAGCACAATAACCTCTACTGATACCGTAAAGAGTTCAAGACACAAACACAACCATGACCCCACACCTTACAATTGGAAGTTGTATTTGTGATATGAGAAAGGTTGGTGTGTCGAAGGAGGAAGGAAGGCATGTTACTTAGGAGGGGCGGAAATAGCTACGTGGATATCTCTTCTAGTATCACCCATTCAACCCTTTCACTTAGATTTTTTTTTCCACTCCGAGGTGTCCTTTCTAAATGTTTATATAGTCGCCATATGAGAACATGAATTAAAGAGATGGTCATCGTCTTAGTGGGTGGACTAGAGGAGGTTTTTGAATGTTTTGTCTGTGGGGTGTCTTTACTTTTTTTTTTATCATCCTTTGTTATATAAAAAAAAAATGCCGGTAGCAGCAGAAGTCATCATCGTAGTGAAGGGGTCGAGAGCAGATATACCATAGTTCTTTCACCTTAATATGGTCCAGATTTTCGTCTTCTTTGCAACATATTTCACGTAAATCCCAGGGAAAATAAAATAATGCTACGGTTGTCCATTCCATTCGTTCCATAGCACTTCTTGACTGTCATATTCCAGTGCTTATTACGACTCAGCATTCAAGAGGAAGACATGACAGTTTTAGGCCAAGTTAAAATGAAAGGAGTATAACACTTCTTACCCTCCCCGGAAAACAAATAACTCAAAGTCAAATGACCACCCCTTACGGGATTATGGCGTCTGGCAATAGATAGATAGATAGACCATCAATACCGTACATGGGATTAGCATATCACTACCATACTGATGTCTTACCACTACCATTATTCCTATCCTAATACTACCATAATTGTCTCCGCTCCCATACCTACTACATCACAGTAACTACCACCATTACCACTGCTGTAACTACCATGCTGCCGTATTCGTTAATGTTACGTGAGTCTCTAACGCAACCATTACCTGGAGAGAGAGAGAGAGAAAGAGAGAGAGAGGGAGGGAGGGAGAGAGAGAGAGGGGGGGGGCGTGGGGTAAGAGGTACTCTTAAACAACAGCTGAGTATTGGAGTAGTAGGGTGAGTGAGATATGGAGGAAGATAGAAGACAGGTGTGTGTGGGGAGAGAGAGAGAGAGAGAGAGAGAGTAGTGGGTTAGATAAAATAAACAAAAAGAGATGGAAGTAAGGGAGGAGGAAGAGAAAGGTGGAGAGAGAGAGAGAGAGAGAGAGAGAGAGAGATGGGGGTGAGAGGAAGGGAAGGCGTGTTGGGCAGGGGGCTGAAATATGTGCAGTTCTTACACCCCAGATGACACCACCAGACTTAACACGCGAGCCAGCCAAGCGAGGGGAGCAGAGGGGAAGGGAGAAGAGAGAGAGGTAGGAATATGGGAGAGGGGGAGGATGGAGGGGCGAGGAAGAGAGAGAGGAGAAAGGAAAGAGGTAGTAGAGAGAAGAGAGAGAGAGGGGGGAAGGAGGCACGGGAGAAAAACAGGGTTAGGAGGGAGGAGTGAGGAGGGGGAGAGGAAAGAGACGGCCATACAAGGAGGAAAGAATGTGGTGGTAGGGAAGTGTTGAGAGATGGTCAGGAGAGGAATAGAGGCTGGGTTGGGGAGGGGAAGTGGAGGAAGATACCGAGGGGGAGGGAGAAGAAAATGAACTGATTGAGCGTTCAGAAAGGAGAGATTGAAAGAAGAAAAGGTGTATGGAGCTAGGGAAGTGCCAACCCAGGAAGGGGGAAGGTTAGGAGGGAGGGAAGAAGAGGTAAGAAGGGAGGGGAGAGGAGAGAGATGGAGGAAGGCCGGGATCAAAGCTGGCAGGGGAATGAGGATTTACGAGATACAACCAGAGGGAAGGTTGATAAGTGTATCATCAAGGAGCAGGAAGAGATATATAAACTGCCACATCACTGCTCAACCAACCCATAACCTCTACTCTCAATCCACTGCTTAAGTTTTTTAATCATATGCATTTATTTTTTGGAGTTTTATTTTTTCCCCTAAGCTGGTTGACATAAGGATCGACTTGACTGGTAACTGTAGCCTGTAAAGTTGGTTTATGTGCTCTTAAAATTAGTGTATGAGTGAGCCACCTTAGACGACCATGAGAGCTTCTTGTTAGCTACTTAAAAATTATGATAGCTGTTCTGGAGTTAGTATTTTGTAGAGTAATACTGTTTGCCGCGTTGCTTCAGTTATTTAATTTACTGGTAGTGATTTGAACTTGACTGTCGGATACGTTTATGTGAAGCTACAGCATGTGGTGAAAGTTTTTGGCGTATCAGATTGAGCCAGGATTCCGGGGGCTTGAATGATGAGTGAATGGAAGCTTGGCCCATTGGATTGGACTGTCTGAACGGTGCTGCTCCTCACCGTGCCTTAGGGTGGGAAAGAAGGTCCGGATGATGATGATGATGATGATGATTTAAATTTTTATCAAGTAGTGCTATTTTGTTAATTTTCTGGCTTGGCTTTGGCCTTTGCTATGTAGCTTCATTTATTTGATTTTATGGTTGTGGTGTAGCTTCATTTATAAGTGTGATTTTAATGGTTTGGATTTAATTTGTCATGTAACTGTATTTATGTAACGTGTTGGCTATAATTAAGCAAGAAGCGACTGTGAAAAGGGAAGTGCGTCGCCACCTGCTTATCACACGCGATAAGGCTCTTTTATACCACCGCCATTTACACAACATTCTTCACGTACACACATTTGACATTCCTCTCGTTTCCTCACCACCCACCTTATTTTTAATCCTTTCACAATGATGACGTCTTTTCGTATTCTGTTCTTGCTACCGGCAGACGATTTGGTTCAGACTTGGAGAGCCGCCATCATAATGACGTATTTGTAGCTAAAATTGCAAAAATGTACGCAACCCCCCACCCCATTTGTGAAACCTATGATGAGAGACACGCATGTTTGACTTCATACCTCCCTGCAAAATTAGCTCAGTCACATTGCAAGCATGATAGGCCAACCACACCGAGCTGTTCCATAAATGATTGTTAGAAACTGTGGACCTGCATACACTTTCACTCTCTATTTAAAGAAGACGGCAATAAAAGCTCCAGTGAAAATTATGGATAGTGTCCTTGGAGAATCTGGCGCGATGCACAAGGAAGGGAGCATTAGGACAGGCATGATTCTCTATTTTGGTGTGTGTGTGTGTGTGTGTGTGTGTGTGTGTGTGTGTGGGGGGGGGAGTGAGTGCTGGGGCAGGTGTGTGAGTTGTGCAAGGGAGGGGTGTGCGATGTAATGTGCCAGGGAGAGGTGTATGGTGTAATGTGCGAGGGAGGGATGTGTGATGTAATGTGCGAGGGAGGGGTGTGCGATGTAATGTGCGGGGGAGAGGTGTGTGGTGTATTGTGCGAGGGATGGGTGTGTGAGGGGATGGTATGCAGGCTGCTATGTTGGAAGTTGGTATGAGAGTTGATGTGTTCGATGGTAGAATTTGTTTGTATAGTGATGTATGCGTTGTTGGTATACAGGCTGATGTGTGAAGGGTTAGAATGCAGGTGGATGTATGTGAGAGTTGGTGTGTGAGGAAGGGGTGTGTGCGGGGAGGTGGATGTACAGGCCGATGTTATGAGGGGCTGATACGCAGTTTATTATGTGAAAGATTGAAATGAGAATTGGTGTGTAAGGCGGTAGGATTTGGTGGTACAGCGCAGAGTTGTTGGTAGCTGTGTTGGGGAGTGAGGAGTAGGTATGCTGACTGGTATGCGAGGGACTGGTGTGTGTGGATTGATGTGAGAGGCAAGGTTTGGTGTGCGAGGTAGTGTATAAGGGGGAGGTATTCAGACTGGTATGTGAGGGACTTTTTTTTTCACCTGTCGGAACTGGACCAGTCCCACAACTTGATTAGTAAATAGTGATCGCATGAAATTCAGTGAGCCTTAGTTTATGGTAGAAATGTATACTCCTTGATAATTATCAGTCAAGTTATCCCTCTTGTTTGTTGACATGGCCATCAATTGATGTGAAAGAGGTTAGGGATCTTCATCAGGTTAAGACAGACTCGTTGGTTTGTGAGAAGATGTTGTTGGTTTGATGGTGTGAGAAGGTTTGGTGTTGGTGGTGTGTTAGGGATTGCTGGCATGGTAGTGTGGTGGTGTGGGGAAGTGCCGTGAGGTGCCTGACGTCTGGCACCGCGGCACCGCCATGACAAAAACCTTGCCTGAGTCTGGTACGCTTTGGCACGCGAAGGCAGTGCTCACGCCATTCATGGTAAAGTCGGGGCATGGCCTCGCTTGTATTAATAAATTGTATGCAGATGCAATAATGCCACAGAATGCACTGAACGGGCGCCAGCTAATTCCTTATTCTTGTTGATCCTTTACATACACTAGAATTGCTGCCTCTTGCGTAAATGAATATCATACACACTGATTAGTTGACTCCGGTTGTCGCATGTATAGTTTATATCTCACCAGTTGTCTCAGTCGGGGGCAGACAATTGAGTGGGTGCAGTAGTGTGTGCTTAACGTATATTCTCGTGTTCTCGCTGTGTTTAGGATCCCTTGATGTCATGTACAGACATTGTTGCTTATATACCCACCATTGCAACATTGGGGTTGGATGGATTGTTTATTTACAGACGAAGTGTACTCTTGGTCCTTTGAAACAGTTACCCTTTTAAGACCCAGGTAAAGCTTGCCCGTCATACGTTTGCCAGCATGCCGCCACATTACTGCCACTCCTTCAGGCTAAAAATAATGAACACATGAAAAGAATTACTGACATTTATATCCAGTCAGCTTTTTACAGATCCGTACCTAAAGAGAGCGTGACTTCATTATATATATGCAGATAATACCTCCATCCCCCACCGCCAGATTAATAACTAGTCTCATAGAAGCTAGGCCTGCAGTCATATCTCCGTTATTGTGTGTGTGTGTGTGTGTGTGTGTGTGTGTGTGTGTGTGTGTGTGTGTGTGTGTGTGTGTGTGTGTGTGTGTGTGTAACTTTCCGACGGCCTGTGTATGTAATAACGTAAGTGATCCTGGTGCCAGCCCTCCTATAAATCAAGTAGCGTTGTCACATCCTTATCCCATCATCATAGGCTACCGTACCGTATAGGCCTACCCCCATCCCTACTCATGAACAAGCTCCCCCTGTTAGCCCTATTCATTTGCAAATCCTCTGTCTCGCTTCTGTCCGTGTGTGTGTGTGTGTGTGTGTGTGTGTGTGTGTGTGTGTGTGTGCAGTTTAATATTTTACTTAATGTAGCCTATAACACATCAGTCCATTTAACTATTTTATCTCCGTTCTGTCCATCTTGTGTGTGTGTATGTGTGTGTTACCGTGAAGTCAGTGTGCGTGCAGGTATGTGTAGTGATGCGTGTGTGTATCGCCAACCCATTGTGTGGTGTCGTAGAGCAGTGAGTCAGCTTGTCACTGCTTGTCTCAGAATTAAGCCGCTTAGTTGAACCTCCCCCACACCAAACCTAGTAAAATAACTTTCTGGGTTTAGTCTCACGCGCACATAAGAAGCTTCCTCAGTTCTGCGTATGTTTTTTTTTAAGCTTTAAGAGTGCTTGATACGTTTGTGTGTGTGTGTGTGTGTGTGTGTGTGTGTGTGTGTGTGTGTGTGTGTGTGTGTGTGTGTGGCCAGCTGTTCACCACCCTCCTTTCCCTTTTTCTAAGACAGCCTCCCCTCTACCCTCTACCTTCCCTCATTCACTCCTTGTATTTTAATTTTTCAATCCTTTGTCTTGTCCATTCTTTCTTACCTTGGCCGAAAATTTTACTAATGTGGATATTTCTTACATTGTCGTCTCTCTCTCTCTCTCTCTCTCTCCTCTGTATGTATATGTATGTATAAATATGTTTTTGTCATCTCGTCCTCCTCCCTCTTCCCCGTCCCCCTCCCCGTCCTCCCCCTCCCTCTCCCTCCTACCTTGGGCCACCAGCAGTGATCTTGTCGGGTTTGGGTGAAAGTAAGTCATTGATGCGTTTTTGTGTCTGTTAATATTTTTTTGATGGGGACGTGAGAGCATTGCAGCACATTCCCACCGTCCCCGAGATCTGGCCACCGATTACAGTTTTGCCACACGCACATCTCTTGGTCCGGTGTTCGCTGTTTCCTGTAGCTAGCGTGTTCTGTCAGAGGGTGCTTGTAATGTTGCAGTCTTGGTGGCTCTCGGCTATTTTCAGTACAGTATAGGAAAGGCCTCTAGAAGTTCACAAAGGGATTACTTAGGGCTCGCTTAGTAAAAAAAAAAAAAAAATCAAAATAAATTCATCTGCTGGTATCAAGAACAAGTCACTAGTACGTCGCCATATTGAAGGGGATAATATCTTTGACTAAGCATACATCACTGGGTTATAAGCTCCGCACTGTACATAAACTATGGCGTAATATACATCCTAATACCGTCACTTGGACTGGATCTTGATTATGCCTCCTTTTGTTCAGTCTCATTTTGCAAGGAACAGATTTTGCAGACAGCCTTTTGTTCTTTTTGCTTGACCCTGCGGCAGCTTAGTTCCCCTTCCCGCTCCCTCTCTCTCTCTCTCTCTCTCTCTCTCTCTCTCTCAGCCCCAACCTTTTCCTCCTTCCCCACGTCACCCGCCACAAAGCTGGGGAAAGACGAGGGGGTGGGGGGGGAGAGGGAGGGGAAGGAAAGGGCCTCTGACAATGGGTGGACAGTTGTGAGGATAAAACTTTTAGGACAGACGCTACCGCACTCCTGACACGCCTGGCGGGAAATTCAGGGGCAAAAGGAAAGGAGGTTAGGAAGGTTGACGAGCGTTGGCGCGGGGACGAAGTTCGCTGGGAGGGTTTATGTATTCCGTCTGTCTGTAGTCGTGTGTGTGTGTGTGTGTGTGTGTGTGTGTGTGTGTGTGTGTGTGTATGAGAGAGAGAGAGAGAGAGACGGGGGGGGGTGGCACGTCATGTAGGTAAGGGGATGGTTAGGAGCTTATATGGGAATGGGGATTTTTTTTTTTTTTTTTTAGGGATAATAGAAAAGGAACGACGTTTCTAAAGAGTGAAATCAGCTTAGAAGGGATTGAAAAATATGAAATATGAGTGTCCTAGCGAGAACTGCTTGACCGTTAGTTTGAAAGAATGACTAAAGTGGACCTAGATCAGTGAAGGAGTTATAAATAATATCACTTCTTATTACTCGTATCAAAAATAGAACTTATCTCTTTACTTGTATTAGAAATATACCGGTAACGTTTATCTCATTAAAAAAATAACTTACCTCTGTACCTTATCAGAAATATAACTTCTCTTTTTACTCGTATCAAAAATATAACTTCTTTCTTTACTCCAATGAAAAATATAACTTCTCTTATTTCTCGTACCGGTATCCAGAATATAACTCTTTTTACTCGTTTCAGACTGTGTTGCGAAGTGGCTGCTGTTAGTAATATTACGGTATATATACAGAGATTAGTGCAACAGTCCTTGTCTTTACCACGAATATTACTCTCGGCATCCAATATTTATTTTGCTAAAGAGCCATGGACATTGGCAAACAAGTCCCGCGAATTTTGTATATATATATTTTACATTTTTTTCTGGATTTCAGGGTGGTAGGGTACACAGCATGCATGAAAGTCCAGGATTGTATGGGATTCAGTGGTCGTGGTGTTGAAACAGGGACGAGGATTTTTATGGATCGGAAGGATTTAACTTAGTGGCGGGAAGAAATGGTGCACAGTATATGATACCGATGCTGTGCTTTTGAATATTGGTCTGGTGTGCAAAATGTAACCCCCTTTGCACCCAAAACCGAATACAGCCGTCTGATGGTTGGAAGAAAACGTGTGTGTGTGTGTGTGTGTGTGTGTGTGTGTGTGTGTGTGAGAGAGAGAGAGAGAGAGAGAGAGAGAGAGAGGAAAATATCTTGCTGAAGGCATAATTGAGATTATTGGGACCATCTTCACTATCATGTATTCACCAAAACTTTATAAATGTGTTTGGTGATATTAAGAATAATAAATGACATCACCGTACTGAAGAAGCAAAGTATGTATGGCAGTGTATGAGGTAATGGTGGCAGGAGAAGCACAGTATGTATGGCAGTGTATGAGGTAATGGTGGCAGGAGAAGCACAGTATGTATGGCAGTGTATGAGGTAATGGTGGCAATGTTTTGGTGTGTTTCGTTGGCTGGAAGTTGAGATTCGCCAAGCCTTGTGTTGTGATGGTTGTGTAGGTAGACCACAATGAGGGATCAGCAGCCCCCATCCCTCCCTTTGCCACACCATCCAGCCCCTATCCTCTACCCAGATCACATTCTGTCCATCCACCACCAGTGTGACTAATGGAGGGGTGGGTAGGTCGCGATCATGTGAGGTGAAGGGAAATCAGTTGGCCACACGTGAACTTGGGATAATGACAGTTTACGACGTTCATGCATCACAATTACTTGGCCATTTCAGCAGACACTTGACACCGTCCTTTATTCATGTCATTGCCACCAACAAACATGTCATTACGTCAAGGCTGCCAGGTGTATTGAATGGTAATTGGTAGACCTCTGCTATACATTGATGCTGTCCCAGGTTTATATGCGGCCAATTGTACATTCTCAGGAAATAGCATTGTGGCTTAGGACATCATCATCATCATCATCACCGCTTATCATGATCATCATCATCATCATCATCATCACCGCTTATCATCATCATCATCATCACCGCTTATCATCATCATCATCATCATCATCATCATCACCGCTTATCATCATCATCATCATCATCATCATCATCATCATCATCATCCCCCCAACAGCAGTGGCTAAGACGATGTGAGTAGTTGGGATAGGTTGGGTGTGAGGTCATTGAGGTCGCGTGTATGTAGCCAAGGTTTGGGGGGGGGGGTACTTTAAAGAGACTACTGCCAGTATCAGTACAGTACGGAACAAAATTCTTTCAACATGTCTCACCTCTTCTGCTTTTTGCTGTCGTCTTCTTGCAAATATTCCTACATTGATAGAGGTTTTTGTGTTTCTCTGTCCGTATAGCCTGTGTTATACGTTGGGAGGAAAGTTACGGTCTACGGTGAGTGTGAAATTGACGCAGTGGAATGGTGTGTTAACTTATGTTCCTCGCTGTACATACCCGCCACCACAGCTACCATTATCGCAGTTACTACCACCACTCCCACCCCTATTTACTACCACTGCCTTCATCACAGTGAATACCACTGCCTTCACCCCCCATTTACTACCACAACGTTTACCACAGCTGCTACCACAACCACCACCACCATCAGCACCCTAGCTACCACAGTAACCACCATCCACCCCACGAAGTTTTGTCTGTCCTGCCACCTGTACGTTCCCCAACACTTGCTTTTCTACCACCACAGCCACACTACCACCACCGTCTACCATCTACCTCTACATAATAAAACTACCAGCTCAACCACCACCACTGCCACCACCACCACAAGTACTGCAACCACTACACCACCCCTAACTACCAGCATCTACCACAGCTACCAACATTATCCACCGCTAATCACAATCTGACACTAGACCCAGGAAATATCATCAAGGGATTTAACAGAGGGGAAGGGGTCTTAGTTTTAAATCATGCGAATGTATGTATGACTCTCTCTCTCTCTCTCTCTCTCTCTCTCTCTCTCTCTCTCTCTCTCTCTCTCTCTCTCTCTCTCTCTCTCTCTCATTGCTGTCTGTCCAGTCATCCTTTCCTCCCCTCTCAGCCTCCTTCCTCCCTCCCTTCTCCCCTCCCCTCCCCTCCCCTCCCCTCCTCCCCTCCCTCTGTCACTCTATCGTCCTCCCGTCCTCTCAGCTTTCCCTCTCTCTCAAATCATCCTCCCACCCTTCTCCTCCTCCTCTTCCTCTTCCATCCTCCTCTCTTTTAAACATTTCTGCTTCTGTCAACCTTTTTCCTTCCGTCCTTCCTTCCCGTTCGTCCGTCCGTTCTTCCTTCATTTCACTCATTCACTCATTCATTCATTCATTCATTTTGTTCCTCTTGAGCTTTTTTATTTTCCTTCATATACAGCGTTTCTTCTTCACTTTTTCATTCAACTTTCCTATTCATTCTTTTTCCTTCTCCAGTCCTGTGTACTTATATTTCTTCCCTCTTTCTCTTCCCTCCTCATTTTCCGTCTGTCTTTCCTCCCCATCTCTCTCTCTCTCTCTCTCTCTCTCTCTCTCTCTCTCTCTCTCTCTCTCCATCATGGTGTATTAAGCGACCCACACCCAGCCAACATAATTTCTCTTCCTCTCATTTACCCTTAACATCCTTCAATTCTCTCTCTCTCTCTCTCTCTCTCTCTCTCTCTCTCTCTCTCTCTCTCTCTCTCTCTCTCTCTCTCTCTCTCTCTCTCTCTCTCTCTCTCTCTTCATTCATCGTTCACATCCTGCATTACCTCTTTCTGCTTCCTCCCTCCCTCTCTCCCCCATTTCCTACTTCCTTCCTCCCCTCTCTCCCTAGTTCTCTCCCTGTTTTCCCCACTTCCTACACTTCCTCCCTGCACCCTTTTTCCTTAATCATGCTGTTCATCTGTCCTTCCCCTTCTCCCTCCATTATTCCCTCCTCATCAACCTCTTCTTTGGTTCCCGTCTCTGCCTTCCTTACCAACATTTTTTCCCCACTCCATTCCTTCCCTTCCTCTGTTCTTCCCTTGTGTTTCCCCTTTCTTCTTTCCTTTGCTAAATTTTCCCCTCCTTTACAAACGAAAATAAACACCAACATATTTTTTGGTCCGCTTGAGGCTGTTATAGGTCGTTTTCTCCCATCACTTCACCACCCTTATTCTTCCATTCCTCTGCTCTCCTTCTTCATCTGTTCTCCTTTCCCCACCTTCATTTTTCCTTCGTATTTCCCTCTTTCCTTTAAAAGAAGAAAGTATATAGTGAGTGGATGGGAAGCAGGAATGTGGAGGAAGTTGAGAGACTGAAGAGAGAGTTATATGTGGAGTGGAAGAGAGAGGTGAAAAAATTAAGAAGAGAGTGGATGAAGAATTTAGAAGGAATTTGAGTGTAAAGTGGAGGGAATGTAAGAAAATGTTCTCGAAAGAGGTAAAGAGAGTAAGACAGGGTGATAAAGAAGTTAGTAGGGGAGTGAAAGATAAAAATGGTAGATTGCTAATGGAGAAGGAAGAAAAAAATGAACAGATAGAGTGAACACTTACAGAAACTGTTAAACAAAGAGAATGAAAGTGATGCTCGTATAAGTGGCTGGGGAATAGCTGGGAGAAGGAGAGAGGTGAGAAGGGAGGAAGAAATCAGTAGGACACAAGTAGTGGAAGCAATGAAGTCAATATGGGGAAAGCCCCAGGAATAGATAGAATGTGTGGTGGAATGCTTAAATTTAGGGGAGAGATAGTAGTAGAATGGATATGGAAGATGTGCAGATTCGCCTGGGAGGAAGGTAGAGTCCCGGAGAATTGGAAGTCAGTTACAGTTATTTCCCTGTACAGAGGAAAAGGGGGAAAAGCAGTGTGTGGTAATCATAGGGGCATTTGTTTTCTTAGTATAATAGGAAAAGTGTCTGGTAGGATACTTATTGACAGTTAGGGAAATAACAGAGGAAATAGTTGGTAAAGAACAGTGAGGTTTTATGAAGGGAAGAGGTTGTGTAGATAAGATATTCATTCTTAGGTCTTTAGTGGCAAAGATTCTAGAGAAGGGAAAGAAGTTGTATGCGGCTTTCATAGATTTGGAGAAAGCATATGATTGGGTGGATAAGTAATGTGGTAAATACTAAGATTATATGGAGTAAATGGGAAGTTGTTGAGCGCCGTGAAATGTGTATATGAGGGGGCTATGGTTGCAGTGCGTATAGATAGTGGATTGAGAGTATTTTTCTATATGAGTGTTGGATTGAAACAGGGATGTTTCATGTCTCCATGGTTGTTCAATCTGTATATGGATGGGGTTATAAAAGAAATACATGGTAGGACAGTGGATGTTTTAGCAACCCCAATGAGAGGGCAGCGTTTGGAAACTCCCTGTGTTGTTTACAGATGATACTGTATTGTTATGTGCAGACGAAGGGGAACTACAAGGCTTGGTGAACTAGTTTGGAAGTGTGTGTAAGAAACGAAATCTAAAGGTGAATGTGGGGAAGAATAAAGTTATGGTCTTCGAGAGAAATAAAGTCACGGATGTACAATGAGGTTGGATGAAGAGGAAATGGATAATATGAGTGCATTTAATTGCTTGGGTAGTGTGATGAGTAAGGATGGAAGTTTGGAGGGTGAAGTGCTTAAAAGGGTACAACAAGGAAGAAAGGTTGCTGGCTCTTTGAAGTCAGTGATAAGAAACACTAAAGTGAGGATGGAAGTAAAAAAGTCGTTTCATGACAGTATTGTGATATCAACTCTAACATATGGAAGTGAAGCTTGGACCTTGTTGGAAGGACAGAAGTCAAAGAGTGAGAGCAGTGGAAATGAATTATTTGAAAGGAGCATATGGAGTTAAATGGAGAGACAGACTGACAAATGATGAGTGAAGGAGCGTTGTGGTGTGGATGTGGACGTGATAGAAAAGCGTTGGGAGAAATACATTGATGTGGTTCGGCCATGTGGAGAGGATGGAGAGCGAGAGACTAACGAAGAGAGTGTATATGAGTGAGGTGGAGGGAGGGAGAGGGAGGGGGAGGCCAAGGATGAGATGCAAGGATGGAGTGGAGAGATATATGAGAGAGGAGGGTGTGAGCTGGGAGCAGGGCAGTGAAATGGCGGGGGACAGGGCGATATGGAGGCGATTTGTTTGTGACCACTTCTTACGGGATTGAGGAATCTGGCAATAGATCGATAGATAGATTTCCCTCCTTCTCATTTCTCTCTCACCATTTATTATTACACTCCTTTCATGTCCCCATTCTACGTCCTCGTTATCTCCTTCTTTCCTTCTGTTTGCCTCCTCTTCCCTTTATATCTCACTCATCTCACTTTTTTCTGTCCTTTCCTACATCTTCTCCTTTCTTGTTTCAGTTTTTCATTTTTTTGCCTTTCGTTCCTTCCCCATGTCTCTTCATTTCCCATTTTATTTTCTTTCCAGTCCTTTTCCCACTGTACATTTGCCTTTGCTACTTTCTTCGTCCTTTCTTCCCGCCCTTCATTCTTTTCTTTTTTCTCTTTCCATCTTTTTTCTTCCTCTCAGCATCTGTTCTTCCCTTTATATGTCTTTCCATCTTTCCTGTATGTCATCTCTTCTCTGATCCCTCTTTTCTCCCCCTCTAAATATTTTTCCAACCATACCCTTCCCCTTCCCCCCATCCTTTCCTCTTTCCCCTTCTAATTTTTCCCTCCCTACCTCCCTCCATTTATCTTCCCCCATCTCTCCCACATTCCCCCTTCTCCGTCCTCCTCCCTCCTTCCCTCCACTCCCCCTCAAATCTTTCCCTCTCTCCCTCCCTCCCTCCCCCATCCTTCCCTCCCACATTCTCCCCCTTCTTCCCACTCCCTCCTTCCCTCCCCAGTCCTTCCTTCCCACACACTCTCCCTCTTTCCTACCCTGAGTCACCCTGCCCTCCTCCTCCACCGGGTCCACCCTCCCACACATTCGCAGATGCTCTCACAAAAGCACGTGATTCTCTCCCTATCCCTTTACCTTCTCCCTTTCTCTCCATCCCCTCACAATCCCTCCCTCCCCCTCTTTTCAGTCTCCTTGTTTTTCTTCCTTTATTACTCTCCTGCGTTTACTCATGCCTTTCTTTAATTCTTCTCTACTCCCCCATTGTACCGTTTCTCTATCCATATATTCGTCCTTCCTTCCATCCTTCCTTTCTTCCTTCCGTCCATCCTTCCTTCCTTCCTTCCTTCCTTCCTTCCTTCCTTCCTTCCTTCCTTCCTTCCTTCCATCCATATACTGTATACTTCCATCCATCCATCCATCCTCTCTCCTTTTCTCAGTCTCGTCTTTCCGCATTCTCTTTTTTTTCATCATTTCATCCCATGCATCACTCTTGTAGCCAACCCATTATCACACACAGGCTCCTGACTCACCTATAATCGTCTGGTGTGAGTAGGCATAGAATACAAGGACTGTCCTGACCATGAGACGGTTAATGGCGACAGTAGTAACATCCTGAACCTTGTGGATGTCGAAATAAAATCATCTGACGTTAGGAATAATGAATATATATATATATACTGTACAGTATACTGTAGAGAGAGAGAGAAGCGAGCAGGTGTGTTAATAAAAATATCCATGTATTTTCATTTTTGAGCGTAAATTTACCTCATGGATACCCAGTTACACCTAAGAATCTACACCTATCCAGTTACACATACACCCCCCCATACACAGACCACGTTGCTGTATAGAGGACAAAGAGTGGTCGGTGGGTGGTATTGATGTGTGTGTGTGTGTGTGTGTGTGTGTGTGTGTGTGTGTGTGTGTGTGTGGTGAGTCAGCTGCCCAAATCTCCACCCCACCCCTCCCCTCTTACCTCAACACTTTCTCGTTTAACCCCTTGTCCACCTCTTTTGCTCTCGTACCCCGTCTTTCCTCCTCCCGTTCAAGCCCTACACACGTCTTGATAAATGCACTTTACAGACCAAACTGTATACCAGTGTAATTGAACTGTCCTAAGTTTAATCTAGACTTTACCGAACCCCAAAAATAAATTTACAGTTTATCACCCATTATTTCCCATCTTTCCGACATGGGGAATGAGGGAAGGATCTCTCCCGGTGTCTGCATCGAATTGAACACTTCCGGAGAACAGAATGACCCATATCAAGACTTTTAAAGTGAGCACGATTTTGTAACAAGGTTAAAATAAAATTGCCTTGGGTCAAAGACGTATGTGTGGGAGGGTGGGTGTGTATATATATATATATATATATATATATATATATATATATATATATATATATATATATATATATACATATATATACACCCACCCTCCCACACATACGTCTTTGACCCAAGGCAATTTTATTTTAACCTTGTTATATAGAGAGAGAGAGAGAGAGAGAGAGAGAGAGACACACACACACACACACACACACACACACACACACACACACACACACACACACACAAAGAGTATATCATCATCATCATCATCAGCCATTGCATGTCCACTGCTGAACAGAGCCCCCTCCCCCCAACCTTCTCCACGAACTCCTTGGCTGAACCAATCTCTGCCATGTTTTTCGTGCAAACATCTCTATCCCATCTCACCACCTCTTGTCTGGCTTTTGTCTGCTGTGCTTACTATCTCTTGCAGTCCAGTCAGTCAGCCTGTTGCTCCATCGGTTATCTCTTATTCTTGCTACATGACCTGTCCACCTTCATTTCTGTTCTTTTATAACTTCTGTGATGCTTTTACTTTAGCCCGCTCTCTCACGCAATTTGATCTTTTCCTGTCTCTTAAAGATATTCCCAACAATGACCTTTCCATTGCCCTTTGAGAATGGATTAGTGGATTTTCCATTGATTTTGTCAACTTCCAGGTCCCACAACTGTACGTTGTAGTTGGAATTATACCGGTACATGCATTATATACATTTCATTTCATACATATTGGTAAGCTACTTTTCATTATGTCTGTATTTACAGAAAGCTTTCCATCCAGTTGTAATGTGTCTTTCTATTTCGCTATCAATGGCCTCTCGTTAATTTTAGTATTTGCCCCAAGTAATTGTACTCCTCGACTTCTTCAAGAACTTCTTTGCTTATTCTGATGACGCTGTTTGGTGTATTTGAATTAAACATTAGTTTTACTTTGGTTCATCTTAAGCCCTACTTTGAGACTTTCTACGTTCAGGTCGTTTAACATTTCTGCAAATCTAAAATGGTTTAGCATTTCTCCATCTATGTTTACTCCTTTGTTTTCCCAGTCTGACTTTATGAAAGTACTTTCTAGGCATGCTGTAAGTAATTTTGGGGAAAATGCATCTCCCTGATGGATGCCCTTCTCAGTGTTAATCATTTCCGAGTCTTTATGTACCATGATTTAATTGTAGCAGTTCCCTCTTTATATAATTATGTTTTCGAGCACTTTTGCGGTGTGCTCATTTACTCTTTGTTCTCACAGTGAATTTATCATTACTTGGTGCTCCACTTGGTCGAAAGCCTTTCCATAATCAAAAAAACCTAAATGCAGTTTTTTATTATAGTCTCTAGTTTTCTCAGCTGATTTATTGTTTGTAGATGATTGGTAGTCGAATTCCCGCTTCAGAATCCTGCCGTTCACGAATTCTTCCAAATTAGTTGTTATTCTGTTCTTAAGGACTTTAGTGAAGAGCTTTTAAATAACTGATAGTAAACTAATGGGTCAATAGTTACCAAGATTTTTTTTTTTTTTTTTGAGTGGCCTTTATTGTAAAGTAAAATGACTATTGCATTACACCATGTTTTGGGAATTTTCTTCTGTTTTATACACTGGATAAATAAGTGTTCAACCCTGTTTTGTACTTCTACGTCTGCATCCAACAGTACCGATACATCTGTTACTATTCCACACATACTATAGTGTGTGTGTGTGTGTGTGTGTGTGTGTGTGTGTGGCCTAATTGTTTTTACCAGATTGTAGGTGGAGGCACTCACCATCCACTCACTCAGTGTAGTGCTGCCTCGGGTGTCTGCCCTTTCCTTATGTCCTTCCTACCTCTTCTGCCCTTGTTTTTTCATTCTTTCCACTTCCTTCTGCCTACGGGTGACTTTACACTCCCTCTTCTGTCTTTCTTTCATTCTTTCCTCTTCCTTCTGCCTGGTGACTCTACACTGAATGACAAGCCAAATGGTTTCCTGTACACCAGGAAACTATTTACTACGCTGGGTGGTAACCATGTAACCAAATTATGGCGCTTAGTAATTAAGGTGCTCCAGTCAGATTGAGTTTTTGCAGATTTATATCCAAGGGGTGGTTGGGGTTTATTGCTCACGTAATGCCACTCAGGGATGAGTGAGGCTGATCACTCTCATCTTAAATGTCAGGACAATCTTGCCTAGCCCTGGGCTCATAGGATTGGATGATGGATGGATGGCTGAATCTTTACAAAAGCTAGTTATGCTGGTAATGTATATTCCTGTGTTAGTTACTATTTTGTGTGTAGTTGGATGAGGATGATTGATGCTGCTGTCCCCTTCCCCAGACCAGTCAGTTGAGTCATACTCCTGCTTGTATAATTGGTGTTCTAGTTCTATACATAGTGTAGATGCATTGGTAAGATTGTGATTTTGTTGTGCTGAAATGTGTCTGCTGGTTTAATCTTTACAGTGATTTTCAGTTTATTTTTATTGTTGTTACAGTATTATTATTATTATTATTATTATTATTATTATTATTATTATTATTAGGTATTATTATTATTCTTGGTATTATTATTGTGGTTATTATTATTATTATTATTATTATTATTATTATTTTTATTGTTAACATTATTTTCTTTATATAACTAAACTGTTGTGTTGTAAAGCCTTATTTATCTTTAACAACATACTGAGCATTGTATTGTTAGTGCACTGGGTAGGGTATGTGAGCTGCAAAACAAGTGACCAGATAAGGTTTACAGTAACTGATAGCCTGCCTGCCAGTGTGTGCAAGAGCTTGTGGCCAGGGAGTAGCATAGTGATGGGCAGATGAGGCTGGGGGTGAAGAGGGAATATTTGTGCTTGTTTGAAATACTGTAATTATTGTACAAACCACATGGTTGCTTATAACCCGGGAAACCATGTAATATATTGAGTGATAACAGTATACCCAACAATGGATTTTTCACAGTGTGGTGGGTTGAGGCATTCCAACCTGACGTGGTCCATGAAGGTTTACAGTCTATGGATAGGATACTGGTTTCTTGCCTATAATGTCTGGACTGAGTAGCATAGCCCTGTGTCCCTTTGCTGCTGATAAAGTAATCCATCCATCCATTAATCATCCAATCCTACAGTGCCCCTTGAGAAGCGCAGGAACCTGGGGCTAGGCAAGTTGGTCCTGACATTTAAGATGAGAGTGATAAGAATGAAATAAAAGAAAAATAAAATAGCAAAAGTTTATATTTGTCAGAAAAGTAAGAAAAAAAGTCAGGATAGTGTGAAGGCTGTTTTAATTCCAAATTGTACGTGAAATGCTAGAGTAAAGGTGTACGACAGACTTCTGTTACTGGTCTTTGCATGTTATGTCTTATCAGAACAGTGATATATTTTAGGAATCATAGATACTGTATAACAGGGCTTCATTGTAAAGAATTATGTACAGTATAACAAGATTAATTTTCAGAGCTCAGTCAATATCTGGAACATTTTCTGCTTACTGTATACTGTACTGTGCAAACAAATTTGTAGTGAAGTGCCATAGTACATTGCATGTAAAGCTGTAGAAAAGGAGAAGGAACAGAAAAACAGAAAATTGCTTTGTGTACATACAGTAGTGACGTGTAGTCAAGAATTAAGAACAATTCACATTCTGATGACCAAAGCAGAAAACTTGAGCGAAAACCGTGTGATCGAAGTAAGAATTAATTTATCACAAGCTGGTTGTAATACCGGTACCTCTGCATTGCAGTTACAATCGTTAAGAAGTGCCAGCCTCCATCATTCATTTTGTTCACTGTTCTGGAAAAGGTTTGAGGGTGCCAGTTCAGTAAGTCCTCATTATAAGTCACCTGTTTTGGTGCTCTTTCGTATCAAGTCCAAATAAAGTTTAGGTACAGAAAAGTTGCCTGTTACGCAATCATTGCTTTCTACAATGTTGATTTGCCAAAATCCTCTAGTTTATGGAAAAAAAGTGATATTTTGGAGCACATCCTGACTTGTAGTGAAGACTGATTGTATATTCGTGTAGTGCTCGTGTGATGGCCAGAGATGATGGCAAGCCTGGAATTTCGTGAGAAGTTGCTGTACCCCGGCATCACCCCTACCATCCACTGCAACACGTGCAAGCCTCGCCGCAGGGTTAAGCAACAGAACCCACCACGCCCCCTCTCATCACCATATCCGTACGGAGCACAGAATGGGTAAGCTTTTATAATGGTTGTCTGGATTTGATGATGGATGGATGGATGATCCGGATTTGGTTTTGTGTTACTGGTGCCATAGTGGTCTGAGAGTTCCTTCCAGTCACTGTTTTTTGTTGTGATGGTAAACAACAAAACTTTTATTCCTCTATTTCTGCGCCCATGGCCACCCTCGGTTGTGTTGTTGGGGAACACAAGAATCGCTAAGATAGGCATTATTACAATGAGTACCATGGACTCCATGGTGAATTCCATACCTCATCAGAGAAGCTTAGTGCAGTTGGGATTCTAACCCTTGAGATGAAAAAGAAGTCAGCTGTAGAAATGGCTGTAAAGCACCAGTCAGGGTGGTGGTCTGAGAAGGATGATGGGTATGTACTGTGGGCTGGCTTTAATCTCTAAGAGGTAGCTGAAGTTTTTTTTTCTTTCATGTAATGTCACCAGGGATGTAAGCAGTTTACCTACCCAATAATATTCGGAACTAAGATAGCTCTTACCGTAGCTCAGTTGTGGGCTCCAGTGCCTTGCAGTGGGTAGTGTGAGACTGACTGTGAACATTAAAGTTACTTGAGAGAAACATGTAGAGTTACATGGAGAGCCAGACTGACAAATGAAGTAGTGAAGGAGCACTGTGGTGTGGATGTGGATGTGATAGAAAGCATTAGGAGAAATACATTGAGGTGGTTTGGCCATGTGGAGAGGATGGAGAGCAAGAGACTAACAAGGAGAGTGTATGTGAGGGAGATGGAAGGGGGGGAGAGGGAGGGGGAGGCTGAGGATGAGATGGAGGGATGGAGTGGAGAGGTATGTGAGAGAAGGGTGTGTGAGCTGGGAGCAAGGCAGTGAAGTGGCATTGGATAGGATGACTTGGAGGCAACTTGTTTGTGGCCACCCCTTAAGGGATTGAGGCGCATGGTAGTTGATACATGGACAGATTGATAGATGTACTGTATACTGCTGTGCGTATTCTTAGCTTCACAATGCATTCTCGGTTTAAATAGTACTGCATTTGATGTGAGATATGATATGCTTGTCAGAATGATGAAGGAAGGGTTGTGGTGAACAGTGGGGATATTAAAGCTGTATGGAGAGAGCATTACAGTCAGTTGTTGAATGGGGAGTATGACAGGGACAGGGAAGGTTTGGATCCAGCAGATCCAGTGTTTGGCTCTTGGCCTTTGATTGACGCTACTACTGTGAGTGGGGCAATAGGCAGGATGCAGGTGGGGAAGGCAGCAGATGTGCCTGGGTTGACTGCTGAAATATTGAAAACCTCAGGAGATACAGGAGTGAGGTTAGTCACTGACTTGATAAATATGATTATATAGTATATGCATGTGTTGTCCCAGACGACTGGCTGAAGAGTGTAATTGTAAATGTTTACAAGGGGAAGGGTGATACCCTGGAAAGAGGAAATTATAGAGGCATATATCTTTTTTTACCGGATAACGAAGGTAACAGAGAGAGTTCTAGAAGGTATGATCAGAGAAAGAGTGAATATTGATGAGATACAGTTTGGATTTATGCCAGGCAAAGGGACCACTGATGCCATATTCATTGTTCAACAGCTTCATGAAAATTATATAGGAAAGAAAGTGGAACTATACTTTGTTTTTGTTGATTTGGAGAAGGACTTTGAAAGACTCCCTAGAGAGGTGGTGAGGTGGGCAGTGAGAAAGCTTGGGATCGAAGAGTGGCTGGTTAGGATGGATATGGCCATGTATGTGGATGCTCACACCTAGGTAAGGGTGAATGGAGATTTGAATGCTGAGTTTTCCGTGAATGTTGGTGTGCATCAGGGGTCAGTCTTGAACCCCTTGTTGTTTATCATGGTACTTGAAGCCCTCTCATGTGGCTTCAGAAATGGACTCCTGAGAGATGTATGCTGATGATTTGGTGTTGGTTGCAGAAAATGAAAGGGAAGCTGAGGAAAGATTTAGGAAGTGGAGAGATGGTGTGGGGCACAAGGGCTTAAGAGTAAATGCACATAAAACAAAAATGATGATATCTAGGGCAGGAGGTGGTACTGTCAAAGAATAGGGAGAGTGGCCATGTGCGATTTGTCACAAGGGCGTGGGAAGTAATTCCATCTTGTCCAGTGTTTGTGATAAGTGGGTGCAGATGAGATGTAATGCTATTAGAGGTAGACTGTGAGATAATGCTGATTTCATGTGTGCAGTGTATCGGGGAGAGCATGTGGATATTGTAAGGCATAAAAGGATTGAACTTGCTGGTGAGTCTCTTGAGTGTGTGGAAGAGTTGTTATTTGGGAGACTTTATATGCTGAAGGTGGGGCAGGAGCTAGCTCTGTGTTTGTAAGAAGTTCAGGGAGCTGTTGCCTCTCCTGACATTGAGAGGGCTCTTCCTCCGTCCTAAGGGAACTTTTGTTGCAGTATGTGTTAGGAGTGTAATGTTGTATGGTAGTGAGACCTGGGCAATAAAGGAAGAGGATATTCACAGGCTCAGACATACAGAAATGGCAATGATTAGGTGGATGTGCAGTGCGTCCTTGAGTGCAAGGCTTGGGGGGACTAGGTTTACAATGGAAGAGTTGAGAGGTAGGATGGGACTGGAGTGTATCGGTGTTGTGATGAGGAGAGAGAGATTGAGACGGTTTGGGCATGTGGAGAGGATGGGAGATGATAATTTGATGCAGAAAGTGAGAAGTGTTAATGTTGGAGTAGGGTAGTTAGAGGTAACCGAAAAAGACCTCCGATGAGGTTATTGAGTATGACCTCAGGGTTAAACTACATAGGGAAGCTGCCAGAGATTGAGCAGCCTGGAGAGCTGCCATTAGGCGACCAAGGCCGATGCATGCAAGCATGTTGGATCCTTCAAAAACAAAAACAAAAATTCTTAGATTCACAATACATTCTTGGTTTATTCAGTCTTGCATGTGATGTGAGATATGATATGCTTGTCAGCTGTGTTCAGGGAAATTAAGAATATTAATCATGTTTGATGGTTACATGTGATTTGTAACTATTGGGCTTATCTTTAATAACATTAAAAGTCTGGAAATATGAAAGGATATATATTTTCAAAAATAATGTCATTACATCCATAATAGTATCCCGGTGACTGCATACATATGAATATGGTACAGTACCATCTGTATAGATAATTTTAATCAAGTTGAATAGCAGTACAGTACGGTATACAATCATGGTAATTAAAGTTGTACAAAACATAATGTAGCTTTATTTTTTACTTAAAGATATAAACAAATACTCATACAAGTACTCACATTCAGTTGTAATTAGATGAACATGACAAAACATTAACAAAGAAATACTTACACGGACAGGTAGAGTAACAGCAAAGTAAACAGAAGGTAGACAGTCCACCATTCCCACTCCCATGGGGCCTTAGAAGGGACAGGACATTCGTGTGATAGCGGTACATCCGATGATAATGCCTGGCTTGGGGTATTTCCTCTCTACGCCTTGTCTCTCTCTGTCTCTGTCTCTCTCTCTCTCTCTTGCTCTGTCTCTTACACCCACACACACTTGTAGTTTGCTCTTAATACAGACATATTACTCATTTGCTGGTGTTTATAATAGCACTTAATTTCTGCAGTCTATGATAAAACACATTCCAGTGCATAAATTGTTTAGTACCATAAGTACAGAGTGCACCACTTATGAATTTGGCAGCCTCTTTATATGAATAGTACAAGTATAGGATGTACACTTGACCTAGGAAGTACATAATTATTGTACCTTTATAGATATAATGTACTGTATTATGATAGCCTTGGTGTTAAGGGAAAAGGAATGCTAGTTACTTATGTAATATTCCTTTCATCTTGTAGAAGAGGATAGAATAGAGGACTAGAAACCTCCTAGCCCCAGGTATTAGTTTAACGATATAGCAACTCCACGACTCATCATTAGTAATGTAAGGAACTTTATAGTTGTTACAGAATATTGTTGGAAGGAAGATATGAACTGGGGCATTTGTGACTCATGTCCTTTGAGAAAACAAGGACCCATACCAAGGATCTCCTCACCCAGTGGGAAACATGATCAGCACATTTATGATGATGATAATATATGTTTCTAGCTGTAGTAAATGGACATGCCATTGGAGTTTTGAAACATTTACAGATATACAACATAAATGAACAAACTGATACTGAGCATTACTTGTTATTGTGGAAGAATATGATATATTACTACTAAAAGAATATTTTTGTGGGTCGCCTCTAAGAAGTTGAAAGGGCCATCTTCTTTGGAGGGCACAAATTACAGTACTGGACAGTACAGTATTTCACTTTGCTTTCTTATAGGTGAAAAATGGCAGTTTTTGAAACCTGGTATATTTACATGGCATAGTCATTTTATACAGTATAGGCTGCCAGTACTGTTTGCTTATTTTCATGCATAATCTCTAGTGCAACTGGAAAAGTAGCTAAATGTCAGGATAATTCAACTTAGTTTTAATCCACTTCCCATTCTTATCAAAGCAACCTGAAAGTACTGTTTCTGGATCTTGACCATGTCTGAAATATGCTCGGAAAATACCAGTAACTTTTTCAGAGAAAGCTTGTAATAATTCAAGGTTAAGCAAAACAATGTGCATTTTGGTATTTTCCCTTTACAGTACTGTAATACAGTTTTAACCTGAAACTTATAAATGTATATACCTCCTGTGTCTAGTAATGGCCTACATACGGTATGTACAAGAACCACTCAGCCAGATATTTTAATTATTTGTCAGTCCAAATAAACTATTGTACCATATTTTGGTGTTCCTTCAAAACATTTTGCATCCTAGCAGTGACATCTTTTGGCTGAGGCTGTATACTTTAACTTCCCAGACTTTCGTAACACACCACACTTTTTTCATATACCTGTACTGTACATTGGCTGCTGCATGTACAGCTTCCCAGTACAGTATATTATGATTTTTAGTAAACAAATTATCAAAGTAATAAAAGAAAAGTCTGTAGCTGGTATTACTTTCATCTCAGGGAACATCTCAGTTCTCCTCAGTTCAAAGTAAGGCAGAATATTATTGTCATTTTCTGTAGCATTTGTTTATTCATAACTGGTTGATTTTATTGATATGTATGATACACTTTCAAATGTGACTGATTATCTGACAAAAGTGCTTTTGTCCATGTTACCCAAGAGCTGACCACAGACTTCATTGAGAGGTACCGGTACATGTCAGTAGTATGTTTATTAGTTTATTTTCAAGTGAGGTAGAAAACCTTTTAGAGTATAGCCTGTGCATAGTAGTGTATTTATTTACAGTATACTGTATATTCATTGTGGATCAGTTTCCTCCGTGGTAGTTCCAGGTAAGACCTAAATTGACCAATTGACACTTCAGCTTTAGAAATGTGTAGTACTTTCTGCTCTGCTATCATATTGAAGGTTATGTCTTTCTTAGCCTTTTGTAACATATATACTACTCGAGTATGATATATGCTGTTTATTGATGGGTTCAAGAATAAACAAAAAGTCATTGGACAGAACAGGTAGTCTTGTAGTGCAGGGAGGGTATATAAATGCACAGTATTCTTATAATGATATTGCACTATTCAAAGTCAGATGCAGGAGAGAGAAAGAGAGAGAGAGAGAGAGAATTGTGTGTGTACATGTGAGAGAAAGAGAGAACCTTTTAACGATCCACCTGTATGAAGTCTTGTGTTTTGAAATGAATGACGGTGTTGAGAGGATGGGTGAGGAGGAGGGACAGGTGGGTGGGGGAGACACAAGGATGTGGGTATAGTCTTACCTCCCACACCATTCCCTCCCTCTCTTAGTTCCCTCCTCTCATTACCCTTGCTTCTCTCCCTTGGATACTGCCTCCTACAAACCATTCCACCCTCAGTTACTTCCTCCCACAAGCTTCCCCCCCCCCCTCTCTCTCTCTCTCTCTCTCTTTCATTTTTTATCATTGTTGCATGTCTTTAACTCCTTGAATCCAGCTGTTTATTTATTTATTTATTTATTTATTCATTCATCTATTTGTGTTTAGTTTATTGTTGCCAGCACTAGGTTTTATCAGTTTTGGAGAAACTACAGTATCTTTAGTGGTGGGGTTAGAGAAAAATCTCCATTAACACCTTCACAAGGTGGTTCTCTACCATAGCTGGATAAAATTATTTGAAGGTATCAAGAATATAATGAAAAGTACACCATTTGGTTGTAGAGATTAAGACTCCAATACTTTGCTGCATAGAAAGGGTCTGCAGTTGCATACTTTTATTGTTATTATATTACTGTGATGGGTGGGCTGTCTGCTGTTACAGTAACATTATCACTAAGAATGAACTAGGTTTACAAATGGAAACATCATGCTTTTCAGAAATGTAAAATGTGTGTAAATGGAGTTACCTTGCTGAGCTAAGCAGAGGTACTGATACTAGTGGTAGAACTTCCATTGCATTTATTTGTGTACTCAACTGCTTAACTCTGATGATGGAGTTTTTATCATATTTTGCTTCCCCTGGATGATTTAAAGTCGATCTTGTGTAGCAGAGATTAATAAAGGCTATTTCCAGCCCTTCATTTTCAGAATCTCTCCAGAGCAGAAAAAAAGATGTCTGGAGATAGGATGATTGAAGTAACCTCAGTACATCCACAGACTGATTGTGTTGAACATTTCATGTTCTTGTATGATACCAGAGCTACAGTTTTGGAGCTTTAATGCTGTACTTCATTGTATGATTGCTAATATGCATTTTCTTTCATTGCAGTGACCAGCACACAAAGCACAGTGAAGAACAGAATGAAAATGGGTGAGTTGAAATAATTTTGTTGTAAAGGTTTTCAGTTTGTACAGTAATACTCATGTAGTCTGTAATATAATTTTGCAGTGTATAGAACTGGGATATACTCTAAAGCACAAGAATATGATATAGTATTACCATAATGCATACTAAACATCATCCCATGTCATTATTATGCTTACTAACTCAAAGTTTTAACATACAGTATTGGATATAAAACAGGAAGCTGGATTGTAAAAAAAATTGGTAAATCAATAAATTAATAGTGAAGAAATAATGGTATCCTGTGTATTATAATGAAAACTACAAGTACTGTATCTATCTATCTATCTATTGTCAGACACCTTAATCCTGTACGGGGTGGCCACAAACAAATCGCCTCCACGTCACCTGTCCCCCTCCATTTCACTGCCCTGCTCCCAACTCACACCCCCCTCTCTCATATACCTCTCCACTCCATCCCTCCATCTCATCCTTGGCCTCCCCCTCCCTCTCCCCCCCTCCACCTCACTCACATACACTCTCCTCGCCAGTCTCTCACCCTCCATCCTCTCCACATGGCCAAACCACCTCAGTGTGTTCCTCCTAACACTTCCTGTCACATCCATACCACAGTGCTTCTTTATATCCTCATTTGTCAGCCTACTTTCCATGTGACTCCACAGGCTCCTCTTAAATAACTCATTTCCACTGATCTCACTCTTGACTTGTGTCCTTCCAGCAATGTCCAAGCTTCACTTCCAAAAGTTAGAGTTAGTATCACAATACTGTCATGTAGTAACTTTTTCACTTCCATGCTGTATATATATATATATATATATATATATATATATATATATATATATCATGGATTTAGGGATTTGGAATACACATTCTACTGTACTGTATGCCATTATTATAATTTGCTACATTAGAAAATTTACTAATCTACTGTAGACCTAAGAAAAGAGTTAATACCTACCATACTGTGTGTGTGTGTGTGTGTGTGTGTGTGTAGTCATAAGTATTTTGAGTATTAATATAGTATTATACAGTGTTTGTGAGTGGGGTGTACCTGCAGAAGTGGAGTAGAGTGCCAGTGCTCTAGTGGACATTTGTGCAGGGAGGGGGTTGGTGATAGCCAATTCCCTCTTTAGACATAAAATGATCCACAGGTATACATGGCGAGTGATGAGAAGGGTGGGTGGTGAACTGAACGAATGGAAGGTAGTGATTATGTGTGTGTGTATGGCAGAATGATAAGGTGTGTAATGGATACAGGAGCATACACAGATTGGGGGCGTGAACTTTCTGACCACCTTGTGGTGGTGGTGAAAGTCAAGGTTCAAAGGCAGTGGAGGAATAGAAGGAGGGAAGGACAGGAAGAAGTAGTCCATACAAGGAGGGTAGAAATGTTGCAAGAGGATGGAAAAAAGGCTGAATATAAGAGAAGTGGAGGAGCGATTGGGTAAATATGATTTGGAGCAGCCGGGGGAGGTGGAAAGTGTGTGTAACGTATTCACAGAAGAAATCTGTGCACCACGTGAGGTGGTGTGAGGGGTGAAGAGAAGACGAAAAGGGGTGCAAGGACCAGCATAGTGGAATGAAGTGGTGAGGCAAGCTGTGGCACAAAAGAAGAAAGCATATAGTGAGTGGATGGGAAGCAGGGGTGTGGAGGCAGTTGAGAGATGGAAGAGAGAGTTACATGTAGAGAGGAAGAGGGAGGTGAAAAGATTAGTAAAAGAGAGTAAGAAGAAACTGGATGAGGAATTTGAGTGTAAAGTGGAGGGAATGTAAGAAAATTATTCTGGAAGGAGGTAAAGAGAGTTAGAGAGGGTGATAAAAAAATTAGGGAGTGAAAGATAAAAATGGTAGATTGCTAGTAGAGAAAAAAAGTGAGATGATGGAGAGAACACTTTCAGGAACTTTTAAACATAAAGAACAAAAGTGATGCTAAGATAAGTGGGTAGGGAATGGCTGGGAGAAGGTGGGAGGTGAGAAGAAAGGAAGAAACATAAAGAACAAAAGTGATGCTAAGATAAGTGGGTAGGGAATGGCTGGGAGAAGGTGGGAGGTGAGAAGAAAGGAAGAAATCAGTAGGATGGAAGTAGTGGAAGCAATGAAGAAAGTCAAAATGGGGAAAGCCCTAGGAAATGATGGAGTGTGTGGTGAAATCCTGAAACATGGGGGAGAAATAGTAGTAGAATGGATATGGAAGATGTGCAGATTGGCCTGGAAGGAGGGTAGAGTCCCAGAGGCTTGAAAGTCAGGTATAGTTATTCTCCTGTACAAAGGAAATGGGGAAAATAAAGTGTGTGGTAATCATAAGGGCATTTGTCATCTTAGTGTAATAGGAAAAATGTATGGTAGGATACTTATTTACAGTGTTAGGAAAATAACAGAGGAATTAATTGGTGGAGAACAGGGAGATTTTAGGTAGATCAGATGTTCATTCTTAGGTTTTTAGTGGAAAAGTTTCTAGAGAGAGGAAAGAAGTTGTATGCGGCCTTCATGGATTTGGAGAAAGCACATGACAGGGTGGACAGACAAGGAATGTGGAAAATATTAAGAATATATGGAGTAAATGGGAAGTTATTGAGTGCCATGAAATGTGTGTATGAGGGGGCTAGGTTTGGAGTGTGTATAGATAGTGGATTGGGAGAATTTTTCTGTTTGAGTGTTGGATTGAAACAGGGATGTGTCTTGTCTCCATGGTTGTTGAGTCTGTGTATGGATGGGGTTATAAAAGAATTACATCGTAGGGCAGTGGATGTTGGAGTATCCCCAATGAGATGAGGGGGGGAAGTGGAGAGGTATATGAGAGAGGGGGATGTGAGCTGAGCTGGGAGCAGGACAGTGAAATAGCAGGGGACCGTGTGACATGGAGGCAATTTGTTTGTGGTCACCCCTTACAGGATTAAGGCATCTGGCAATAGATAGACAGACAGATATACTGTATACTGTATATTACACACATGCAAATATAGCATTGTATTCAAGTAAACAGTGTCATTGTGCGCCTTTACTGGTGTTGGAATTCTCAGGGCTGGGACTGAAATGATCCTGAAGCAGTCAAGTGACGTCAGGACTGTATACACTTTATAGTAAATGTTACAATGGGTTTTTACATCACAGCCTGGGCAGGAAATCATGACGTACAGCTTGGGAATGATGATGTCTCATAGAGTGGACAATAATTCTTTTACTCATGTGACATTACCCGTATTATTATTTTTTTTTTATTCAGGGTAGTGAACAAAGGATTATACACAACTTAGGCCTGTACATCTTTTATTTTTATTCACCATATTTATTTATTTCCTAGTGGTAGGTGGTATCAACCATTATCCACTCACTTGATGTAGTGCTGCCTACTTCTTCCTTAGCCTTTATCATTCTTTTTCTGTTCCTGCCCTCCTCTCTTCCTATTTCTCCTATCTTTCCTGTCACTACTTAATGCTCTTCTTTCCGTTACAGGTGGCTTTACGTTGAGTGACAAGCCAAATGGTTTCCTGTAAGCCAAGAAACCATTTACAACGCTGGGTGGTAACCATATAACCAAACCATACGTGCTCCCTACGTGTCAAGTGGGTTGGTGGAGGGTTAGTACCCCTCCCTGTAAAACAAATAACTCAGAGTCAAATGGCCACCCTGTACGGGGTTATAGCATCTGGCAATAGATAGATAGATAGACTTACCTATGTATTTTTAAATGTTGTTACTACTGTATAAATAGTAGTAATAGTTGGTACGGTAAGTATAGCACAACAATCTTTGATGTAGAGACTTAGTGATGAAAAAATACCAGTACTTGAATTTTAAAATGTATGTACCGGCATATTTAAATGTGTTTACACTATGGAATGTAGTATACTGTATACAATGCCACTGTATACCTGTAATATAATGGCATCATTGAGAGGCCATTCTTTGCTGTCAGTTATGGATACATGCATCCGTCAGGGTTACCTTAATAGGAGCAGTGCTGTAGCCTCTGCAAGAGGGAACTGCATGGCATAAAACTGCATCTTCGTTAAGGGTCTGTTGGGATAAAAATTTTGATATTAGTTTGGCAAGTACAGTATGGCAGTACCGTATTGCTGTAGCTGTTCACCCTTCTTAGGGTTTCAGACACAACAAGAAAGTTAAAGGTTTTGCCATTTTGAGTTTTAATGCCAATTTACACTTGCAGGGAGTTAGTGAAGCTGAGTGAGGAGTCGTTGATGCGACAACCTGAAGAAGTCTTTGATATCATATGTAAACTTGGAGAAGGGTATGTGTTATTTATTTATTTGTTTCTTAAAATAATTTTTTTTTTTTAACACATTGCAGTTATAAACTTTCTGTTACATTACCTTGAACTGTACAGTACATTTATTGTCAGTTTTGTATGTGATTTTACTCAGTCTTCATAGCTATTTGATATATAGTAATGAATTGTCGTACATGATGTGGGTTGGGGTGTATTCCATAGCATATTTCATCTTCCACTGTACAGTATATCTAGTTTTAAGACAATAAGTAAGACCCTGTTTCTCTTTGTATATCATTTTTGCTGTATTTTCTATTCTGCATTTGTTTGAACCAATGAAACATTTACTGTACTAAGTTGCCATATACAGGCACTAACAGATGGATGCTAGGTGGCCAGCTGGATTAAGATACTCCAGTTGTATGTAGCCCTTATAGGTATATGTGTGGAGGTGATCAAGGGTTATTTCTCACACAGTTCTGCTCAAGGAAGAATGGCTACTCACCCTCATTTAAAATATCTTAACCTAGCCCTTGGTCCCTCTGCTTCTGATTGGGCAATAAAGAGTTCATTGATAGGTAGATATATGTATATGATTTAGATACAGTATAGATAGATATACTGTACAAGATTTTACGTAGTCTTCCTGCTTGTATATTATTATTATTATTATTATTTTTTTTTTTTTTTTTCCATATTGTTGATTCTGTTACTACTAACTTTATTTCAGTGCAGTACTGTATTTCTAGCCTCCTTTATCCTCTAGGTCGTATGGCAGTGTTTACAAGGCATTACACAAGGAGTCGGGGCAGGTGCTGGCCATCAAGCAGGTGCCCATTGACACTGACCTGCAGGAGATCATTAAGGAAATCTCTATTATGCAGCAATGTGACTCTCACCATGTTGTCAAGTATTATGGCTCATATTTCAAGGACTCCGACCTTTGGGTACGTCATGGACACAGGGAGGAAGGGAGTTATGAGGGAAGGAGGGAAAAATGAGTCATGCACAGAGGGAGAAAGGGGAGGGATGAAGGAAGGAGAGAAGGAAAAAGTGACGAAAGAAGGAAGGAAGGGGAAAATGAGTGTGAAAGTATGGTATGTTAAGAAAGGTGGTTTGTCTTGGGAAGAAGGGTTGTCAGTGAGTAGGTATAGAAATGTGCAAACCTGTGAGTCAAGCACAGAGGGAGCAAGGAGGAGACCAGGAAAGAAGGGAGGGGAAATGTGGACTGACCAAACGTTGACGACCCAGGACCGGACAAAGGACTTGGTAATGAGTACATGGAATGTAAGAGGAGCGAATGATGAGGTGAAAGAGAGAGAGATTGTCCAGGTGCTTGTGGATGCGAAAGTGGATGTATGTGGAATAACTGAAACAAAATGGAGAGGAGAAAGTGTGAGAGAATGGGAGTATGGATGGGGTATATGTGCAGGAGTAGATGAGAATGAGAGGGCAAAGGAAGGAGTGTGTATAGTTGTGAGTAAAAGATGGAAGAAGAGCATAAGACAGTATGGATCAGTTGGGTCAAGGATTGTGTGGGTAAAGTTGAAAGTTGGAATACAAATGTGGGCGATTGTGTGTGTGTATGCGCCAACGCAAGATCGTGCTAGAAGAGTGAGAGAAGAGTTCTGGACAAATGTGGAAGTGTGCATGGAAAAGTTTGGAAGGAATGAGAGAGTGTTTTTGATCGGTGATATGAATGGTAAAGTTGGTAATGTGAAGGTGGATGGAATAGTTGGTGAGTGGGGTGTGCCTGCTGAGATAGATGAGAATGGGAGTGCGTTAGTGGACATCTGTGCTGGGAGGGGTTGGTAATAGCCAATACCCTCTTCAGGCATAAAATGATCCACAGGTATACATGGCGAGTGATGAGAAGGGTGGGTGGTGAACTGAATGAAAGGAAGGCAATGATTGATTATGTGTGTGTGGATGAAAGGATGCGAAGATGTATATTGGATGCAAGAGTTTATAGAGGTTGGGGGAGTGGCCTTTCTGACCACTACTTGGTGGTGGCCAGAATTAGGATGCAAGTAAGATGGAGGAATAGAAGAAGGGAAAGACGAGAGGAAGGAGTAGTTGCAAGGAGAGTGGAAAGGTTACAAGAGGATGAGAAAAAGGCAGAGTATAAGAGAGAAGTGGAGGAACGATTGGGCAAATATGAATTGGAGCAGATGGGAGACGTGGAAGGTGTGTGTAAGATATTTACAGAAGAAATATGTGCAGCATGTGATGTGGTGTGTGGAAGGAAGAGAAGACGGAGGGGGTGCAAGGAACAGCGTGGTGGACTGAAGAGGTGAAACAGGCTGTGGCACAAAAGAAGAAAGCATACAATGAATGGATGAGAAATAGGGGCGTGGAAGAAGTTGAGAGGCAGAAGAGAGAGTTATATGTGGAAAGGAAGAGAGAGGTGAAAAGATTAGTAAGAGAGAGTAAGAAGAGAGTGGATCAGGAATTTGGAAGGAATTTGAGTGTAAAGTGGAGGGACTGTAAGAAAATGTTCTGGAGAGAAGTGAAAAGAGTAAGACAGGGTGGAAGTGAAGTTAGCAGGGGAGTGAAAGATAAACATGGTAGATTATTAGTGGAGAAGGGAGAAAAAGTGAGCAGATGGAGAGAACACTTCAAGGAATTGTTGAACGTAGAGGATGGAAGTAATGCGTAGTATAAGTGGCTGGGGAATGGCTGGGAGAAGGAGGGAGGTGAGAAGACAGGTAGAAATCAGTAGGATAGAGGTTGTGGAAGCAATGAAGAAAGTTAAATCGGGAAAGCCCCAGGAATTGATGGAGTGTGTGGTGAGATGCTGAAGCATGGGGGAGAGATAGTAGTAGAATGGATGTGGAAGATGTGCAGATTGGCCTGGGAGGAAGGTAGAGTCCCGGAGGATTGGAAGTCAGGTATAATTATTCCCTTGTACAAAGGAAAAGGGGAAAAAGAAGTGTGTGGTAATCATAGGGGCATTTGTCTTCTTAGTATAATAGGAAAAGTGTATGGTAGGATACTTATAGACAGAGTTAGAGAAAGAACAGAGAAATTAGTTGGAGAAGAACAGGGAGGCTTTAGGAAGGGAAGAGGTTGTGTAGATCAGATATTCATTCTTAGATCTTTAGTGGAAAAGTTTCTAGAGAAGGGAAAGAAGTTGTATGCGGCTTTCATGGATTTGGAAAAAGCATATGACAGGGTGGATAGACAAGGATTGTGGAAAGTGTTAAGAATATATGGAGTAGATGGGAAGTTGTTGAATGCTGTGAAGAGTATGTATGATGGTGCTAAGGCTGCAGTGCGTGTGGATGGTGAACTAAGTGAATTTTTCTCTTTGAAAGTTGGTTTGAAACGGATGTGTCATGTCTCCATGGTTGTTCAATCTGTACATGGATGGGGTAATAAAAGAGGTACAAGGTAGGGTAGTGGATGTTGGAGTGGCCCTGGTGAGAGAGGATAGTGTTTGGAAACTCCCTGTACTGTTGTTTGCAGATGATACTGTGTTGTTGAGTGAAGATGAAGGGGAGCTGCAAGGCTTGGTGGATGAGTTTGAGAGAGTGTGTAAGAAACGGAACCTAAAGGTGAATGTAGGGAAGAGTAAAGTGATGGTCTTTGAGAGAGGTGAAGTCAGTGAATGTATAGCGAGGTTGGATGGTGAGGAATTGGAAAATGTGAGTACGTTTAAGTATTTGGGTAGTGTGATGAGTAAGGATGGAGGTTTGGAGGGTGAAGTGCTTGAAAGGGTACAGCAGGGAAGAAAGGTTGCTGGTTCCTTGAAAGCAGTGATAAGAAACAGGGAAGTGAGCATGGAAGTAAAAAAGTTACTACATGACAGTATTGTGATACCAACTCTAACGTACGGAAGTGAAGCTTGGACGTTGTTGGAAGGACACAAGTCAAGAGTGAGAGCAGTGGAAATGAGTTATTTAAGAGGAGCTTGTGGAGTCACGTGGAGAGACAGGCTGACGAATGAGGATATAAAGGAGCGTTGTGGTGTTGATGTGGATGTGATAGGAAGCGTTGTGAGGAACACACTGAGGTGGTTTGGCCATGTGGAGAGGATGGAGGGTGAAAGACTGACGAAGAGAGTGTATGTGAGCGAGGTGGAGGGTGGAAGAGGGAGGGGGAGACCGAGGATGAGATGGAGGGATGGGGTGGAGAGGTATATGAGAGAGGGGGGTGTGAGTTGGGAGCAGGGTAGTGAAATGGCGGGGGACAGGGCGACTTGGAGGCGATTTGTTTGTGGCCACCCCAAACGGGATTGAGGCGTCTGGCGATAGATAGATAGATAGATAGAAATTGGGTTAGGAAGATAAATACAATAAGTCCTTGTTATAAGCTGCTTAATTGGAATTACTGTTTGCTACAGTGTATTAGGGGAGTGGACGCCAGCAGGGATTGATTTTCGACTGACAAAGGCATTTTGCAAAAGTTATCCCATAAGATAGCTCTGAGGATCACTCATTTCTGTAAAAATTTGGCATCTGTATGACAATTCTTTCCCCTTCAAAAAAATTATTTTGTAATTCCAATTTTGAGGTCACTTACCTGTAGAAATCTCCATTTTCTATGCAATGTATAGTATGAACACCTTTTTTCAGATTTTTTCCCCTTTTTTCTGCAAAAATTATGTCATACGTCTGGCAGTGGGAGTGTGTGTGTGTGTGTGTGGGGGGTGGCAGCGAGGCGGGAAACGACAGAGATGCTATGACACTGGGAGGGGTGAGACATGCCAGCCTCGGTCTCAACCTGTTCTCAGTCTGCGCCAATCTTGGCCATTTCTCATCGTTTTGGGACACTTTTTGAAGATGGGGTGACTGTCTAAGAAGCTGCTGCAGCGTTAGAAAGCAGTAGAGAAGTATTTGACGCCATTTCGAGGGAAGAAAAACATGTCTGAAGCAGCAGTTCTTTCTCCACCATCGCCACCCCCCCCCCCCCCTCACCTGATGACTCCCAACCATCTACGTCTTTTTCTTCAACTTTGTCTTCTCCAACATCCTCTACCCCTTCATAGCCATCCCTAATCCTAACTCATAAAATAAGAAAAAAGTACTGAAATTGTTTCTAATCGTGTTTCAAATTGTACAGACACTGCAAGTAAACAGAAAATGAGTGATATCTCAGAACTAAACTTACTGTCCATTGGAGTGATTTAACTGCATTAGTTTTCAACGTAAGACAAAAAGCAAAATACCTACAAAAAGAGAAATGAAAGGGAAATATTTTGTGCTTATATTTTTTTCAGAGACTGACAAACATGACTGTAATTATTTTTTTGAACATGGCAAAAAGGGGGTAAAATTTGGGATTAATATATAGGCATTTGGGGAATTTTTTTGTTCAGCGATGGTGAAGAATATTGTAAAGCTGATAGGGCAATTTATTAATGAGGGTTTTATTAGTACGGTAAAACTACCAAATATCATAGAGATCAGATGAACGCTCTTCCCCTAGTGTCCCATTTCTCACGTCTCTTTTCTTATATGTATTATGCATATATAATTTTTTTTCTGTAAAAACTAATTGACCAAATCAATTCAAACTTTGGGATGTTATTGCTCATATAATGTAACAAAACATTTTTAAAAATCAGACAAATCTGAGAAAAACAAATGTACCTTCATCAGCAACAACCATCCATTTCCCTTAAGGGTAAGCTACAGAAAATTTGACTAATAAAGTTCCATTGCTGTCTGTAAAGCTGATTTGCGAGTTGTATGAAAAATTAAGTGATATTTTGGTACATATCCCTCATCAAGGTGAGGGACAGGCATGGGCATCCATGAAGGGCAGGGGAAAGAAAACATTTATCATTTGGAAGTGGCTGTGCTTGAATCTGGGAGCTCCCAACAGCAGTCTAGGGACACATGCTGAAAAGCATGTGCAGTGTAAACTGTTTTAGGTATTACATGCCCACACACACACGAATTATACTTTGACAGTACAGTACACCTGAAATGTTAGGAAGGTTGAATAGACAGTGATAATAATAATTTAGGGAGTTTAACTCTAAACTTTATCATGCAGAAAGAGTTATGGAGAGATGTTTTGTTGGTCAGTGTAAGATTTGAATGAAGAAGAATACCATACAGATATTATGAAATGGTGACGGAAAAGAAGGGGCAATAAAATTGAGGTTAGATGAAGTACAGTCTGCATATTTTGCTGAGAGTAGTGTATTGACATGATTATCACACTAACACTGTCCTCTGTCTCCATACCAGATTGTCATGGAGTACTGTGGTGCGGGGTCAGTGTCGGACATTATGCGACTCCGGAAGAAGACGCTGACGGAAGAAGAGATTGCCACAGTAGTCCATGACACATTACGTGGGCTAGAGTACCTACATTTGCGGCGAAAAATTCACAGAGATATCAAAGCCGGGAATATTTTACTAAACACTCAGGGACATGCCAAATTAGCAGACTTTGGAGTTGCGGGACAGCTCTCGGTAAGTATACACTTGTTAGAAAAGGCGTCAGAGTTCATCTCCCCCCCCCCCAACCATGCACAGAACTCTGCCTTTTGAACTCTATCAGTATATATTAACAGAATCAGTCACAGCACTGCATACAGTGATACTGCTATGGTATAGATGATCTCAACTGGTAGCTTTGCCTTAGATGCCCCTAACCTCTTTAAGGGGCAATATTAATTGGCTGTCATCATTAACATTTTTGAGACTCCAGTCTCTTAATCCAGTACAGAGTCTGGGCAGTAATGTCATGGAGCAAGCTCTAATAATGTTGAAGTACAACAAAATAAGTAGCTTTTGAGCATGACCCACTCCTCAGAAATTAGATAGCCTTGTAATATGGAATGTATTGTGAACTTAATGCTTCCCCCTTGGGCAGGACACAATGGCAAAGAGGAACACTGTGATTGGAACACCATTTTGGATGGCCCCAGAAGTGATACAGGAAATTGGCTATGACTGTGTAGCAGACATCTGGAGCTTAGGTCAGTGGGACTCTCATTTGTGCCATACTCCACCATTAGTTGTAGGCCATTGTGCCATGATATTGTCTTCTTTGCTGACTTGACACATTCATTGACTCGGAATTACCAGCAAAATTTTCTTAGATTATATAAGCAAAACCATATGAAGATGGGACAGAAATTTAAATATTCATCCATAGAGAGTTCTCTACGCAGAGTAAATTTTGTCGTTTGCGAGAAGAACTTCAGCATAGTTATTAAATCACAGTCAGTCTTAAATATGATGAATGAAGTTTGTATTATTCAGTTCATTCAATTCAAATCTCTGTTAGCATCGTCATCATCATCATAACCACAAAACATTGGGGTGGGCAAGATCAAGAAATAGGAAAAATAAAGCATTAAAGCAGAGCTGTCTGCCATCTCTCTATCACACATCTCTTTGTTATTAATGGAGAACTATGTGTCATGTTTACATCGCATCTCTATTTCTCAGGTCCTCTTAATTTTCAGTCATCCCTTTTTAATCGACATCGATCTCACACACATAAATCAGTACTGTTTCCCCAACCTATCATCATCATCATCATCATCATCATCCTGACCTTTTTTTCCACCTAAGGATAGGGTGAGGTAGGATCCAGAAACAAGGGAAGAGAAAGTAATTTACATATGCTCTTTTCATTGCAGGAATTACGGCATTAGAAATGGCAGAAGGAAAACCACCATATGGGGACATCCATCCTATGAGAGCCATATTTATGATCCCCACCAAACCTCCACCTTCTTTTAGAGAACCAGACCAGTGGCAACCCGAATTTATAGACTTTGTGTCCAGGTGAGCCAGTGTAGATATAAAATAACTTTAATGTTTCTGTGTTCCAAATTTCTCAGTAATATTGGTGTCATATAGTTCTTGATAGGTTACTAACTGCAGTAGTTAGGTGTTAGGTATAGCATCCATCATGTCTTTAACTGCAGAGGTACTCTTTCAAACTGAATACAGTAATATGGTCTGGAGGTAGTAAGGAAAACTTTGTATGTGGATTGAAGAGGTATTAATTGGTAAAAATGTTTAATTCATCCAAACAATATGAATCATCCACAGGCATTCCATACAATGCCAGGCAGTTTCTACCAGTGCTACTTGGCACTAAAGAACATCTTTGCATGTGCTGTCTGTCATAATGAGAGACTTCAATGAGTTTGAGATTCTGAAGCTGTATGCTAATTAGGGTTGGCATTGATTAAATCAAATTGATCAAACCATTGATTTTTTTTGCTTAAAAAATATTTTTATTTATTTATTGATTTTTAAATCCAAAAGGTAAAAATAAAATCTGAAGGTTTGTAAAAGTTGTGTATAACTTTGTGTTGGCATTCATTTATTCAGATACTTAAGCATTAAGTTAGCAGTTTTTGGAGAATGGTGCCATTAGGAATTGCTGCATTGTATGACAGAAAAAATATTTTTACATTTGTGTAACTAAGTATTGAATGTATTTGTACATCTGAAATAATGAGCCATAAATCAAAAAGCAAAGCCATAAGACTAGGTAGGCTATGCTTGGTCACTTAAGGCCATGTCATAATAATAATAATAGCTTAAGATTTTTGTGTGTGGTAATATAATCAGCTTTGGAATATACTGTCTTGATTACCACTGGCAACTCAGCCTTAACCAGTAGTGTGCAGACAGGACTTGAAAAGGTATGTACGGTATATGGATTCTGGGCAGTGGCTTTCAGCCTGAACCACCAGTGGATAGATAGGACATGAAGTTAACAGTATTCATTATACTGCTTTTGAAATATTAGCTATATTATAAACAGAAAAAAAAAATCAAATAAATCAAATAAATAAAAAAATAATTGATTTTGTATTTTTTGTATAAAAAAAAAAAAAAATCACCAACCTTGATGCTAGTTGCAGATAGCATTAAAAAAAAAAAATCCAGATATAGATACACAAGATATTCCTCACCACATATGGTCATCTCACTTTTTAACTGAAGTTGATGTTTCCTGTACACCAGGAAGCCATTAACTATGCTTGGTGGTAACCATATAACCAAATATTATGGTGCCTGGTGGTTTAGTGGGTAATAAAGGCACTCCAATCAGATTGAGCCTGTACAGGTTTATATCCAAGGGATGGTTGGGGTTTATAGCTCAAGTAATGCCTCTCAGGGATGAGTGAGGCTGGTCACTCTCATCTTAAATGTCAGGACCAACTTGCCTAGCCCGGGGTTCCTATGCTTCTTGTGGGGCAACACAGGATTAGATTATAATGATGTTTACTCTGCATCAAATTGTCTTCCTCACACTCATGAATTAACTGAATAAGCAGAGTGTACTAACTTCCTTGGTATTATTGCAAATATATGGGAATCTGTTGGCATATTAGCAGGTTCTTTGAGTGCCTTGAGTGTCATGAACCATCTTCTCCTGGTAACTGATTTAGGCAACATTTCACTCAACACGCTCGCAGAATGAGTTTTCCTTACAAGCTTGCAGAAATAGAATTACAGTATTATGTAACCTTTGGACTTTAGCTTTGTGTTCAAATGTTTTAATGTTACTTCATTGCCACAGATTGGTCAGTGTGGTGTTTTGTGTTCTGGAATGTTCTTGAAAATTAGACCAGCTGTATACTTACCCACCTCTCATTGGCACAGTTCTATAGCCAGCTTGTTTTTACCTGATGGAACTGACTTACTGCAATGACTGTACTATTAGCTCATGGTGCATGAAATTCATCAAGTCTTAATTAGAAAGTAGGAATGGTACTTCTTGATTATTAGGCAGATTCTCCTCATGGGGCAACACTGGATTGAATGAAAAATGAATTTACCCTCTAAAATTACTATAGTTGGCCACCAGCTTAGCTAAAAATGTTATGTATTATGTTTGTCAGGTGTGAACAGACACGATAGCTATACTTATTCAGTACTGTATGATATTTTTATTTATTGATTTTTAAAAAGAAATCATGACATTTATCCACTTACCCTCCTTTGAAGCCCAGCATACTCCATCACAGTTTCTTCTATTCTCCTATACAACAGATGCTTAGTGAAAAATCCTGAAGAGCGAGCAACAGCGACCGAACTGTTACAACATCCATTCATCCGAGGGGCACAACCATCATCCATTCTGCGCACCATGCTGGAGGAGGCTATGGAGATCAGAGAAAGCCAAAATTCTAATCGACAAAACCAGATCAAGACTATCACAGAATCGGTTAGTTGAGAATGTGTGAAAGAAACGTTGAGATGCTTATAGGAAGAGAGATTAGGTAGTGAAAAATTAATACAGTCGAAAAGAGGAAGAGATTGGGTTGTAAGTAGAGGTATCTGAAATAGAGTGTTGAAATTCTGATCAACAGAACTAAATCAAGACCATCACAGAAGCAATCATTTTGGAATGTAGGAGGAAAAATGTCAGTATACTGATAGGATTAAAGATTAGGTAGTTGAGACAAGAGGGTTTTGGTCATAGACATAGTTGGTAGAGGAGACTAGAAGTTGTGTTTAACTCAATGACTGCCTCTCTCAGCAGTACAGAATCATCTGGTTTATCCTAAATATAATCCCTCTGTGTTCTAATAACAGAAAAAATTACTTGGGAGTAATTGTTAAAGCATCTATATTTATCTACTAAGAATTCTCTCAGTTGAGCAATATCCCTCAGTTTTAGCCTGAATAACATGTAAGGGTTAAAGAAGTATATTACAGGTAGATGAAAGGAATGGTATAGAACAGTGGGAAAGAAACTGGGATTAGTGAAAGAGGTTGTGTGATATAGGTTACATATCAGGTATTAAATAAGAACGTAGGTAGGTAACAAGTTGGGTTTAAGACAGAGGATTAGAGAAAGTACAGCATGGCAAGAGAAGAGAGATGGTTAAAAAAAGAGAGAGGGATTGAGAAAACAGAAAGAAGCTTAATGAATGCAGTGTTGAGGAGGTGCCTCATGGTCTGGTGTTAGAATTTATGTCAGATTGGATGACCTTGTGTAACACACAAAGTTGAACACTCTCAGAAGTGACCTTAGGTTTTTCGATCACTTAGGTGCTAGGAGGGGTGTAGGTTGGCCACCTACCCATATATGTTCTGGACTATGGTAGCTTAACCCGAGACGTCCCGTTGACGTATGGGTATGTCGCAACGTTTTGTCACAGCTAGTCCCATTGATGTACCAGTACGTCGCAAAATTGCAAGGTTCATAATTTGCACGATTTCAATTTTCGCGCGTGATTTTTGGTACGTATACACGGGACACCTTTACAAGATGCCAGGCAGAGACAATGCCTTACCCTGCATGACCCCCCCCACGCCATTGTCTCAGCAATTCACCTGTTATCAGTGACCTGGCCAATAAAGACTTTAAGAGCCAGAGTGATTCCCCAATCGATGACAATGTGGAGGACAAAGTTTACGTAGCATTAGAGGAAGAAACAGTCAGAAATGATGATCAGGTAATGTTTGCCAAAAAAGGTCAGGTATTTTGATATGTTAGTGAGTGAAATAATGCTTATATTGCCTATATTACTGTTTTAAAACCAATATACTCTCGTACTACATATAAATTCATAACAAATAAATAAATAAATACCGTTTATGAGTGGTGTGGAATAGTTACCCTCCCATAGAACTCGTTTTCTTTGGAGCCAGCCTGATAGAAAACCCAGTAAGGTAAGGAGTACTGCTGTGGTCCTTTCACCACAAGAAGTCTGTTCAGGGTGGGGCCCACCTGGTGAATCACCTCTAGCGATGCTGCCAAATCAGCCGTAGTACATGCCTCTCTCTCTCTTATTTCCCATCTATGTGCTATTTGAAATTGTTTTTTATATTCTGTATATAGTAAAGGAAACTATATAGTACATTGAGTATCACTTTTTAGAATTATAACAACGATTTGAATGAATTCTATGACACGTGGCAGTGCTTTTTTTGCTACGCCGTAGAGTTGCCAATTTGACCACCAATTATCGGATTATCACCTACCGCCATCCCACCTGTCTCTCTCTCTCTCGTCAATATAACAGAAAGTTCTGATGACGAAGAAAATTATGATTAAAGATCAGAGAGAGGATTAGGCCTACAGGGGAAACCTCTTAAAAATAAAACGCGCCTAGACTTTTACCTCATAAGTGGTGTGGAAAAAAAATTGGAAATAAATAATACATATACAATATATATGTATATATATATATATATATATATATATATATAGATAGATAGAGAGAGCGAGCGAGCGAGCGAGCGAGAAACAGGTGTGATGGGGGTAGGTTGGGAGACAGAGTGATAATCCGATAATTGGTGGTCAAATTGGCAATGTCGCACTCGGGGGAATTCCAAATTCTGCCACACCCTGAACGGACTTCTTGCTGTGAAAGGACCATAGCTGTATCGAGTATTTTAAACCTCAGGTGAGCGATTTCTCTATGAATTTTCGATGTTTCTCACCAAAAGCGGAGGTTTGAGCCAAAAAAAAATTTTTTCCAAAATTGGTTGGGATTGGGGGGAGTCAGTGATGGAAAGTCGGTCGGGACGGGGCAGATTAACCTCAGCTTCATGTGTCATGAATGGCTTAACCTTCATGGGAACCATAAGTTTTTGATAAGTTTCTGTGACATGATCAGAGAGAATGGAGTGAAGGCAGCCTTTGACCATGTACCAAGGAAAACATTCTCATGGATTTTATTTGCCCTGGAAATTGGTTATATTGGTATAAATTGTATACCATCATCATTGCTTATGTGTATACTAAGGTAATAAAAACACACAAAACTGATGAGTAAATGTACCGAAATGGAGTGAAAATAAATTAGTTCCAGAGTATAAATAGCTTCCAAACCTCTTAGCGCAAAATTTTGCCAGCACTGTGCAAGAGCAAAGTATATGTCTAGTCACAGAATTTCACAAGCTTTCCTGTGGTGTTTTCAGATTTTCAATGCAACCAATATTTTTCGAGTAAATAGGCAAAAATTGTGTATGCACCCCCCCCCCACACACACACACACACTACTGAAAGCCATGAGGACACTGACTGTTGGAGAGTGTTGACCTTGAAGTAGGCACTTTCCCCTATGACTCACCAAGGTTTGACACACTTCATGCTAAATTTTAAGTTTTGGTGAATATTTTTGTCAAAAATTGCCTAATCGGTATCTTTTCAGCCCAAAACTAATAATGACACAAATTGCATCATCGGTTACTCTTCAGCTTAACTTTGATATGATGCAATTTGCGTCATCATTCCTGAGAGGGTTAACATGGAATTGCCATCACTGTTATCATTAGTTCAGTATTGTGAAACGTTGGGGAAGGTTTTCGTTTTATAGTTAGTGATTAGAAAAGATGGGTAGAGGTGATAGTTACATGGAGGGATTATGAGTCGTGATAACTACAGAAAAGAAAACAAGAAGAATAACATGGGAATAAAGGGTTTTGATTTGTATTGTAGTAGCTGTGCATGCTATCATTTCATAGTGGATTGCTGCTGCATTTTGCAGATTGTGAAAATTTTGTTAGTAGTTGGATAGCCATACTGTTGTGTTGCCCTATAGCAGCAGAAAGGCAACTGGTTTGTAAGAGTTAAGTAAGGGAGGTATAAGGGTAGATGGAAAATAAAAGATTTAGAGGAAATAGAAGAAGAGTTAAATACAGTATATGGATGAAGTGAAAAAAAAAAAAAATTGTTTTAGATAGTGGAATAGTTCCAGAACTGTTACTGATTATAGGTATTTATTTTGGGTATAGAAGAACATGTTTCACTTACGTGTGTATTATTTTCTAATAATAGTACTGTAGCTGGTGGTGGGTCATCATATAATTGGGACCCCTTGAAACTGGGTAACATCCTTTGACATTTATTCTTGTTGCCAGCGGATGATTTTATTGGACATACAAGGGTGTATCATATTGGAGAGCTTTATTAATGCTACATCTAACCCCTCTTCTTGAAAATTCTGCCCTAAGCTGAATAAAATTATCAAGGGATAACAAGAATAAATGAAAAAAGATGTCGTAGACTCAGGAGGACTCAGGAGGGTATTTACATCTTGTGTTTTTTTCTAATACAAAATAGATGAAGGAAATTTCACGTGTGTTTTTACATATCATTGCATTTTTGCCATAATTTTTTATACAGAACATTCAGGACAGACTTTTTTATAGTCACATACATTGTAAAACAGTTTTTAATGTGGAATCAACTTCATCTACTATGTGTTAACTAAGGTCGTGTGGTTTTGACTAGTAGAGTAAAGCTTATGGAGTATTTGGTTTGAGGTTGTTGGATGATGATGCATGTGTAAGCTAAAAATGTGGAGGGAAACTAATTGACTTGATGGACATTGAGGATTTTTATAAAGGTTGGGCATACAAGAAACATGTGAATCTTGTACCGTACACTCTCTCTCTCTCTCTCACCTTTATTTTTTTAATGCTGTTTTGCTCTTCCTCTCCCAGTTTATCTGCAGCTCCTTTTTGGATTGTTTCCTCTTTAGGTTGTCCTGTTCCTTCCCCATTTTTGCTGTCCTCCACACCCTTTGTGTCCTATTTTACTCCTGTCTCAGTTTCTTTACTCCCTCCTGGTGTATACCTTACTTGTTTCTGTATACATGTTCCTCTAGATTTTCTGTTTAAACGAGTTCTTTTACTTTTTTTTCTCTGTTCAAACTTGGACATTTTATTTTTTTAGTTCATACCATTTTTTTTCCCCCTTTCTGCTGATGCTAGGTCTTTATGATTCTTGCCCTCTAATCACATCACAGTTCCTTTCATATCTTGGTTTCAGCCCATGCGTTTCTTGATTATCCCTTTCTTTTCCTAGCATTTCTTGATTACCTCTTTCTTTTCCTAGCTATCTCCTCTGTGTTATATTCCCTGCTTATCATGGCATCACATCATCAGTGTCACCCCAAACCTGATTCCCATGTTTGTAATGGGTGGGAAGATTTAGAGCACATCTTAAATCTCATAGATGCCAATATCATCATCATCATCATCATCATCATCATCATCATAATCATCTGGACCTCCTTTCCTACCCTAGGGCAGGGTGAGGAGTAGCAACATCCAGACAGCCCAAAGTTGCCCAGTCCAATGGGCCACGCCTCCATTCACTTACCATTCAAGCCCCCGGAATCCTGGCTCTATCTAATACGGCAAACACATTCACCACGTACTCTGGTTTCACATAATTGTATCTGATAGAGTCAATCCGAACACTGTCACATTGAAAAGGGGGTGCCAAATCCCTGATCATGTACTTCTCCATACAATATTCATCCAGCCAGCTCAATCTCTTGTCAGTTCCATAGCCTCACCAACTTCCAAACCTCTCTCCCTCACACACTCATCCATCATATCCCTCCACCTTCTCCTTGGCCTACCTCGCCTCCTCTCTCCGTCAAATTCGCTCAGATATACCTTTTTTACCACTCTATTGTTGTCCATTCTCGTCAAGAATATAACCAGAATATAAAGGAAGTTCCAAGTACAGTCTTTCATCCTTTATCTGAGCTATGAAGCTGCTTAAACCACCTTTTTTTTGGGGGGAGGGGGCAGGTCACTACATTCCTGTGTGTCAGTAGTGAAAGGGGGTTTTAATCCCCAACTCTCACCCCTTTCAGTCATGTACATGTAACTTTGAGAGCTTTTGGGCATTATTTTTTATTTACTGTTTTTGTTTCTTCAATGTTTTGAATACCGTCATGTATTGTATTACATTCCATTCCATTCTTGCTGAACATCTTCCAGCTTCACTTTGTTCTAACTTACCCTCCAACCTGACCTCTCCATCTTTGCCTCCACCCTCACCCTCGACCCGTCGCAGTTCTCACAGCAGCTGTCTCCGCAGCTGCAACTTCCAACAACCAACGCTCAAGCAGAACAGGATAACAAAAATAACCAACACAACCAAATGCACCACCAGTCCACCACCCACCACCACCACAACCTTGCCAGCACAGAGGTGAGGTTGTGTTTGTTGTGGCGGCCATCTTGGTGGTTTGGTTGTGGTTTGACAAGTATATATATCCTGTCTTGGGAAAGCACGGTCACTTGTTGACTTTGTTAGTAGTTAATTGTGGCTTAATATTTTCTCCTATGAATCTAGGATAGAGAATTTATATTGTGCTGTATATAGCTTTAGTATGTGCAGTGATGTTCATGGTTTCTTGCCTGCCATAATCGGAAAGCGAGTTGAATACAGAGTGTTTCTACACAACAGCCCACCATGCATTGATGTGCAGTTGAGGCTTATTACTTATTAGGTTGCGTGTCTGTGCATTGGCAGGGTGAGCTGTGCTGAAACATCCATGGATTACACTTGCTTTTCAACCAGGATGGGCAAGTGACCATGGGTCACAGTGTACAGTACTTGTATGTGTGCATGTTGTCCTCCAAGAGTTGGTTCTTTATATTGTTGCTCATACTTCAGTTTTAAGCTTGCCAGTGTGGGTGGATGTGCACAAATGAATAACTGGTATTTTTGTTTTTGCCTACTTAGGTTGAACTTTCTTGTACCTTTTTTTTGTACTAACAATATTTGTTTAAGGCTTTAAAGTTTCAGTTTCAGCAGAATTCTCAGATGTGTGATTAACCCCTTGAAGCAGAGGGTATCATATACTTTATTGTTGTTGTCATCAAGTGATGTTATTCAACTTGAGAGATACTTTCTGAACTGGAGAGGTCATAGACAGCCTTAAATTACCCCTTCAGTGCAAAAGATCTCTTTAAACAAAATCAGATCATCTGGCAGTAGCAAGAATTTACTAATAAAAGATGTCATCTGATTCAAGGGGTTAAACTTAAGTATTTTTTTGGAGTAATATTAAGCATTTGAGTATGTCAGATTAGGCATGTTGTACTGTATGTTATTGTTTTTTCTTAACATTTATTGTCTGCCCAACAGTGAACTGCATGTTTTTTGTTTTCCAAGGAAGATCATTATTACTAATTGCATCCCAATTCCCTACTAACTTTTGTAGCTTAAAGAGTTTAAGCCATGACAAGGAATTAACTTTACCAGTATCCATTTTATATGTAATGTAGATAAGTTAATGTGTTGTTACATAAAATTTGTTTCTAATACTTGTATTTAAGCCTTGTTTGTATGTTTGGCATCTTTTAACCCTAGAGCAGAATTTTGTTGTAGCTCATACACTCAACAACGTTTCCCTTTTTCCTTCAACTGTCTCAGTACAATGATGTGCTTTAATTTTATTCCTGCTACTTCTTGATACTTTTATTTAGCTTGTGGGTGACTTCTTGTAATGAAGTGGTAAATAATGTGCATATCTAACTTCTCCAGTTCTGAAGTCTCCAATGCTGAATACAGTTTTATGGATAGCAAGAATATACTGTAAAATGTTTGATAGCTTGAAGGGGTTAAAGCCACACTTAGCGGGCCTTAATCATTATAGTGTCTGTCATTCAGGAAGCACTTATTACAGTAATTTATTGTCGTACTTTTTCAGTACCATAACCACATTTAAAGTGATTAAATTGCATCCATTGTACTCCAAGTTTCCTTAAATTATTCCCCACTTATCATGTTATAGTCATATTTAGCCATATAGGTTCCAAAAATTTTTGAACAGATATTATTTCCCTATTTTGCTACACATACTGGAAGCATTCCAGATATTCTGTCTCTAAGAGTTCGTTTATATATTTTAATACCACTGACTTGTAAATGAATGCTATTGGTAGTTCTGCTTTTGTAATTTCTCTTGCCTTGTTTTCAGGAGCCTACCTCACCCCATACTTGGGGGAGAGACGTCAAGATGATGATGTATGTCATTGTAATTTCTTTCTCACTACTCAATCTCCATAGGATGATGATGACATAGACAGTAGCACAATGGTAAGATATCCTCGAGAAGACAGCGGCACTCTGAAGCCAGTAGATGATAATGGAACCCTAAGAGCGCCTCTTGATGCAGTGTCCGACACCCTCAAGGCTTCTCCCACATTACGGGAATCACAAAATATCCCAGGCATCACCAATACTGGCACTCTTAGCACTGACCTTGGTACAATGGTCATAAATTCAGATAATGAAGGAGAGGAAGATGATGAAGATTCCACAATGAAAAGTGAGTAACTAAAGATACAGTATCTTTATGTACAGTTACGTATATATTTATTTAGGCCATTTTTATTGTTTTTGAAGTATTTTAGGCATCGATAAGTTCCTATTGACACCACTAGCTTCATAAATGACTGAATGTGGTGGAAAGTTATAGCTTTTTCTTCATATATCATATGTCTTAGTGTTTGAGTAACAAAATTCTTCATGTACAGCATTATGCATAGTACAAACAACATATGTCTATCATGTTTTACATAATGATCTCTTGGTTTGGTTTATCTCTCCCTAGGACACGACACAGCCCCTGGTGAAAGAGTGGATCGGCCACTTTTCCTTGATTACTTTGATAAGAAAGAGCAGGAGAAAAGGGTAAGTAACTTGATGTAGATTTTTGTCATGTTGCAGCATATATCCTGTAGCTCAGTGGCAGTACTACAGCTCTACATCTTTACCTCAAAAACTTCTTTATGGCTAACACAGTATTCTAATGGTAATCTCTTGTTAGAACTCAGCTTTCAACATGGAAAGATGGCAGTTTTAGACTTATGGGGCAGAGATTAGAACAGTATATACTGTACTTAAGAACCTCTCCTTGGACTGTGTGGAGCAAGTGCTTATTATATTGTTAACTCAAGAGCCAATTGGAGCCCTTTTTTCACCAGTCATCAGCAGAATACCTGTACCATACTTTTTCTTCATGTTCTTTTTCATCTTAAATATTTGTACAGTATATGGCTTTTTGTGGTTTTGGAAGTGTTGACATCATGTAAAGTTTTGCCGTCCCCAAGGGCGACCGTGCATTTTTGTAGTTTTGAGAAAAATGTGCCTGTCCAAGTTACACTACCAACACATGTAACTTTGGATGTTATTTCCACCCACTTGAAGGGCAGCATTTGCCTGGCTTGATACACAGCACAAAAATTGAAGGTACTGGCTACTCGAATCCTCCGGAAATGGAATAATGAGAGAGTAACACACTCATTCTTTTTGCAGGCAACACCTCTTATGGCCAGTAAACATTAATCTCTTGAATTAGATAACATACTTTAATGTTTTTTTTCTTTCTTTCTTTATTATTACATTGAGTTTTATTCTGTTTGGGAAAGACCATTTCATTGAAGGAGTTTATGAGGCTGTTTCTAACCTCTCCAGTTTAGAAGTCTGCCTTAAGCTGAATAAAATCATTTGGAGATAGCAAGAACAGTAAAAAAAAAATATCAGTAATAATAAGATTCTGTGGGTTAATGGCAAAAAGGAATGTTGAAAGAAAAGCAGTGTGTAATGAAGATCTCTTGATGGAGAAAGGGTCGGCATAATAATGATGATGATAATGAGAACCTACCGTATGTCCCCCCAGGCGCGGAGTAAAGGTGTAAAAGAGAGCAATGAACCTGTCACATCTGCTGCCCAGCCTTATGTTGGCACTGGGCGGCCTATCATCTCACAGCAGCATCCCACCTCACAGTCTACTCAGGTATGCTGACTCCAACAATTGCACTCTCAGAAAGAAGGAATGGGTCCCATGATACTGCCACACAGAAAGAAAGATAGTTCTCACAGATGTCTTCACTCCAACTATTCCATTTGCACGAAGATCAGGTCTCTTTACCACACAAAGGCGATCTACTTGGATGCATTCACTCCAGTCATTTCATTTGCATTAGGATTACCATACATCCCTTTACCATACCACACAAAGAAAGACAGTCTGTTTGGGCTTGCTTACTCCAGCCAGCCCATTAGCATAAGGATTAGGTATCTTAACACTCAGGCTTCTATGGCTCACATGGCTGAATAAAATTGTTGTTAGTGAGAGAACTAGAGTTGTTCAAACCCTGTGAGTTGAGAGGGTTGCTGTTACAGTCATTCCCACTTTTCATGGTTTTACTTTTGCCAGTTTTGGTTTTTATTATAAACCATCTCAGAATACAGTAAAGTAAAGTGTGTTTTGGGATTATTCAATAACCTGTGATCTTAAATCATTTGTAAATGTGCTTGAAACAAGCAGATTCTAATGTCTGGTGATAATTTGAGGCACTGCAAAGGGTGCACTGTCTTTCCTTGTCCCACCTATTAACCCATTGATTGTGTGCTGCAGCATAGGCTGGGTAGCGTTGCGTTGCAAGCCACAGCTCAGGCTGTGCTAACCTTCCAGTGGTTGTGCATCACCACTAACTACACCCCTACGCAAACTTACGCACGCCACTTTGCAAAGATGGGGAGAGAGTGAGAGAGAGATTTTTTTTCTTTTTCATCAGATGATGCCCTGGATGTTTATCTTCAAGTTTATATTACACAAAAACTAAAAAAAAAGAAAAAAAATTTTTCACTACTTCCCTACACAAACTTACTCAAGGCGCTATGCAAAGACGGATTTTTTTTTATTTTTATTATTTTTTTTTTTTATTTTTTTTTTTTTTTACACCAGATGATGCCCTGGATGTTTGTCTTCAAGTTTATAATAAACAACAACAACAACAAAAAATCATTTCTTGTGCACCACCACCACAGGGCGGAATAAAAAAAGAGTAATTGCGCAGTACACGGTTTAACTATATACTGTACATACTGTATATATCTCATCTCATCTCATCTCATCAGCCGTTTGAGTGTCCACTGAAGGACCGGCCTATCCCGACCAAAGTGGGGATGATACAGCCAGTGTATCTATACCAAGTGGCTTAGGCTTTCTGGTAGAGATTGTATGTAGGGTGAGAAGTGCTTGTAAGTGTAGTGTTGGAGTGGCTTTGGATGTGTGTGTAGTCTGTGATTCAAATGTAATCGGCCTGCGCAAGCCGACTGGGTGCAAGCATACTTTATAGTATGCGACACTGGTTCAACCACAGCACCCCTTATGTCTGCCAAAGCAGTACATGGCCTGAAGAACGCTCCCAAAGTTTATTACCCTGGCGGGGTGCAAACCCTTGTTCTTCTGTGTACGAAAATGCACACTTTATCACTGTACCACAGAGGCTTCTTACTGTCTATATATATATATATATATATATATATATAGTTTGTGCATTTAAACTCGTGTGCTCACTGCAGCCATTCCATTTGTGTGAGGATTGCTTTTCTTATACTGTACCCCAGAAGAAAGGCAGTAACACTGCTCTTCCATTAGTATTGGAATTGAACACTCTAATTTAATAGAGTTGCTAGAGATCAAGTATATACAGTATGAGATTGTCCCAGCTTCCATGTCTTATGCTAGTCAGTCCTCACACTGTTTAGGATGTGTACAGAAAGTGTGTTACTTTTAGGTGAAAGAACTGTAAATTAAACATGCTTCTGGTTCTTTATTGAGGTTAAATGCAAAACATAATAATAAGAAATTTAAATCAGCCAATAATGAATCAGAATCAACTTTTAATCCCTGGAAAGATGTTAAGTCATCAAAACTTCATAATGAAACAGCTTTGCAAAAGACTAACTGTACCCTGTTCCTATACAGTCAGTTACTAAGTACGGTATGCTAGAGAATATCATTTGAAAATTTGAGGGAAACAGTTGAAGGGGAAAAACATGTGAAAATTTTATTTTGCATGAACTCATTATGGTACTTCTTTTGTGAATTCTCACTCTTCATGACTTATAGTAAAATGTTTACCTAGGATAATAGATTTTCTTTCTTTCTTTTACAAACAAGAAACACTATCTCTTATTCTGAAATTTGAAATCTGCAACCCTTACCCCTACTGCTATGAAAGGAGGTTAATTGACCATCATGTTGAATATACCTTCCATTTTATGTTACATCTCGTCCATCTTGTTAATATTGGTTAATATTTAAATTTTGAACTACATGTCTTCATTTGAATTACAGTATTTGGATGAGGGGACCACTGGGAGTGCCTTGTATGACTGCCTTTAAATTAGCTATAGTATACTGTAGCACAAGACTTAGTGTGTTGAGTGAAAGTAGTCACATGTATGGTACATTTAGTCTGTAGAACATTTATCTCTCTGGTACTGGTTGTTCATGTTGAGAACAGAGAACTCGAGCAATGACAGATTACGAACCTAATCATTGTGTGTGTGTGTGTGTGTGTGTGTGTGTGTGAGAGAGAGAGAGAGAAAAAAAAAATTAACTTAATTACCGTACTGATTGAGACAACCTGATGATTGCTGTAGTATAACTTTTTCTGGGGATTGTTTTGCTCACCAGGTTCCTGGTGTATCTGTAATGTTTTTATTACTGTAGTTATATTATTGTATATTTTGATTGGTGGTTTGATCAAAGTGGAATAAACAAACCTTTTTCCAAACTTCCACCCTTACAGTTGACGTTAGATGAAAAACATATCCTACAACAACAGCAGCAGTTACAACAAGCACAGTCCAACATGCAGCAGCAACTACACCTCCAGCAACAATTACAGCAGCAGAACAACCAAAAGCAGTCACAGCAGCAACATCAACAGCAAGAGCAGAAAGTGGGAACAACAGGGACAGGGGACAACACGATGATCTATTCTCCCACGGCGCTCATACACCCACAGCCCAAGCCGCTGTCGGCAGAGGAGAGACGCAAGTTTGAGGTGAGTGAACTGGAAGATTGGGGAGAAAGTAGAGATATGAGAGAACTTGTGAAGGGAGAGTGTGTCAGCAAAAGAAAGATGTAAGGTTGAGGGTTAGTTGGAAGCTTGAGGTGAGATAGATAAAGAACCACTGTCAGTAGAGTGCAAGTATGAAATGAGCTGGAATTAGAGTAGGAACGAAACAGAGGTAGGTTTAAAGTTGGTTATGAAGAGAGACAGACTGCTTATTTGGGTGGAGCAAGAGAAGTGTGGTACTTGATTGTTAGAGCAGTGATTATGACTGAATGAAACAAGAGGAGTACAATACAGCACTCATTTGTTTTATAGTGAGGATGCATTTGGGGAGGGGGAAAAAAAAATCCATTATATAACGATTGATCATATAGCAAGTCATTTATAATGTGGGTTCATTGGGGATACGGTTTTGGCCAAGGGCCACCCTCCCAACAGAGTCTAAACAAATTTGTAGCTCATCTAAACTGGTAGTTTTTTCTTGTTTCTCCATTTCACTTGCTGCTTACTACCAAAAGTAAATCTAAAAACTTGTTTCCAGATCACCTAAACTGGTAGTTATTTTACTTCACTGCACTTCACTTGCTGCTTGAACTCCAACACCACATTTGTTCCATCATGGACACTAACACCCGATAGTTACAGTGTTCAGAGACCATCTTGGAGCAAATAAATGACTCGTACAGTTGGATGGTTGTTGCATGTTGGTTGTCATATAGTGAAAATAGCAATTTTGCATCGACCAGTGAGGCTTTGTAGAAGACGAAAATATTGTACAGTATTTAAAAAAAAAAAAACTCTTTAGTCATTGTACAAGTGTTTCATCGCATACTGGTTCATGGTTCATCGTAAAACAAGGGTCTGTTTTGCGAAATAAGAGCATTGATCAAGGGTTGGCTGAATTATCAGTAAACCTCAGGAGCTTGAAATTAGTGAGAAAATTTGAGGTTTGGGAGGTGATGTTATAGTTTTCTTTCATCAGCTTCTAGTATTGCAAGTAAAATACTACATCCTTTTTATGCTAACTTGGCCTAAAATTGTTCTCTCTCCATTGTGAATGCAAAATTGTAACAATAGTTGAACACTAGAATATGAGGATAATCGCAAAGATTGCAATGGTAGGGATTAGAGCCACAGTATTGTCTTATTTTACCAGTGACCTACATAAAGTAAGCTGCAGAAGGACAAAAATGTGGGCCAAGTTAGAGTCAAATTAATACAGTAATTAAAATTGACTGGAACCACAGGAAGTTCAATGTAGCAGGTAAAATTACCAAACATTAACCAGAGTAAAATAAATACATCAGTAGCCATTTAGTGGTCAGTTGAGAAATATTTTTACCTATGTATGACAAGAGGTTTTCTTGTGGAAAGGAAAATAGTGTGCCATTGACTACCAAAATGTTCCGACCACTGTCCTGAATGCTATTGCAGTTACAGAGAAGAACTAGACAAAGTAAGTCACCTGTTTCATTATTGACAAGTTTGACAGTTAATAATATACACAGTATATTGATATTGTAGTTTTCTGGCATTGTAGCCACTCTTAACCCCTTCACTCTGATGTCATTCTTTATTTCAGCCTTACTACCTTCAGGTGATAATATTCATTAGTGATGGGGTTGATGGATACTAAATCTAACCTGTCCACCTTCAAATCTCATTGTGTTAAATCTAGACGCAGGAAATATTAACATGGAATAATACAGCATCACCATGTGGGGCTCAAGAGCAGCCTGCACCTGTACTGCCAGGTCATACATTGCAGCTATGCTTTACATTTTACTTGATCATAATTGTTAATAAGAAGTGTCATTATTGTGTAATGAAAAACTCATGCTATTCTTGGCTGACTGGTAATTTGTATATTTGTTATTCATCGATGCAGCAGGCAGATGTAGAGGAGAAAAATGTAAGTAGAAAATACATCTCTAGTGTTGTGCGATGTTGGGATGGCACTTTATGTTGATTTTACCAAGTTTATGTGTGATGTCTGTTGATTTCAGACATTTGTTTTTATGCTGGTGGTGTTGTTTTGGGTTAGCATGAAATATGTAAACATAGCAAGCTTGATAGATTTTTGGAATGATTTCTAAGCATTGAAATTTCTTGCAGTTCATGATTACTCAGCAACTGTTTGTTTATACAGTGTACAGTATTTTCAGCATTCTGTTCTTAAGATGTAATCTTCTCTTTACAAATTACGTCTAATTTTGTGAGTCCTGCTTTTAGTTTTGTCAGAAACAGAGACAAAGTATGAGAGAGGGAGAGTTATCAGCAGCACAAAACCAGTAAAATGGTACACTTAATCATTGAAACTCCCATGGATTCAGGATTCCAATGGCTTGAATGATTGTGTGGCCTATTCCGTTGGATGTGTTGCCGACAATTCCTTTACATTCATACATTTTCATTCTTTGTCTGTAGATCCTACCTCACATCATCTCTAGGTGAGAAAAAAGATTCAGGATGATGATGATTAAAGTTTATTTATTTAAGTGCATGGTGTCCAGTTGCCCGTGATATTGAAATGAACAGGGTCTTGTAGCACAGTGCTGTACACATAGAAGTGGATCTGTTACCATCATTCAGGCACATATTCAGCTAAGGATAGTACTATTTGCAATGAGTACTGTAATCTATATAGAGTAGACCCTTAATTCTGTGGTATCAGTACTCTTGAAATTGTTAAGCCTTGTTCTTATTTTTCTCTTTAGGTTCCTAAATCTCATTCTTATCAGTCATTCATCCTTTAACCATTCATTCAAGAAAGTCGTGACCACAATCCCCAAACCAGATGACTAGGTGATGCATTTTTAAAATTAATTCTTGCCATTGAACAATTTATTTTTCAGTGCAAGAAAGATGTCTCATACTGTAGGAGTTAATGAAGGATTTAACTAACCTCTCCAGCTCAGATGATATCCAAACCCTCATTAAGGTGTTTAGAGGAAGTACAGTATGAAAAGTGTGAAAAATATGTAATCAGAGTGAAAGGTTTATATAGCAGAACTACAGGCACCAGTATCTGCTTCCCAGAATGACCTACAGAGACAGTTGGTACAGATGAACAACCCAGCCAACCACTTGCCACACCATCCACATCACCAGCCACCACCATCTAGAGGGGTCGCAGCTGAGAACCAGCCAAAATTCCAACGCTCATTCATTGATGGAGACTTCGATTTTGTGAGTAGAAGTTTTCTGTGTGTGCTAGAAATGAAAATAGCCCTAATCAAATGACAAAATAATCCCCTGATGCAGTTATACAAGAAAATCCTTAGGATTAATTTTCCTTTGTTCTTGTTGTGGCCATAGGCTCATCTGAACCTGGATCAGTGGAGTGCTGGCTGAAATTGCCTTTCTGCATCCTTCAGTCTCCCTCCTAGTCCTTTTCTTAGAGGATAGGGAGGGAGTTGGGGGATGTTTGTGGAACCCGTTTGTGCAAGACCAGACTCATTTTTCCTTTAACAAGTGAATTTGGAGACACCCTCAAGAACAAGGTTTCATGTCATATAGCACATGGGCATTAGATATGATGATGAGGAATTATCTCACACTCAGAAAGCTGGGCAGGGTGGGGGAACCTTTTCTTATATTCTGTCCATTTTAAAGGACCATTGGGTTAAAGAAACTGATAAATTTGTCAATGTTTAACCCATCAGTGCCCAGGATCCCGTGTATGGGATTTTGCAGGTTCATAAATGTACCATCTGCTGCCTGTCAGCTAACATTTGCCAAGTTTACAAGGCAGTGCCTTGGGGTTCCATCAGTGATGAACTTCTGAAATGCCAGATTCTCTCCATTTTGAAGGGACCATGTGAATGAGTGGTTTAAATATTTGTACAAGTTATTCCATACCTACTATTTCCCGCACGTATTGACCACATAGTAATGAATAGTGGCATGTAGTGAAAAAATCCTAAGTTAATTAAATCTTTAATTGGGAAAAGTGTGTTATGTGATGCATTTTAACTGAGGAATTGTTGTATACTGCATATTATTTTGTGCATAACCCATTATCATCAGCAGTATTTACAGGCACTAATTATTATAAGCAAGAGAAGTGTTTCAAAATCTTATATATTTTCTGTAATAGTTTACTATTATTGTAAATTGGGAGAACTGGCATATCAGCTTTGTAGGTAGCAGTGGAAGTGTAATTAGCAAATGTCTGGCACTCCAATTGGATTGAGCCGGTGAAGTTTTATATCCAAGGGATGGTTGGGGTTTATTGCTCACATACTGCCACTCAGGGATGAGTGAGGCTGGTCACTCTCATCTTAAATGTCAGGACCAACTCGCCTAGCCCCAGACTCCTACCCACCTCATAGGGCAACGTAGGATTGGATGATGGATGGATGGATCTGAGATTAACTGTAGAATTACCAGGAAAACATCATCATCAGCATCATCTGGACCTCCATTCCCACCCTAGGGCAGGGTGAGGTGTAGCAACATCCAGGCAGCCTTTATTTGCCCAATCCAGTGGGCCATGCTTCCATTCACTCACCATTCAAGCCCCTGGAATCCTGGCTTTATCTGATACACCAAAAACATTCACCATGTTCTGTAGCTTCACATAAACGTATCCGATAGAGTCAATGTGGACGCTGTCACGTTAAAAAGGGGTGCCAAATCCCTGATTATGCACATCTTACAATATTCATCCAGCCATCTCGATCTCTTGTCAGTCCCCTAGCCTCACCAATTTCCAAACTTCTCTTCCTCACACACTCATCCACCACATCCCTCCACCTTCTCCTCGGCCTACTTTGACACCTCCCTCACTCAAATTCACTCAGATACACCTTTTTCACCACTCTGTTGTTATCCATTCTCTCCACACGACCATACCATCTCAGTACACTCTTCGATTCTGGTGTCCACAGACTTCCTCACTCCACATCTTTCACGAATCACGTTATTTTGTATCATATCCACTCTCTGTACTCCATGTACATTCCTCAGCAGTCCCATCTCCACTGCTGTCACTCTTGATTTTTCATTTTCATGCCACACCGTAGTCGCACATCCATGTTTTTTTTGTTTTTTTTATGTGTCCGACTCTGGGCATAGGCTTCACAGCCTGCTATCAAGGCCCAGCAGTCCTCCTACATACCACACACCTCTACATGTCAACCACTTCGGCGCTAACACCCACCGTCCATATTGAATACATGCTAGGGCTGTCTCATACAGGAGTGGTGTGTTGGTATTAGCGGGGGTATTTTTACGACATGTCGGCGGGTCTTCTGGTAGATCAGTAAAGCCTGATTTTAATGAAATTCAAATCCTTAAACTGTTCCCTGCCCCAGCCGGGATTCGAACCTGGGTCCGGTGGGACTGCAGGCCACCTCTCTACCGATTGAGCCACCGCCTCCTTCCTGTAAGCCTTGTGCAGTTGCAACACTCAAGCCTCTGTTTCTTATCAAGGCTTTCATTGCACCAGATACTTTCCTTCCATGTGTCACCCTTCATTCTACTTCTTTTGCACATTTTCCTCTCTTTTCTGTCACTGTACCCAGGTATTTGAACTCTCTCACCAGATGTCAGAAATAACAGGATGATAAAGAAGTTAGTCAGGGAGTGAAAGATAAAAATGATAGATTGCTTGTGGAGAAGGGAGAAAAAGTGAGCAGATGGAGAGAAAACTTTAAGGAACTGTTAGGCACAGAGAATGAATGTAATGCAAGTATAAATGGCCGGAGAATGGCTGGGAGAAGGAGGGAGGACAGAAGAGAGGAAGAAACCACTAGGATGGAAGGTTTGGAAGCAATGAAGAAAGTCAAAATGGGGATGGCCTCAGGAATTGATGGAGTGTGTGGTGAATACTGAAGCATGGGGGAGAAATGGTAGTAGAATGGATGTGGATGTTGTGCAGATGGGCCTGGGAGGAAGGTAGAGTCCCGGAGAATTGGAAGTCAGGTATCGTTATTCCCCTGTACAAAGGAAGAGCTGAAAAAGAATTGTGTGGTAATCATAGAGGCATTTGTTTTCTTAGTGTAGTAGCAAAAATATATTGTAGGATTCTTATTGACATAGTTAGAGAAATAACAAAGGAATTAGTTGGAGAGGAATAGGAGATTTTATGAAGGGAAGAGGTTGTGTATATCAAATATTCATTCTCAGGTTTTTAGTGGAAAAGTTTCTAGAGAAGGGAAAGAAGTTGTGTGTGGCTTTCGTGGATTAAGAGAAAGCTTACGATTGGGTGGATAGACATGGAATGTGGAAAATATTAAGAATATATAACCATATAACCAAATTTTGGCGCCTGGTGGTTTAGTGGGTAATTATTGTTCTCCAGTCGGATTGAGCCGGTGAAGGTTTATATCCGAGGGATGGTTGGGGTTTATTGCTCATGTAATGTCACTCAGGGATGAGTGAGGCTGGTCACTCTCATCTTAAATATCAGGACCAATTGCCAAGTCCCGGGCTCCTATGCTCCTCATGGGGCAGTGTAGGATTGGATGATGGATGGATGGAGTAAATGCTGTAAAGAGTATGTATGAGGGTGCTCAGGCAATGTGTATGGATGGTGAATTGAGTGAATTTTTCTGTTTGAATGTTGGATTGAAACAGGGATGTGTCGTGTGAATATTGTTGTTCAATCTGTATATGGATTGGGTAATAAAAGAGATACAAGGTAAGGCAGTGGATATTGGAGTGGCCCTAATGAGAGAGCACAGAATTTGGAAACTGCCCGTACTGTTGTTTGCAGATGATACTGTATTGTTAAGACGAAGGGGAACTTCAATGCTTGGTGAATGAGTTTAGGAGAGTAAGAAACAGAATCTCAAGGTGAATGTAGGGAAGAGTAAAGTTATGGTCTTTGAGAGAAATGAAGTGTGGATGATGAGGAAATGGAAAATGTGAGTGCATTTGAGTACTTAGGTAATGTGATGAGTAAGGATGGAAGTTTGGGGAGTGAAGTGCTTGAAAGGGTACAGCAAGGAAGAAAAGTTGCTGGTTCTTTGAAAGCAGTGATAAGAAACACGGAGGTGAGCAAGTCACTGCATGACAGTATTGTGATACCAGCTCTAATGTATGGAAGTGAAGCTTGGACATTATTGGAAGGACGCAAGTCAAGAGTGAGAGCAGTGGAAATGAGTTGTTTGAGAGGAGCATATGGAGTTGCATGGAGAGACAGACTGACAAATGAGGAAGTGAAGGAGCATTGTGGTGTGGATATTGATGCTATAGAAATTGTTAGAAGAAATGAGGTTTGTCCATTGGAGAGGAAGGAGAGCGTGAGACCAAGAACAAGAGTGTACACTAATGAAGCGGAAGGGGGGAGAGAGGGGGGAAGGCCAAGGATGAGATGGAGGGATGAAGTGGAGAGGTATATGAGAGAGGGGGGGGTGAGCTGGGAGCAAAGCTGCGAAATACCGGGGGACAGGGCGACATGAAGGCAATTTGTTTGTGGCCACCCCTTACGGTATTAAGTCATCAGGCTGTAGATAGACTGATTACTTATAACAAGATGTTACTGTATATCATAACCACTAATTTCCCTTGTCCACCCAACCACGTGTTACAATTCCTTATTTTGCAGCTGAAATATGTGACATTCAAAGCCACTAATTTCCCATGTCTGCTAACCGCTACTATAATTCCCTATTTTGCAGCAGTAATTTCCCATGCCCTCCCAGCAACTGCTATAATTCCCTACCTTGCAGTTGAAGCATCTGACGTATGATGAACTGCACCAGCGCATGGCCACCCTTGACCAGGAGATGGAGCGTGAGATAGATGAGCTGCGGCAACGTTACCAGGCCAAGAGGCAACCCATCCTTGATGCCATGGACCAGAAGCGCAAGAGGCAGCAGAACTTCTAGCATACTGGACACCTAGCACATGATTTTGTTGATATTGTTGCCAGGTTTTTGAAGTGCAAGAATGTAGGAGTGTATTGATGATCATTCTAGAAAAAAAGATTATCATTACTTTCAATAGCATTGATACTCATTCAGTGAAAAAGAAGTAATCATTACTCTGAACTAGAACTCACTGCATCCCATTTGTTGCTGTGGTGTGTGTACAAAATTCAGAGTACTAATACTTAGAGAATGAGGTGATGTACTGACTGCCACTGCCAAAAGGAAATATTTTTTCCCTGAGTTTGAAACAAGATCTGTTTGTTTTGAGAAAAGTTTTGAAGTTTTATATGAAAAGTGATATGATGGTGAAGTGCAAAGCTTCAGTTGCTTGGTTTGGGAGAAAAATGTGATCTGGAAAAATCTGTTAAGTAGGCCAAAGCATGTTTGCTGAATTGCCAAATATCTGTATAAGTGTAATAGTAAGCAAAATACTCTGTGATCACTTATATTACTGGGGCAGAAAATTCTCCCATTGACCTCAGATTGGTAACTGCCCTGTTGAACCATATAGTGGATGCTAATATATTGTGTATGGGTGTGGGTGTAATATATATACCATACATACATACACCCACACACACTGTAACAACCTAACCCCCATGATATGTTTGATTGAGGGTACTGTAAGTCGGGAGAAAAGTATTTGGTGTGACATGTTCAAGTGCCATGTGATGCAGTTGGTTCAAATCCTCCTGAGCTGCATATCTCTTGATACTTAAAATACAGACTTGTAATTAGCTTAAACCAGTTGTGTTGTTGCTACTGATTAATTAATTCAAGGTAAAGCATCCGTGGTGGCGTACAGACTAGTCTGTGAAGTACTGTCCTAGAGTATGTTTGGGCTTGTCATAAAGAGCTTGAAAGATGTGTTCAGTCAATCCTGCTGTAATCGAAAGTTGGAGTATGTATGAGTGTATAATCTTAATATGATTTGGTGTTATACATCAAATGCTTTGTATGAAAGTTGCATCTGCTAAGGCCAGTGTATCAGGTGTCAGTTGCCTCAGTGGTCTGACATCAAATGGATAGTTCCCAGTGCTGTGGGATGTCAGGTGTGTTAGCCCTAGAAGTATTTGTGGTGGTTCAGTATTATCAACAGTGAGTTAACCTAGATAACTTTAACCAATTACTCCTCCAGCAAGAGAGATGTGATTCCCTTGAAATTGGTGAGAAAGATCAGCTAATCAGTCTGTCAGTATTTTCTGCCATTCCTCATTCCCTAACAGAATTTTTCCAGTTTGGTTAGGATTAAATTGCACAAACTTGCAGTAAAAAATTTTACAAACAATTTTTAAAAGTGTATTTATATGCTTTATTATAAACTATGGTAGGTTTGCTCTAAACAGAAAGGTTAATTTTTCTTTAGGACACACCACTTTTTGGTAGTGAATTCATATTTCATTTGACAGTGTGATCTCCCCAGGAGTCATGCATTGAATAACCCACCCTTTTATGCCAACTCTTCACAACTTCCTTGCTCCCAAGAATGAATTTCCAGCAGGTTCTGGCACTTAAGACTTGTGGAGTTTTTAATTAGAATTATCTTTATGAAAGTGATGGGTTAGTATGTTAGGAACTACAGTCAGTGCTAATAAATGGAGTAAGATTAAGTGTACATTAGTAGAAATTTTCTGAATAACTTGATTAATTTGTTTTCATAAAAAAATCTTGATTACTGAAATTTTATTTTAGTATGGATACTCCATTGAATTCAAGATTTCAATAAATTTGGAGTATGATAATAAATTACAGGACACCCGAGTAACTCTATACACCAGATTTTTAAATTTCTGAACAGTTGATTGTATTAACAACAAGTTAGCTTGAATATTTTCAAGAAAGTAACGGTGATAAATACTGTACTTTTATAAAATAGCATGGATATTGATGAAAGTTGATAATTCCAAGGAAAACTGAAAGTGTACACAGTTTTGTTGATGAGGTACTATTGTTTCCAGGGTACACTGGCTATTTCTGTTGCAGATTGCTAATCAGTGCAGTACTGTACAGCCAAATATTTCACAGAGCACCACAGGCATATGCCACTCTCCTCACTTAATGCTACAGTAAAATGTAACACCACAGCCAAACTGCATCAGGCAAACACCTCAGTCAAAGGAGGGTAGAGTCTGTAGGGTAGACACATGTAAGTAAACTTCTAGTCAGGTAAGGAGTTGACCAGCCACAGTTAACTACAGTAGCCATGTTATAGTAGTCTTATCCATTTTTAGCTAATTGGCAGTGGACGGTCATTGTAGGGTAAGTGGCAGTTTCTTTGAACAGTTCACAAAACTAGTTGAAAATTACACATAATCACTGAATTGCAGAAAATTGCAGGAACTCTTAGAGGAAATAGTTATTCAATATTTATTTTTTTATTTTATTTTTTTTTTTATTTATTTTTTTTTAAGTGGCAAGGTGTGAAGTATTTGAATGAGGAACAGGGGGCATAATTTTGTCATGGGAGTCCTGAAATTTTCTGCAACTCTCAAATCATACATGATGTAAGTGCCTCAGTAACAAGAACATGTGAAAGTTTCCTGATATTTGATTTTAAAAATTTCGTAACAGAACTTGTTTGTTTTATATAAAAGTACAGTAGTCTGAAAAAATCATAAATAGTATTGCTAAAGCACTACATTTAGTTTGTTAGCATTCTTCGCAGCAGTAGTGTGGCAACTTATCTTGCTTTGCCAAATGTTATGACCATGGTTAGATGAGTTCCTCTTGAACTTGTTCTGATTTCCAATGTGTACACTCAGAAAGCACTGTAACCAAAATACTTAACCACATTATGATATTTTTGTATGAGCACCAACAGCAATGCTGCCTGGTGAATAAACCTGTACAAGACAAGTTGATAAAAACAATATAGAGCTGTGGGGTGAGGGTGGTGATCATTGTTTACTTCATCTCTGACAAACCATTCAGCATCATAAATCACACTTACATCAGGGTATACATAGATACATTCAGTAAGTATGGGTATGAGATTATGCCATGTTGACAGACATTATTATTATTATTATTGTTATTATTTATTTATTTTTTTTATTTTTTTTGTTACATACTTCATTCAAGACTTGACATTAAATTTGGTTTGTTTTAAACATTATGGCAGCAAATTGATAAAAGGCAACATTTTTAGTAGGATTATCATATAACTGTTTTCATGTATCATTCCTATTTTTGTTCACTGTCATGCATTGTTGTGATGTACCATTGAAGGCTGAAATTACTATAGCAAGAAAATAAAAAGTGTTGTGGGATAACGCAGCATATGATCCATATTTCCTGTTAGTATCATGCTTACACATCTAAACTTACTGCAAATTGGTTTTCATTGGTTTAATAGCATTCATATTTGTATATGCTGTATTACAGTATACATAGTAGTGAGACTAATGAGGGCTAGATCTGTAACCTTTTATTAACATTTACTCCTCTGTCCTTCTTTCCTTCCTTCTTTCCTCGTCCTTCTGCCTACAGGTGACTTTACACTCCCTCTTCTGTCTTTCTTTCCTTCCTTCCTTCCTTTTCCTTCTGCCTGTGGGTGACTACACTGAGTGACAAGCCAAATGGTTTCCTGTACACCAGGAAACCATTTGCTATGCTGGGTGGTAACCATATAAGCATATTTTGGCACCTGTTGGTTTAGTGAGTAATTACGGCGCATCAGTCGAATTGAACCTGTGTAGATTTATATCCAAGGGGTGGTTGGGGTTTATTGCTCATATAATGCCACTCAGGGATGAGTGAGGCTGGTCACTTTCATCTTAAATGTCAGGACCAACTTGCTTAGCCCCAGGCTCCTACGCTCCTCATGGGGCAATGTAGGATTGGATGAATGAATGAATGAATACTGTATAACAGATCATCATCATCATCATACAGTGTTTAAACATAACAGACGTACACTCCCGTAACTGAGGCATACCCACCAATTATATCAAATCCAGTACTGTAAAATGTTCCCCCTTCTAAGGTTAACCCATTCAGCCATGGGACAACTACTTCATGAAATTCTTCATGCCTGCAGACAATTTTGTTAAAGTTAAGTAGGATCATTAGTAGTTTAGGGGGTGAAATGAAGCTGTTTATATTTAACCTCTCCAGCCCATTAAGTCTTTAACATTAGTAAAATCATTTGGAGGTGGCACTAATGTAATACAAATGACATTTGTGGAATGAAGGGGTTAATGCTGAATAGCACAGAATAGCTAATACACAGTGTAATGATACTATTTTTCTTTAATCCAGACTGATGGGAAGAAGTTCTTCAGGTTGGAGTAAATTGCACACATGCATCTCTGACATTTACATGTATAAGCGATCCTTTTAAAATGATGAAAGTATTTGAATACAGCAATTAATATAAAATCACTTGCAGATTTGAGGGTAAAAATGAATATTTTCTCACAAAATCATTTAACTTTTGTACAGAAGTACATACAGTGTTAATTTGGAATATATGTTGCAACTGTTTTGAGCAAGACTGGAAATAGACCAATGCAAGTCTTGAGTTGAGAGTCATTATTTAATACAAGTAATGTTGTAGTTTTGTATACTGCCTACTGCTGTTGACTCACCCATATTTTTAGGTTATGTCCTGGTGCCATAAAGTTACCCAACCCCCTTCATCCCAGGGACATAATGAATTTATTCTTGTTGTCACCAGATGATCTTATTCAACTGTCGTATTCTACTCTAGTATTTAAGAAGTTCATTAAGGCCATAACTAACTACAGCAGGTTGAAACCTCTCTCAGTAAACTGTCTGGAGATAGTGAGAATAAAATATAAAATACATAATTGAAGGGTTTAACCCTTATGTACATTACCATATATACTGGCTAGCAATGATAAACCAATTTGCACAATACACCAGCAGGTTTTCATACTGGGTATACAGTTTTTATCATAGTTCAAAAATCAGAAAAGATGAATTACTCAGAAGGAGTAGTGAGTGATTTTAAATTATCTTACAGTATGTTGCGTACTGCCATATTCTTAAAGTTTAATTGTGCATGGGAAGACAAGTCTCCAGGTCTTCACAGACATATTTTTGTGGAATGCCAATGGCTGTCAGACTTAATCAGCATGCGTCCCATATTGCAGAATGCATTTAATTATACAGAAAGGTCATTTTTGTTCACATCAAAGAAATTATTCAAAAAACATTGGAGGCTTCCCATCCCCTTTGCCATTTGAAATTTAAGAATAGCCTCATTTAGCACAAGGGCAAATAGATTTTTTTAAAGTGTGCCAGGTGATTTTAGGATTTTACAGTATTCTTAATTCTCCTGAAATTGTATTTGGATTATTTTGTATAGTTATTCTCATATTTGTCCTAGAGAAACTACCCATCCCTTGCTTCAAATCAGGAGTAAAGAATAATCAAAGATAATTGGTCTGGTAGAGTTCTGTGTATAGTGTAAAAACTTAACTTACTGTTAATTGTTGTGCCAAGGAGTGGCGACAGACGTTACGAGTAGAAATCTCTCGGGGAAATGTCAAGATAGACATAAACTTAGATCCCCAAAAGTAATATTAACAAACCATGTTTGTTCATCACTATTTTAAAGGGTTATTATAGGCAAATCACATGTATCATTCCCCTCACCTACTTCAGTTGTGATTTATGTGGCAGGTTCATGAATTGTATTAGTCAGTCCTTGTACAGTATACAGCATCATAAACCCCTACATAGTTCCCTCACTTGTGAATATTACATCTATACAACCTGACCTGCCGTAATGTGTGTTCCATAAGGTACCCAAGAAAGAAATGGTAATTTTCAGGACTATGTGATTGTTTACAGTACTTTATTTGTTTGTCGTTTATAATACAGGCATCACTTGTAACACCAGGACATATCCTTGTACCACTTCAGGAATTTAGTTCAAATAAATCATTAGGAACTATAAGTACCCCAATATTAGCTGGAAATCTCAAGGAATTAATGTTCAGGATTCATGTGCGGAGGTTTGAGCTTTTGCATTTCTGCAAAGGCAGGATGTGTGATCTGTAAGTTTTCTGTGCTTCTCATCATAAATTTTTCTTCCTTGATCTGATACATTCATACAGTGTGCATGATGTACAAAAGCTACAATTAAATGTAATTAGATTTGAAATTACAAGTGTTTTTGATAACTGAATGTAGTGGCAGTACACCTGTTCTAAAAATTTTCATGTATCAGAATGATATAAACAGGTAGTTTTTTTTAATTTGTTTATTTTATTATTTTTTTTTTAAAGGGAGAGGGGGCTATTTCATCACATCATTCCTTATATTTATATATTTGTTTATATTTTTTTCCAATACTGGTATGTATTTTTATATTTATATTTTATCATATTTCATGCCATCAAGTATTTCATTCTTATATTCACAACCTATCTTCAATCTTTTCTTTTGTTGTCTTTCTCCATATCACCACAACCATTAGCATCTCCATCACCATCTCAGTCAGCCTCAACCAGTCACATACCAGAACTAGAATCACACCATTATGAGCTACTACCATTGTGAAATAGCATCATCATGATCATCAGGGCTCCTTTGGTACTTTAAGCCCTGTCCACACGAGCGGGCAATGCCCGCGGGCACAAGCGAGCAGTTTGCCTGTTGACGGGCTCACCACTTGTGCCCGCAGGCAAATGCGTAAAATGCCACGGGCAATTTACGCATTTGCCCGCGGGCACAAGTGGTGAGCCCGTCAACAGGCAAACTGCTCGCTTGTGCCCGCGGGCATTGCCCGCTCATGTGGACAGGGCTATAGGGAAATGTATCTGAAGAAAAGAGAAGTCCAGGTACATTCTCCCCATTTAGGTACTATAGGAGTTACAAAATTACCTGGAGCAATATTTTGTGTTGGGGTTGCCACATCATTACACAAACAGGAGAGGATACCAACCTCATACCATACTCTTGTGCCACTGAAATCACTTGGGCAGCACAACTAATTACACAGGTGGTGTTCTTTTTTTTCAGTTCCATGGGGGGGGGAATTGTATCCCTAAATCATCCAATTCAAAATAATGTTTTGCAGCATATATATATAATTCCACTGCAAAATAAACTTTCCATTCATCTCCAAAATCGTACTCTAATTGGCTTGACAGGTGGTTAATACTTAAACCAGTGTGAAGTAAATATGAATGGACAGACCTATATAATAACATAGCAACTTTTGAAGCATAAGTATTGTATACTATTTTAAAAATACTGTAATGGTAATATTAACTGCATAGAAGTCATACATAATTGAGCCAAACGGAGGCACAAGGTTCTAGTTTTGTCTATAATGGTAATCATAAGACTGAGGGAAGTCTCAGAATTTTATAAAAGAAGGACAAATTTATAAGGTCCACGTAAAGGGTGTTGGTTTATTGGCAACATGAATGCCGGACTGTAGTGGTACTGTATTATCTTACACTACAGTTTTCCTGCTTGTTGTTACTATTTTAATATTAACTCTTTGAGTACTGGGAATATTTCTCAGCAGAATGAAATAATTTGGTATGAACTAAAGCAGTATCCTGAGTGTATCACCCACTTGTGAAAGGCTTGAAGATTGGTTTTAATCATTTGAGTAGTGGGTGGATTTCTCTGAGAAAAAACATAAAGTCATGACATCAGCCAGAATAGAATCCAAAGTTTGTTTTTGGTTTGGGAACAGTGACTGATTATGGGCATGAAATTAGCCATCCTTCATTTGGATAAATAATGCAACAGTGTACTATAATCATTATATGCTAGCTTGTCAAGTGTACAGAGTAACGTGTGTAAATTTTTTCAGTATTTTATGCAGCCCTGAATAATATTAAGTCATAAGTAAATTGGGTGTAATGATGTTACTATACATTCTCGTCAATTCTGTCATCATCCTCATCTTTGGTATCACACCAGCATCCCCCTCTGCCCTCTTTATGAGCCCAGGCTACCCGACTCTTGAGCAATACCATAATGTGGATAGGATGGGGAGTGTTCTGTCACTCTCCATGAATGTAAATAATGTAAGCTTTTATTGCAGAACACTTGTAATAAGAGAAGCCAATATCAGATGAAAGACTTTGGATGCTGGAAACAGCTGCAGCTACCATTCTTAAAGTGTTAAATGCATTACCATCACCCATGCCAATACGTTTTTATTTTTCTTGCATTTGTAGTTAATCACTTAGATTTTAGTATCAGTGTACTGATGTCTGGAACGAGGGAGGTAATAAAGTAATCAGTTACATTCGCTACAATATTGTTATCACACATTGCCAACCCTGCTCAATAATGCAGCTGTTCCTGGTGTGCAGAGTTTTACATATGGATGTTATGGCATGTACCATAAATCTGTATATTATGTATAACATTTTTACTGTAAGATGGGCTGTATAATTAACCCTGTACTTTTGCCTTTTTTTTTTTTTCCAGTACTGTACTGCATTTCTAGAGCCATCAAAACATGTTACTGTTCCACTTCAGTCAGAATAATACCAGTGGACAGAAGTACAGATAAATCTTTAGTCTGACATATAGAATTCATGAAGTCTAAATAACTCAAAAATATATCAGCACCTGAAAAACACAGACTGCAACAAATAAAGAGTAAATTACAAATATCTGCTGCCCAATACCAGTATGGTTCATGCTTTGATGTAAATTTTTCATTGTAAGCTGTGCAGTGTAATGGAGTAATGACTGCATTTAATTAAGCAATATCATTCCGGTAAATGAAGCCTTGTTATTATATACAGTACTGTAGTAGGGTGTTCCCAGCTTAAGGTACACTATAAAATCTGTAAGAAACGAACATATGGTAAGAGTTTTGTTGTGGCTTACCTAATTTAAGTTTTCTCACTACTTAACAAATCATGCGGCAGATCAGTACTCTTTGCAAGGTGTCACTTATTAAAATTGAGCACTTTGTTTCCATTAATGCCTCCACTGCAGGCTAAATATAAATCAGTCTCAGACTATCATACAATATTATTTCAAGTTGCTGCATGGGCTTATATACTGCTTAGGGATGATGAACTAAAAAGAAAATGCATTTACTTACCAGCTAACCATCAACTTGCTGCTTCGGGGCCAGAACAAGAGGTAAGACCATGTGTGGCAGCAGCCTGTGGAAACACCTTTAGATGGCATGGTGAAACGCAATTTGGTTTATCATAGTTTTCAACCAAATTCACCCTGTGGAAACACTTTTAGATGTCATGGTGAAACGCAATATGTTTTATCATAGTTTTCAACGAAATTCACCCTGAATTATCAAAAAATAAGTAATAATGAAAACATTGTTTATTTGTTGATGGCAGTCAGTCAGGAAAGTTAGGAGGGATGAAATTTGACCCATCATATGGCATCCATGCAACATAAAGTTTCCTTTGTTCCCAGGCATGACAACTAACCCCTTCCCCATCATGCTACCCTCTGCCACTTCTGACAGATAAACAAGTATTTTCCATGTCAATCATTTCCTGTCTTGGGTTCATTACTAATGAACAATTTTTTCCACTTAAATCCAGCAAAATCTATTCAGTCTCATTAGGGTTTGCAACCATTTTCCTCAAGGTAAAGTAACAGCAGGGTTGTGGGAGATAAAATAACATGTTCAGTCATTTTAACCATCTCAGAATGAAGCAGGGACCTCAGGCCTGTCACATGTCTCACTTGCACTCTGTTCAGTTAAGCAGCCATGTCATGCTGCCCTATGTCCTAGGCTACCCATAGTTTTACAAATGGTTAGGAACGGGACTCTTTTGCCCTTCAGAACCACAATTAAAAACAGGACCTGCAGTGGAGGAGTTACAACATGTGTCCTTAATTTTAGAATAGGAATAATGCATGTCCTTTTGCTGAATTTGTTCAGATTTTATCATGTCCCAATTTCATTATTATACTGAAAGTGACAGCCTTAACCCTCATCAGTTTTAAGCGGAGGAACCCCAAGACCATCAAGAAAAAGCTGATAAACAATTACAGTTAGATCCCCACTTGTGCGGATATGCAATATTGCAATCAACCTTTTTTTCTTATCCTGTATCACAGTTCTTTACTTCCAGATTTATGGTAGTAGGGATGCACTGTCCCACCAACACAAAAGTGGCAGGAAGTTCCCTTACCCCTTTCCTCCTTCCCTTCCTCCATCCTGTCAGCTGTCTGCTTTGGAATGCCTCACCCACTCATGCCCTCTCCAGTGAGTAAGGAAATCTTCCATTTACCCATCATTTATTAGTTTATATGTTGGAATAATTTTTCCAGTATTTTCATAAGTCTTGTATATGACTTATATATGAGGAAAGTCTGTAGGATGCTAAAGTTTTGAGTAAATGGGGATTCAAAATCACATGTATCAAGGTCCCTTGAGCTACAGTCTCAGTCGTCCCCCAACCCCCACCCCCCCAAAACGTTTGAAGTGTGCAGTTTTCCATGCATATAGTATTTCTGTCTCCAAGAAGTGCAAGCGGAGATTCAGCTGTACATTGAACATCATCTGTATTCTCTTCCATTTTCCCTTCCTCTACCACAGGATATAGGTAACTACTGACTGGAATGCCCATTATCTTAGGTTTTGCTACCACTGTTTATAAGTAAGCCCCTGAAGTTTTTATTGAAAAATATTTTTCTGCCATGGAAAACAGGAATACACTGATGCTGATGAGGTTGATTCATAAACTGATAAACAAGGAAGAACCTTTTAAATTTTTCAAAGAAAAAGCATTAAATACCCAACTAAAGATACTACAGTATACTACTTTTCTGCTCGGGATCAGACAGTGTTTCATCTAACGCTCAGTGTATAATTTTAATCTGGCATTTATAAGTATGGAGTATACTGTACAAAAGTTACAATACTAACACTGACAGCATTTGATAAACTACAGTAATAAATCAACAGACATATAATTAGACGTGCTTTTATCTTTGTTACAGTGCAGTACTGTACTGGTACTTAATAAAAACTTTATAGCAAATTTCAGTTACAAGAGCTACTGCAGCAGCATGTGGTTGAATAAAGAAGTAACCGTAAGTACGAGTAAATGGAAGGAATGAAAACAGTGGTAATCCATGAAATTATGAACACAGAAGGACAAGGAAGTATGTGTTACGTCTGGAGTACAAATACAGTATAACATGTACATAATTTCTGACTCATGTTTTTCTAATGCCAGTGCTGATACAGTATGATGGTGGTAATCTTACTTAAGCCAAAGGTTTGTATTCTTGTCAGCTTAAGAGCCCTACGAGCACCTTTACCTTATCAGTTTATTTCTGCATATGGCTCATTAATAGTGACTTGTATGTTATTTATGCAAATATAAGCTACATTGAAAAAAATAAAAGTAATATGCAGGTAAATAATAAGCTATACAAAAATAAACTGCTGAGGAAGAATTGCTACAAAGCCTCCTAGGCTGATTAGACTATGGCCCAAAGAGTGGTGGATATTTCATACACTCTTGTTGACACTAATGTTTTACTGATTTGCGCTTATGTTGTTCTAAGTACTTGGTGGTCGGATGGACAGATCAGATACTCATACTTCAAAACTTACATAAGCTTCTAAATACTGTACACAATCAATGGGGCAGAAATGTTAAGTTGAATAATTCATCAATCCAGTTTAATCTGGTACACAGTGTATGTATTTTATTGATTTATGCTTGCTGCCTGCATATGATTTTATTCAGCTTCAGGGAGATCTTTTGCTATAAAGAGGTAAATAAAGATCGTACCTAACTCCTCCAGTCCAAAAAGTCACTTTAAGCTGAATATAACTCAGGAAGTAGAAGGAAGCAACTCAGTGGAATATCATCATATTGAAGGGGATGATAAAAAAGAATTTCCTGAAGCTGTGAGTAAATAAATGTGAGGGATATGTAAGAATACCGTGTTAGCCAGAGATAAAGTGCAGTATGATGCTGTACCTTGTTTAAAGAAAGAAAAAAAAAAAAAAAAGAGAGAGAGAGAGAGAGTTCAAGGATATGTACTGCTGTCAAAAGTAACATCTAAATGAAGTTAGATGGCAGTGTTATTTATTTATGATTTGCTATTTCACAGCAGAATTATCCTTTTATATTGCTTAAACATTGTGTGTATAGGTGCGTGATGTAGCTTGTGTTACTGTAATACAGTATGTGATTAGTTAGAGAATTCATCCCTCATGTAAGCCTTAGCTGAACATTTGTCTAGTACAGTATTTGCTGTATTTTGTACCACACAAATCATACAATGTCGATGTGGAATAGAAAAATTTAATATGAGCTGATTTCATCAACCTATCTCTCAGGGCAAGCGTTAATTTTTAACACTACTGTACTCCATTCAAAAACAGATAAATCTGCATTTCTCACACTGCATCAAGCTCTGTAATTTAAATATTGTATCATTATTATAATTGTTCTTGGTGTTTTTGTATTGACTCCCAGATGTTACCCCAAAAGGGAGGAGGAGCAGTATATCTCCTGATTCATGATAAAATTGTGTGTTTTGTAGCCAAGCCAGTCTACAGTCTACAGTCTAGATAGTTTTAAGAGTAAACAAAGTCTGCTAATCAGATTGTGATCATGTACACTAAATAGTGCATGCTTAATACAGGCATGATGTTCCCATTCATTACTGAATATGTCACCACCATAACACCATCAATCTAACCAACCTAGGATCTTGATTAGCAAACCTGATGAATCAGTCTAACCAACCTAGGAACTTGGTTATCAGACCTGATGAAGCAGCATTTTAAAGTACTGATAATCACTCAAACATACAGTTCATCTAATTTTCTTTGGTGTTTTTAAAATATTACATCCAATATTTTAGCAAAATCCATGAATTGCCAACCAAACATGGTTCACTGGTTTTCAGAGCAATGCAGGTTTACTCTGGCTTACAGAAAACACTTTAAAAACTAATTGTTGTTGTATGCAGATGATATATATATAGGCCTATATACATATATATAATGCCAGAATTCACTAATTTTTGTAATGGCTGCCGTTTGGTCGCCATAAGCATCATATGCAATAAATACTATGCAGCTCCAGGGAAGTGCTGACTAATAGCTTTGTATGTGGAACTGAGTTGGAACGATGTATAATATCTTATCTTAATGCATTTATTTATAGAATACAGTGTGATGTATTCATATTTTTTGCATACTACTATGCACTGAGGTTCTGGTATGTAGAGGTAGACATTATAAAACTGATTTTTATCAAGCCTAGGAAGCACTGAGATGAAACTTGTACAGAGCTGTTTGTGCTACTGCATTGTATGGAAGGAACCAAATAACAAGGCAGTTGCATTGTGAGCTGTGCCATATAATCACACACTGCCACAGTAACAAAGGTTAGCCACACTATACACTGAGATTTGGTACATAAACTTTTTTTTTTTTTTTTTTTTTTCCTGGAACTAAACTTTTCAAACTGGAGGGGCTGGATAATGCCTTTATTATCCCAATTCACTGTGAAAGATCATGATTAGCTTGAATAAAACCGTCTGGTGGTAGCAAAAACATAAGTACATCATTGGAGGTAACTAGTTGCTCCCATCTTTTTTCCCTTCTTTATCCAGACTGATTTACCCAGTTTGGAAGAATGCCCTTGTAGTGAAAGAAATAATGGAGGCTATACATTACCAAACTTTTCCAGTTCAAAATGTTGCACTTAAGCTGAATAAACCGTCTTTACATGGCAAGATTGAAGTGTCAGATTAGGTAACTATAACCTGTTGGTTTGACCTATGCAGACAAAAATACTGTGCTGTACTGTATTTACAAGTAACAAGAAATATTGCAAAATTTCCAGTTTTTCGGAAAAACTTCTAATATACTGTACTTTTGTCTTCAGAGGGCAAGAACTGCCATCCTTTTGCCAGGAAAACTCTGTACAGTGAGTGGCATTACAGAATCAGATTTCATAATTTTAATGGTAATGTCATATAATGTACAGTTATGCTGGTGTTTGTTTTTGTTGCTGAACCTGGTGGATTGCAGGCTGGAACTGTCCTCCTCCAATCCACTATCCCATTTTTCATTTCCATATGTGGTAAGAAATCTGAAGGTAAATTTTGACTCACTGAGTTAAAGAGAACACAGCTGGATGGAAATGTAATAAGATTCTAGGCACTGATTTTGGGGTATGCAGTAAATACAGTACAGCACAGCACAATGCATATCTTAGCCTACATATGATGGATACTGTAGTACACATGATCAAGGGCAGTCCTAGATTATCTACCAACATTATAACCCATTTATAATGAAAAGTGGTGTACAGTATGGTCCAGCATATGATACATTACTGTAGAATGACACAAGTAAAATTACTGATTTTTTCCTCTTCTTTTCCGTGACAAATTTACAGCACCTGAGAACAATATTCAGTGCCTTGGTCATTTAAAAATACTAATACAGTATTTGTAAACTTACAATGTGGGCTAATGTTTGATATTGTAGAGTACCACAGAAGTAAAATAACATTTTTTCCTCCTCTTTTCCATGACTGATTTACAGCACCTGGTAACAGAATGCAATGTGTTGGTCATTTAAAAATACTAATATTTATTAACTTACAGGTGTGTCCCACAGCTTGGTGCATACCAGTATACTGTGCATCATCAGTATTGTAATGCATTTTAAGTATCGTAGTAAGTGGAAATCTTGCTCACTGAATTTCAAAGAAGCTTGTTACTGAAAGAAATGTAATAAGATTTTGCAATCTGTATGTGAAGCTATTGGACAACACTACTCCCTGAGCTGGTTCACAAGTAATAAATCTCCAGTCTCCCATCTAATCCCAAAGATAAACCTTCCATAATCCATTCAAAGAGTTAACAGGTATCTTCTTGCAATTATCATACTGTACCTTAAAAAATATTTTTACTACAATATTCAACAGCTTAATGTGTCACATAATCTCTTTTCTACATGAAAACCTCAAATGACACTGTGTCAGTGATTGATCTTGGTGTAATAATCCCCCTGAGATCTTCCTCTGTACTTCCATAATTCCTGCCATCCATCTCTGAAGCAAATCACAATGTAAAATTCAAGAAGTCCCTCTTCCTTAACTTATCCTCCAACCTGTGTCAGTCTCCACAGCAATAATGGTACACACTCTTCCATCCCTTCCCTTACCCTGCCTCTGCTGCCCACAAGGTGCCATGACAGTACTATAACTAAAAACCTTTTTGTAGATCATGTAAAAAAACAATATAAATGACAATAAATATACCTTAATTATTTTTACCCTTGGGAATGGGGAAGGTAAATTCTAAATGCTGTACTGTCTTTGGTGTCCCACAGGGAATGACTAAGAATATAAGTACAGTCAGCCCTCTTTATTGTCAGCTTCGGTTTTTCACAGGGCCTTGCAGTCACCACCTTTAACAGCCAAGGAGCATATATTCTCATATGGAATCATTGTGTTTTCCCAGTTTGCTTTGTTGTTGCCTACATTTCCAGCCTACAAATTTATCAGCCTATCTACTTATTTACATTTCTGTTGACTTACATACCTTATCATCATCATCATCATCATCTGGACCTCCTTTCCCACTCTAGGGCAGGGTGAGGAGTAGCAACGTCCAGACAGCCTAAGTTTGCCCAATTAAATGAGCCATGCTTCCATTCACTCGTCATTCAAGCCCATGGAATCCTGGCTTCATCAGATAGGCCAAAAATATTCCGTCACATTCTGTAACTTCACATATAACTATCTGATAGAGTCAATTCGAACAATGTCACATTAAAAAAGGGTGCCAAATCCCTGATCAAGTGCTTTTCTGCACAAAATTCATCAGTCAGCTTGGTCTCTTGTCAGTCCTTTAGCCTCAGTGACTTCCGTACCTCTCTTCCTCACACACTCATCCACCATATCCCTCCACCTTCTTCTTGGCCTACTTTGCCTCCTTCCTCCTTCAAATTCGCCGATATATACCTTTTTCACCACTCTATTGTCATCCATTCTCTCCACATAACCAAACCATCTCAGTACACTCTCTCCAATTCTGGTGTCCACAGACTTCCTCATTCCTCATCTTTCATGAATCACATTATTCTGTATCCTATCCATTCTCTGTACTACACATACATTCCTCAACAGTCCCATCTCCACTGCTCTTACTCCTGACTTTTCATTTTCATGCCACACCTTAGTCTCACATCTGTATGTTAAAGTTGGCTCTAACATTCCTTCATGTAAGCCTCATGCAGCTGCAACACTCAAGGCTCTGTTTTTCATCAAGGCTTTCATAGCACCAGCTACTTTCCTTCCCTGTGTCACTCTACTTTCCACATCTTTTTCACACTTTTCTTTCTTTTCTGTCACTGTACCCAGGTATTTGAACTCTCACCAATTCCAGTCTCTCTCCATTCACTGTAATAGCACACTGGGATTCACCTTCTCTCTCAGTAACCATCACTTTACTCTTTTCTACATTTACTCTCAAGGCACACTCAAAGACATCTCCAAAACTCTGCACTAGTCTACCAAGCTCTTGTCCGGTATTTGCAAGTATCACTGTATCATCAGCATACAACAAATTTTAGATATTCCATCCATCACCATTCATTACCAATGCCATCCCTCTCTCCATTACTCATGTTTTTACTTCTCTCATCACCCCATCCATTTATATATATATATATTGAACAACAATGGGGACATCTCACAACCTTGTTGCACGCCCACACTAATCGTGAACCAGTCACTTAGATGCCCATTTACCCTAGGCACCTAGCAGCTTACCATCTACACTGTCCATCAGCAAAACCTTCCACAATCCTTCTCTGTCTACTTTGTCATATGCTTTTTCCAGATCTATAAATGCCATAAACACCTTATATATATTCCTTCTCACATGCCTTCTCCATAGTCTGTCCTACTGTAAATATTTAATCCACACATCCTTTGCCGCTCCTAAAGCCACCCTGTTCATCACTCACAAGGGCTTCTGATCTGTGTCTTACTTTCTCTTTAGTAATTCTTCCATATACCTTCCCTGCCACATTCAGTAGACTTCATCATCATCATCCGTACCTCCTTTCCCATCCTAGAGCAGAAGATATGTGAGAAGGCATGGATAAGTGAAACTGCACCAGTAGAGTCAAAAAAGGCAATGATTGTGCTCCTGTAAAAAAAAAAAAAAAAATGTTCAGCAAAGGGATTGCAAGCATTATCTTGGCATAAGTCTATTGAATAGATCATATTTAGTAATACTGTATGATCAACTCAATAGAATTATGCCATGGTAATTCTTGCACTCACTTCAGCCACCTTTATTTTTCTACAGGGGCACAAGCACTGCCTTTTTCCACTCTACTGGCAGTTTCACTCATCCATGCCCTCTTACATATCTCCAACATGCACTTCATTCTGCTTGCTCCACAACATTTAATCATCTCTGCATACACCTCATCAACCCCAGCAGCTTTCCCATTTTTCAGCTGCTTCACAGCGTTCTTTACCTCTGCGAATGTCATGTTTCCTGGCATTGAATTCTTTCTCTGTACACCCCCAAAACCAGTCATATTCGTCGCGTTGCTCTCTTGATTCCCATTCATCAGACTTTCAAATTATTCTTTTTTTCTGGTCCTTACTTCATCCCCAGGGTTAATAATCTACCACTTTCCTTCTGGTCCTTCATGCTCATGGGTTAATAATCTACCACTTTCCTTCTGGTCATTACTTCATCCCCATGGGTTAATAATCTACCACTTACATCCTTCACACTTTCACATTTTTTCTGCTGCGACTTCTACATTTCTGCATCTCTTTCCAGAATAACTTCCTATTTTCAGAGTAATATGCATTAATTTTTCTTCCTAGATCATCATTTACCTCCTCCTTTTTCCTCTTCACTAGTCTCTTGATGTGCTTCTTGATCTCAGTATATTCATTTCTTATTTCAACTGAACCCCTGTCCACTCTAGCCTCTTCTTCCTCTTTTCCTCCACTGCTTTCTTAACCTCTTCGTCCCACCATGCCATATCTTTTTACCTACTGTACCTACCTATTTACATATCTGCCTACTTACCGGTACTTACCTACAGTATTTGCTTATCGTCATATTTACTTTCCTAACTGCAATATTTACTTGTATATCTACCTTTGTACCTGTTACCTATTTAGCTACCCATTTATCAATTTAATTACACTTACCTATTTAAGTATTGTCTTACCTGCCTATTGGTGCACCTACCTTTTTTTACCAACCTTACATTTTTATATATTAACTCTTTTACTAACAACAACCTTTTTTTACCAACCTACCTTTTTACGTACCTTGAACCTATTTACCCATCTGACATTACACGTACTTGTGTACAGTTTATTCCTATTAATATATCCTCTAATTAACTATTTATGTACATGCCCTCCTTTTTAGCAACCCACCCATTTACTTACCACCCTACCAATGTATTTGCCTGTCAGATACCAGTTTACCTATTCTGTACAGTATATTCGTACTGTGATTTACCTATTAACCTACTTACCTATAGTATTCACGTAGTGTACTGATCTGTTTACCTTCCCTCTTACCTATACACCAATGAAATTCTACATCTGTCCATACTTACCTCTTTATACCAGTTTGTTCTTACATCTGTACTCATTACCTGCCAACCTAGTTATTTAGCTTTCTGCCTATTTGCATTCGTTTGCATTTCCCAGCATATACCTGCTGATTAACTTACCTTGGAGAGGGATGAAGTCACTGAATGTGCAGTGAGGCTGGATGATGAGGAAATGGAAAATGTGAGTGCATTTAAGTAGTTGGGTAGTGTGATGAGTAGGATGGAAGTTTAAAGGATGAAGTGTGTGAAAGAGTACAACAAGGAAGAAAGACTGCAGATTCTTTGAAACCAGTGACAAGAAAGTGTGCACGGAAAAAAAAAAAAAAAATCTCCATGATGGTGTTGTGATACCAACTCCGACATATGGAAGCGAAACTTGGACCTTGGAAGGACACAAGGCAAGAGTGAGAGCAGTGGAAATGAGTTATTTGAGAGAAGCATGTGGAGTTACATGGAGTCAGACTGATAAATGAAGAAGTGAAGGAGTGTTGTGGTACGAATGTGGATGTGACTGAATGCGTTAGGAGAAATATATTGAGGTGTTTTGGCCATCTGGAGAGGATGGAGAGGGAGAGACTAACGAGGAGATTGTGAGTGAGGTGGAGGGGAGGGGAAAGAGGGAGACCGAGGATGAGATGGAAGGATAGAGTGGAAAGGTATATGAGAGAGGGGTGTGTGAACTGGGGGAAGGGCAGCGAAATGGCGGGGGACAGGGCGACATGGAGGCGATTTGCTTGTGGCCACCCCTTATGGGATTAAGGCTTCTGGATATTGACAGGAAATATTAAGCTTACGTGGGGTGTCAGTTGGCTGGGCGACGCAATTTGAAAGTCGCGCGCGGTGACGTCGCTTACCAGATGCCGTGATTCACTTCCGACGACTCTCATTGATGATGCCGCTGCAGCAGACGACGAGGCTTCGAAGGATCCGACTTAGCTGTTGAAGAAGGAAGTGCACAAGCAGCAACATCTCAAAAAGAACAGCAACAACATTGCGGATGGGGAGTGGAGGGAGAGTGCCGGGGAGCAATATTTCCCTTCTGTATTACGGTTCAGCACCGCCACCGGGAACGTCAACCAGGAACGAACTCGCCCCGTCGTTTAAAAAAAATAACAATAGATTTTTTCCCGGAAAAATGATCAATGTGTTTCCCAGGCAAAGTTACGTCTAATAACCTATATTAATCTACACTAACCTAGCGTTAACCTGTCCCACTAGGACTGCCCGGCTGAGGGCGATGATGCTGAACCATAATACAGAAGGGAAATATGTTGCCGGGGAGCTGCGAATCAACAACACACAGGTATCTTGCCACACTTGTTTTTGTTAATGCTATTTTAAAACCATTCAAGTCCTTAATTACAGTAGTTGTAGCTCTCAGTGTTTTACCTAATGGTGGGTATAAGTAAGAGGGAATTTATGTGGGCTAGGGTAGAAATGAGAGAGATGTACGACAGTGACGCGGTATTTCCGAAGTGCTCTGGTGGCTTCTATAACATCACTGTGTCGGTATATTTCCTTTGTTCTCCAATATATTTTGATTGAAAATCAAAGGTTAATCACCTGAGATCTACACAGTACTAAAAATATTTTCTTTGAGAACGTAGGTCCATAAGAAAGCAGCGCGAATGGCTGTGTTACTGTTTACCAGAAAGTTTTGGATTATGGCCAGACTACGTCGTATCGTTATGTATCGTTTCGTTTATAAAGGCTCCAGCATGCTTGCATGCTTTGGCCTTGGTCACCTAATGGCGTCTTTCCATGCTGCTCGATCTCTGACAGCCTCCCTATTCAGTCCCTTATCCCTGAAGTCACACACGAAGTGACCTCGTCCCAGATCTTTTTCGGTCTAACCCTTGCAACGCTACCCTTAACATAACACTCCTTACTTTCTGCACCTAATTTTCATCCCGCATCCTCTCCACATCCCCAAACCATCTCAATCTACCTCTCCTCATCACATCACCAATACATTCCAGTCCCATGCGACTTCTTAACTATTCCACCGTAAACCTAGCCCCCCAAGCCTTGCATTCAAGAACGCACAGCACATCCACCTAATCACTGCCATTTCAGTAAGTATGAGCCTGCGAATATCCTCTTCCTTTACTGCCCTGCAATCTCACTACGATACAGCATTACACTGCCAACATATGCCGCATACTAAGATCCCATAGCACGAACGGAGAACCCTCTGTGTCAGGAGAAGCAACAGCTCCCTCAACTTCTTCATGCTACTCCCCACTCTAGCCACAGAGCCAGCTCCAGCCCAACCTTCAGCACATAACATACCTCCCAGGTAACAAAACTCTTCCATACACTCGAGAGACCCACCAAGAAGGTCAGTTCTTTCACGTCTGACAGTCTCCACATGCTCTCCCCGACATACCTCACACATGAAATCGGCATTATCTCACAGTCTACCTCTGATACCACTACATCTCTTATTCACCCACTTATCACAAACACTGCACAAAATGGAGTTACTTCCCACGCCCTTGTGGCAAACCTCACACGGCCACTCTCCCTCTTTGACTGTAGCCTACTGCTACCAACCCTAAATACCATCACCGTTTTATCTGTATTTGTTCTCAAGCCCTTGTGCCCCATACCATATCTCCACTTTCCAAATCTTTACGCCGCCTCCCTCTCATTCTGTGCAGTCAACACCAAATCATCGACATACATTTCCCACGGGAGTCCATTTCTGAAGTCACGTGAAAAGGCTTCAAGAACCATAATAAACAACAAGGGGCTCAAGACGCCACTGATGGACACTAACATTCTCGGAAAACTCATCACTCAAATCTCCGTTCACTCGTACTTGGGTGCAAAGATCCACATACATAGGCATAACCACCCTAACCAGTCACTCCTGAATCCCAAGCTTTCCCATTTCCCACTTCACCACCTCCCAAGGAACTCTGTCGGAGGCCTTCTCCAAATCAACAAAAGCAAAGTACTGTACAGATCCCCTTCCTTTCCTATATAGTTTTCTTAAAGCTGTCGAAGAATGAATATGGCAAACATTTGTTTGAGTAACACGGGTTTGAGTACCACGGTCTGCGTTCGATCTATCCGCATTACTCGAAGGTTGACCACAGTACACTGTGTGTATATATATATATATATATATATATATATATATATATATATATATATATATATATATATATATATATATATAAGCACGATTCATCAAACCTTAAATTTCATCTTTTCTCTCCTTGTCGGATTCTTGTAAACTTGTCACGCTGGCAGGTGACAATATAGAGATCTATCACTGGACAACCGGCTCATGATGATGATGATAATTAGTGTTATTATTATTATTATTATTTTATTATTATTGCCGCCGTAAATCTGATCAGTAGTGCATTGCCGAAAATCTTTAAACACTTGCGTTGTATTACATATTCATCACTCTAACATGAAAGTTTTTTCCATGCATCTACAGTATTTATCCACACACACACACACACACACAGAGTCGGCCACTCACGGGAGTAGGGTTCGAGCAGTATGTGTTTTATATCAAATTTAGCGAAATATTTTTCTCCGTGAAAATTGTGGGGGCATGCTGTGCCCCCTCCACCACACCACTGACTGACAATGTTCCAGTGTTATCTCAGTTCAGTAACATTAGAGATGAAGAGATGCACCCAGTTGAATGAATAGAGTACAGCAACAATTTATTTTGTGTAATATTCTACTAGCCTAAATGCTGATGTATTCTTTGACCTTCAGTATTACAGATTTAAAGCTGCATTCCCAACCTTAATGTTGGTAAGATATTACAAACATAAAGTAACTGCAATATATCCATTTATTAATGATTCAGTCAATCAGTCGATCAAATGCGGTGACGGAGGGGAAGGTAGAGAATGGAGATAGGGGAAGGATAGTCGGATGAGATGGAGCTTGAGGGAAAAGGAAAGGAGTGTAGGGTGAAAGAGAATTTTAGGGAGAGGGATAGGCAACCAGGTCTTGACAGAGGTTGTCTGACGGGTTTCAGGATTGTCAGTGCATGAAAATGGTACGCGCGCGATCCCTGCAAGGCTGAACATTTATGCCTGGCGGTCTTGTGGGCATCTATGGGCACTTTGCATGTGTCGATTGAGTTATTGCGGGTATTGGTGGCTTCTTGTATGGCTTAGTGGTCTCTGCTTGTTCTTGCTTTGTTTTGATTGTCCTGGTAGTCTTTCTTCCTCTTGTTAAGTTGTTCGTTCTTAGTGGTTTGGTTTGGTGGCTTGGTATTGTGGAGGATCTTTGGGGATCTTAATTGTTGAACGTGATGGGTTGTGGTCGTAGACTTTCCGGGACGGTCTGCTTCTGAATCTTCTACTTCGATTTCATAATATTCTAAGTCTCCTCTTCTTCGATGTTATCTGTGTTACCGTGATTGTCAGGGTGTTCTGCTGGCCGAGTCGTGGTCCCATTAAGAAATGGAGAAATGGAAATCCCCCGAGCTAGACCCTGTATTGGATCATATAGCCCCGCTAGGTTACAGGAGCGCGCTACCACTCCCGGCACGACAGTCCCGGGCGAGGCTCGAACTCGCAATCCCCCGATTACGAGCTTGATGCTCTACCACTGAGCCACCGTGCCCCCAGGTCCCATTAAGAATGTGACAGGAATGGAGACTGTTGAGAAGCTGTTTGCTTTGAAATTCAGCTAGCTCAGTTGTTGTTTTTTTCCCCACAGGCATTACGGGTGTAGATGTACAAGATACTACATACTCTTTACTGTAATTTGGCTTAAACTGTCATCCCTTCATCTTAAATTCTTAATGTTGTTGTTACAAGATTAATGTTAGAATATTTCATGAAGTGTTTTGGAAAGGATGTAAAACTGTAACATTATCTTATTCCGCTAAAACACGAATTACTGGGCCAAGTTAAGGTGAAAAGACTATAGTTTAGGGGATGCAGATGTGGGGACAAGGACGTGGAAGATGCAACCGAAGACGGGGATGCATATGTAACACGTTTATGTTTGCGTCGAGGACTGAATGCTATGAACAGCTCTCGTGTCCCAACTTGACATTTCTAGGCAAAGGACACTCTTACCAAACGTGTTTTGAAAAAAAAATAATCTATAATCTGTTTATCCATTATACCACACCTGATATATGCCGGATGGACCAAGTTTTGGAAACACCAGTTTTGACCACTTTCACACTAATGATGAAGGAATAAACTTGGAGTACATGGGAATGTCTAAAGCAGGCTGTTATGAAAGCTTGGATACGGACATTAAGGAGATATCCCACAATTTGGTTAAGTAAGGAAAGTTACAGAAAGAAGGGATTTGGATGACCGGCTTGGGCTACCTGATAATTACTTGGACACTTTTTTTTTTTTTTTCTAATATTAGCTGCACCCATGAGATTATATTAGCAATAAAAGCAACCCGTCCCCAGACGGGGGGAGGAGGTTAGCGTAGTAGTTTTGTGCTAGACCTCTATCATTCCATTTAATTCCCGAGAGGGGTTCAGTTTGGTTATCGGGGCCTTGTCCTTTCAAAGAAAACCTTTGCTTCTGAGGACTGACAATTAAAAACTGTGCGTTGATGTGCCTGCTGTTCTTGATCTTCATTTTGTTTTCTTGTTTCCACTAACCTCTCGTATTTGTTTTCCTTCGTCACACTCCCTGTTGGGTTGCTAGCTATTTTGTGTGTACGGTAAGCACATATCCTACATTCCCCAAATTATATATATATATATATATATATATATATATATATATATAGATATATATATATATATATATATATATATATATATTTGGGGAATGTGGAGAAGACAAATACCAGGGAATCGTCGTCAGCTGCAATGGCGGACGCGGTGGAAGAGACTGTCCTAACCTAGATGTTTTACTAATTCTAGCCTAACCTAACTTAGTTGTACTAGTAATTTAATCTAACCTAACCTAATTTAACCTGGCTTCCAACTGGGAAGTTGGGAGACGAAAACTACTTAAGTTGAGCAAGACAATCATTGGTATGACTTAAGGAACGTGATGATAAAAAGTGTGAAATTTCTTCATTAGGAAAATGTAATTTATTACCCTGAAAATAGTCAGAAAAATACAGGAAACAAACTGGAGGAATATGAATGGGTAAGGTCCTACTGGTTCAAGTAAAGCGTACCGTTACCTTATTGAGATATATTACATAATTTTCAGCTTGCAATAACTTGTTGATTAATTATGTCACTAAGCCATCCCATTCTGTCCAGCTAATAAGCTGTTTCTGCATATTGAAAATAAAAGTTTGCGGATCATGTGAAGGCGGTGAAGATGTGGACCCCGTAGACCGTCGCCAACGCAACGATGCGGTAGCCACCAAGATCTGGTCAGAGGAATAATGATGCTACCTGCAGATTTTCCTATTTCCCTGCGATATTTGTGAGGTTTCCATACGCGAAACGGACAAGTGATCACCGGCAAGGTAAGTTAGTAGTCTGTGAGGGCATATCTTGGTGATAACGGTAGCCTAACCGGTACATTACAGGGAGTGTGGACGCTTCAATCTCAAAATGGACGGCTCGGCAACAAGCCACGGTCCAATATGCAAAGCTGTAATCTGTTCTAGCTTATTGCCTGATGCAGCATCCTATAAGGGGTGGTCCAGACAATAGAAATTACATGACCCTGCCCCTGTTTGACAAATTACCCCGCTTCTCACGACATTCCCTCATACCATATCCACCCATTCTTTCAGCTTCATTATTTACCCCGTCAGTCCACTTTATCTTGGTTCTCTCTTCCCATCTCCCCACTCTTAGAAAGTCTCGTAGTAATTTTCACTACCAGGAAAGTGCTGTGATGTTTTATTTCAGGTCGTCCAGTTCATTTAGGTCAAACTACCGGTACGAGCCCCCATTATCAAAAAAAAAAAAAAAAAAAAATGCAGGAGAGTTTACATTACCAAATGCAGAAGGTTTTGGCAGGGAGTATCTTAGTTGTAAATTCATGTATGACTCTGCGGAAGCACCATGTTACTGAAGATAATATGGTATACTGTAATTCATGACCCCCAAATTGTGCAAAAATAGCTTGTTACTAAGGAGCATGGTAAAACTCCTGGAGAGCTCATGCATAAAATTTTTAAATGCATTTTTTCTCAGTAAACCAAGTTATCATTGTGATAGCTCAGGAAGTTGCTGAAGTGCATTATTTTGGAGATTTTAACTATACAACCATCAGTTTTACATGCAAATTGTGGCAAGCAGCCACCCGTCATATTGGATTTTTAGGTTGATTTGGCTCCAAAGTCTATCTGACCACCTCCCCGTACAAATCACAACTGATGTGACGTATCCAAACCAAATACTGTGAACTGTCAGTTATCTGTTGTGATTCAGCCAAGCCCGATGCAATTAAATTGAAATGCTGGATATTGCATATCCGGCATAACATCTGGCTTTGAGCCGGATATTGTGAGTCTGTCCGTCTACACCCTCAAGCCTAAAACTTTACCATGAGTAAAAGATGAAGACAAACCATGTAGAAACAATACAGTAATGATACAGAACGGTAATAAAATACTGCACTTACTGTATTATTTTATGTTCTCACCAAGTGTTGGCATTGATGGGGAGAAACAGCACTGAGGGTTCGCAGTCATAAACAGTATAGTTCACAATCCAGTGCAGGGGTACTTTTAACAATCACAATAAAGCACTAGGACATGAGCATTGGCAGGCCATTAGTTGTGCAATGCAATACAGTACTGTACAGTGGAAGCCAGTTAATCAAAGCACCAGAGTTTGACGATTGCTTGGTCAGAAGAGCAGGAGTGCACAGGCACATCTTGGCTCTACGACATCCACAGGCGAAAGTGACAGCACGGTGGTATTCTTGGTGTGCTGAGTAAGCCACGCCCACAGTGGATTCTGATTGACTGGTGCATAGTGGGAATTATCATTGGCTCGAGTTTCGGGATTTCCCCTGGCGCTGGCTGGCTACTGCTTATGAGGCGATTGAGACCCCTCAACTCCAGATATTGCATTGGATTACTGGTTAAGTCCCATTTCAGTGCCAGATGTTGCATGAAAATCACTGGATATTGCTTTAATAGAGCCAAGATAGCTGTATCAGATATTGCGTTGGTCCGGATACAGTATTGTTGATGACAGAAGAGTTTACTGCACAACTTCACACCTCCATGGCTGAGTCTCAGGAATTTGTCGGGACCCACTAGCCGACTGCTGGGCCGATTTTTCAAGTTTCAGTTTTTTTCTCCTGGGGCTTTCTCCATTTTGACTTTCTTCATTGCTTCCACAGCTTCCATCCTACTGATTTCTTCCTCTTATCTCACTTCCCTCCATCTCCCAGCCATTCCCCCACCATGTATACTCACAGTACTTTCCTTCTCTATGTTCAACAATTGCCAATGTGGCTTTTAACTGTAATAATACTCTTTTATAATTTCTTGAACCATATTAATGCTTTCTAGGAGGTTAAAATTAGGGGGTATAAAAAGATTTTGCACCACAAGGGGGGGAAAAGTGGATCTTGGGCAGAGGTGCGGAAGGAAATACGGGGTTTCAAGAGTCCCTGCAACACGAAGTTTTTTCAACATGGCAGGGGTACAAAAGCAGTTAACCTTGTTAGACGGACTTTTTTATTATTATTTTTTTTTTTAACAGTGGTTGTGAAATGGTGTGAAATGACTAGCTGTGTGTACATGGAAGTTTATTAGTACATAAAATATGAATTTCAGTAAAAAAAAAAAAAAAAAAAAAAAATGAATTTATTTAGCATTTTTTTAATGTTTATCTTACAGTATTTATGGCATTATTAACGTATTCTTGTAGTGTGGGTGGTGGAGTTTGTGGAAAAAGGGAGGCGAGAGATGGTATTTTTAGACCTAAGTGAGAGAAAGGATATCCCTTATGTGTACAGGCTGAACAGTGAGGGTTGAAATGTGAGGCGACCTGTGATCCTGCAGTTAACACTTTGCACGAGATGATTCTTGGGAAGGGAAGGGAGGCCTTTCCATTCACCAAACCCACGTGAACACTGCAGATGTTGCAGTAATGCTAGTGTAAGGCAAAAAATATGTAAAATGATCCAAACCAGTACAACAAACCTGAGTAAATAGGTAAAGATAAAAAAAAAAAAATATATTCTCAGTTTCATGTTGATAAAGAAAATATTTTTTTATTTTCATGTCTTTGTTTATGCCTGAATTTATTCTTAATCGTAAACAGGATGGCTGTGTGTGTCGCAAGGAAGAAGGATGATATTTTCTGTCTGGGTCAGGGAAATGGATGTAGGTTTGTCTGTTTAGACATGGCCACGAGCGAAAATAGGATATTCACATACCACAGCAGCAGGCGTTCAACTGACAGATGAGGTGTGTCAGAGTGTAGTGAAGGTCAGTTTCAAGATGTCCAGGACATTTGTTCACTCCCTAAAAACTTTCGCAGTTTCCTACAAGTTGCGCTGCATCAGTGCCGGTGGCCATGCTACGGAAAAATGTCGTTCGATGCTGGCAAACCTAACCTATTTCAACCAAACCTAACAATTTAATCCCTTTGTGCACTTAAAGTTTTCTGTAAGTTTGTGTGACATGATCAGAGAAAATGCCAGAAGGGCAGCCTGGACTCGTGCACAAGGGAAAACATTCCCATGGATTTAATTTGCCTCAGAAATTGGTTATATTGGTATAATTGTATACCTTCATTTCTGCTGGTGTTTATACTACACGATAAGCTAATAAAAACACACAACACTGATGAGTAAAAGTACAGGGAAAGTACTGAAATGCAGTGAGAATGTTTTTCCATACTGAAACTAACTTCCCAACATCCTACTGCAATATTTTGCCCACACTGTGCAAGAGCTAAGCAAATGTGAATATGCAAAATTTCATGAGCTTCCTTGTGGTGTCTTCAGAATTTTCATACGACCAGTAGTTTTCATGTACTGTGAAGTGCCAAAAATCGCATGCGTGCACCCCTCCCCTCTACTGAAAGCCAAGAGAAAGCCAACTATTTGCGAGTGTTGGCCTTGAAATAGACACCCTCCCCTATAACGCAGCAAAGGCTGACGCACTTCAAACTTAATTTTTGGTGAATATTTCTGTCCAAAATTGCTTAACATCCCTTCAGAACAACACTGACAAGTGCGCCACAGTGCGTCATCGGTTCCTCTTCAGCCCAACACTGTTTTGACTCAACTTGCGTCATTGTCCTCGAGGGTGTTAAGCTAACCTAACTAACCTGAACAATTTGGAGATAAGTTTCGGTTCTGAATTGACCCGGTGCTGTCTGTAGGACACCGCTGACGTCAGTGAGCTTTGCACTCAAGTAACATGCAATTTATGCAAATTTTGGGTGTCATGAATGAATTATAGTCTTTAGTAATATAAATGATATTTCCATAAAATCTGGGCATCATAATTTACAACTACAGTAATTCCTCATTTATCCGGACGTGCAGTATCCAGACCTGTTCATTATCCGGTTCCCGGACCTTGGCTGTACTAAAACCATTATCAGAATTTACTTGCCCTTTTTTTTTTTTTTTTTTTTTTTTTTTTTTTTATGCAAAGAAGAACCAAAGGCCGGGAGCCCACAAACCTTTCGTTCCGAGAAGAAAACAAAAACAGTACAACAGAGACAAATTCAAGATCTGTTCATTTTGAGATGCTTGGACACTTTTTTTTTTTTTTTTTTTTTTTTTTTTTTTTTTTTTTTTAAATGTCCGACTCTGGGCAAAGGCTTCAGGGCCTATTTCTTGGGGGCAGTGATCTGTCCCAAGGCCCAGTAGTCCTACACCTCCACATGTCACCACTTTTCCGCTAGCACCCACCTTCCATACTGAATACATGCTAGGGCTGTCTCTTACAGGACTGGTGTATTGGTATTAGTGGGGATATTTTTACATGTCGGCGGGTCATCTGGTAGATCAGGAAACTCTGCTTTTTAGAAAATTCAAATCCTTAAACTGTTCCCTACCCCAGCCGGGATTTGATCCTGGGTCCATTAGGACTACAGGCTGCCTTTCTACCGATTCAGTCACCTTCTTTGAAAGACTAGAGATCATCGGAAGTAGGAAATATGGAGGGAGACAGTTCCAGAGTTGACCTGTTGCATAAATGAAGGACTGGGAGTAACAGTTAACTCTTGCATTGGAGAGTTGGACAGAAAAGGGATGAGAGTTTGTTGCTAGACAGGTGCTACGTGCCTATTGTTGAGGTGGAGGAATGCAAGCTGACAGTTCAGAGGAGCAGTGACCATCGTAGTAGTGTTAGAAAAGAGAAAAAGATGCAACAGTGCAGCATAGAGACAGAGGTTTGAAGGGAGCTTGTAAGAGGAGGAGAGTTAATGAGACAAACCTTTGGCTCCACCTTGTAAAGAAGAGTTGTGTGGGGGGAGCCTCCCCACATGATAGTTGTACTCTACACGGGCGAATAAAACCCGTGTATAAAGTCAACAACTGTGCAGCGGTAAAGAAGGTACGGAGTCGGCTTAGCACATACAATCTCTTGGAAGCAGATTTTACGAGAGATGTAATATGATCTTTCCAAGATAAACCTCCAGAGAATGAAACACCAAGTATGTTTAAGGATGATGCTGGATATTATTAAACAGCAGGCACTCCTGTGGAAGATTTTGTTGGGTTGGTAGGTATAAGAACTGAGTCTCTTACGCATTCAAAACAACAAGATTACTTTTACCCTAGTCAGAGATACGAGCCAAGTCAGATATTAGGTGTGGCGTAGCTTCATCTCTTGTTTGTTGAAGTAACTACTGAGATGGATGTTGTGGGAACCGAATGGAAAAGTGAAGGGTGGAATCATCAGCGTATGAGTGGATAGGGTTAGATGTGCAGCTTAGAAGGTCGTTGATGAATAAAAGGAAGAGAGTTGGTGATCGGACAGAGCCCTGTGGAACACCACTGTTGATAGATCTAGAAGTATGGTGGCCATCTACAACAGCAGCTAGAGAATGACCAGAAATGACGCTATAGGTGAAGGTACAGATAGAAGGATAGAAACCGTAAGAGGGCAGTTTGGAAATTAATAATGTATGCCAGACTCGATTGAAAGCCTTTGAGATGTCAAGTGCAATGTCAAAGCTTTTGCCAAAGTCCCAAGAGGAGGATGACCAGGTGTTTGAAAGGTAGATGAGAAGATCGCCAGTGGAGCACCCTTGATGGAACCCATATTGACGGTCAGAAAGAAGTTTGTGTTAGGAATGATGCTTAATAATTTTTCTGTTAAGAATAGACTCTTAAAGCTTTTGAGACACAGGATGTTAAAGCAATTTGGTGATAGAGGGTTGGGAATGGTCACCCTTCTTTGGGACAGGCTGAATGAGAGCAAACTTCCAGCAAGATGGAAAGGTACAAGTTGATAGACAGAGGTGTAAGAGTTCACCTAGGGAGGGTGTAAGCACAGAAGCACAGTTCTTGGGGACAATAGGAGGCACCCCATCAGGCCCATATGCCTTGGTAGTATTGAGGCCAGTGATGGCAGAAAATAGATTAGCTGAAGAAATTTTAAAGTCAACCATGAGGAAGTCAGAGGGAGGGAAGTGATGGAGGAATAGCACCAGAATCTTCTAAGGTGGAATTGGAGGAGAAAGTAGAATAACGACAGCCATCAGAATACAAAAGAGGAGGGAAGGATGATGAGGTAAAGTTGTTGGAAAGTTTTTGGCAAGGTTCCAGAAGGAGAGGGAAGAATTCGAGTTGGAGAGTTGAGAGCATTTAGTACAGATTAAATTTTTTTATAGCAGAAGAACAGACGTAGCATGATTCCAGGCAGAAACATAAAAAAGATGTGATTCTGGGGTGAGTTGGCTCTGGTACCTTTTATAAGCTTTCTCCTTGTTGTGGACAATATTCGAACAAGCGTGATTAAACCAGGGCTTGCATTAGCCAAAGGATATGAGAAAGGAATATATGCTTCCATGCCTGAGAGAATAACCTCCATAATGCGCAAGGCACACTCAGATGGCTCCTGGCCATGGAAGCAATAATCATTCCAGGGAAAATCATAGAAGTACTGCCTGAGGGCTTTGAATCAGCAGCTCCAAAGCGCCACAACCAACGTTTCTTTGGAGGGTCCAGAAGCCATACTGGAGCGATTAGCCAGGTCGAGGTAATAAGGTTATGATCGGAGGAGCCCAATGGAGAGGAAAGATTAACAGTGTAAGCAGAAGGATTAGTTGTAAGGAAGAGGTCGAGTATGTTGGAACCCTCTGTAAGGAAGTTAGGGATATGGGTAGGATGCTGTACAAGCTGCACTTGGTCATTAAGGATAGAAAAGATGTAGGCTTGTACATCAGGTGGATCAGTGAAAGGAGAGGAGAGCCAGAGGTGGTGGTGAACATTGAAGTCTCTTAGAATGGAGATTTCAGAAAGGAGAAACGGATAGGATGTGTTCCATCGTAGAGGTAAGATAGTCGAAGAATTTTTCTTAGTAGAATTAGGGGATAAGTAAACAGCACAGATATATTTAGTCAGAGAATGACAGAAAGCTGAAGCCAGAGAGTAGAGAATTCAGAAGAATTAAGTTCAGGAACATGAGAGCAAGATAAGTAGTTGTGTACATAAACACAACAGCCACCTTTTGCTTTGAAATGAGTACTGTACTGTATAGAGAAAGTAGGAGGATACAGAGAAGGGTTTGCTGTCATTTGCCTCAGACAGCTGAGTCGCAGTTATGAAGAGAGGGTGAGGTTTAGCAGAGGAGAGGTGGTGCTCAACAGAGAGGAAAGGCCACGATTGTTGCAGAAATGAAATAGAAGTGAGTCAGACAGTGGTGCCAGGCAGCTCGTTGAGTCATCACTGGGAGAGGGGCAGATTGTGGAGGAATTTAGCCCCCCCCTCCAAGGCTTGGTTATTAGACTCCAGTTTGGTTTAAATTTTGAATAGGAAGTGTAATGTGTAATGTGCATGTAGTTTGGTGTTGACAGTGAGAGGTACTTGTACTGGAGAGCAGGCTGGCCTACTCCTTGTGTTACTGAAACGCTGAAAAAGTACAGCAAAGGGGGATGGTCAGGAACAAGTCCCGAGGGCTGATGAAACGGAAGCTCCAGCTCTCCCTGTCTTCAGCTTTCCATCCACCTTGGGAGTACTGCCCTGCTCAAGTAGTGTTACAGTCTACAGTACTCCTGAATATAAAAGTCCCCGAGAACTTCAGCCGGCCAGCTGACATATTCAAACACTCGGTATCATGGCGACTAGGCTCTAGCTGTGCGCGGGAAATACAGTAGACCCATAACCCACAACCTGAGTTAAAATGTCCCTCTGCCCCTGTACTGAATGGTTAAAGTTGCACGCTGGACCGATCACTTCCTACGAACCTACAGCACCCGAGTAATACCGACCGTAACCCACAAGCGTTGTCAAAACGCCCATATGCATCCCCACCGAATGTCCAGTCATGTGGCCACCGGGAATTGTGTTTCCCAACTGCTAATGCGCGTGTAAGACAGACCATAAGCCTCAAGTACATGTACGGTGACAGCACTCATCCGCCACTACACCTAATGTCTAAAATTGCCCAGTCGCTGAGAGTTGTGTTTCCCAACAGCCAATGCGTGTGTAAGACACACCACAAGCCATGAGTAAATGTACGGTGAAAGCACCCGTCTGCCTCTACACTGAGTGGCAGGAGTCCCCTGGCCTTCGGGATTAGTTTGAAACCCCCCACCATGTGCGCCTGTCCACGTCCCTCCCAAATGGTCAGTCGCCAGGTAGGCTGCATTAGTCATACACTGCTTGAGGTGGTGATGTACTGGTCATCCGCCGTTGTCATCATGTGATAACCCTTGCCTGAGTGACTGGAAATGAACTTTGTATGCAGATGTCAGTTTGTCACGTTTTGCTTCCTCTGTACTCGGAGGCAAGCGTGGGGTGTGATGAGGCAGCGCTGTACTGATTGCTGGCCTCCAAGCCTGCACCTCAGTTCCCACCTTTGTCTCCCTCGTGTGTGGTCGTGCTCTAGCACTGTTGCAAGCATGGCTGTGAATGCGGTCACTTTTGTGGTGGTTCTCTACCTTCTGCAGGTTGTGGCCCTCCTCTGCTGCATTCTCGTGTGTGTGATGATGGCCCCACCACCACCTGAGAAGCTGAAGAGGAAAGTTTTGACTCAGGAGAAGAAGTGTGAGATATTGAGTAAGGTTGACGTGGGCTGGACCACAGGATGCATACTCCAGGAATATGATGTAGCCCATTCAACATTGTTTGATATCAAGAAGTCACGTGACAAGTTTATGCAGTATGGACAGGACTTTGGCAAAAGCACATGAAGGGGCAACAGGAAGGTCATGGCCCAGGCCCTGTACACCATTATCGACCAGTTGACATTATTGTGGTTTTGCCAGCATGCTTGTGCATGGGACCGAGTTGAAGACTACAGGTAAGAAGTTTGCATGCCTGCACAATGTTCACAACTTCAAGGCTTCCGAAGGTTGGCTCTTTTGCTTCAAGCATCGCCATGGACTTACAGGTTGTAAGGCATGTGGCGAGGCTTTGGATGCAGCAATGGAGGATGTAGGCCCATTTCGCCAGAAAATGCAGTGCCTGATCAAGGACGAGGGCCATGCCCTTGGTCAGATCTATAATGCTGACGAAACAGGTTTGTTCTATTGCTCATTGCCTACTAAAACCTTAGTGGAGGAGAAGGAGAAGGCTGTGCTTGGTCACAAGTTATCCAAACAACACGTCTCTGTTTTGTGCCGTATTAATGCCAACGGGATGCACCACCTCAAACCCGTTTTTGTTGCGCGTGCTAAACAACCTCATTGTCTCTGTGGGTTGATGGATAGCCTGCCTGTTGTGTGGTACCATTCTGTGATGGCCTGGTGTATCAGCAAGATCTTCAGAGACTGGTTCCACAGACACTTCCTCAAGGAGGTTGTCTATCAGACAGGGGTCATTGGCCTCGTTTGCAACAAAGTGAAGGCACTCCTTCTCCTGGACAATGTCCCCATGCATCTGTCTGAGAAGGATTTGGTTGCTGCTGCTGAGCGCATTAGGTGTATGTTTCTGCCACCTAATACGACTGCTCTGATTCAGCCAGTGGACCAGGCTGTTATCATGGCTGCTAAGAGACTGTACTAGCAGAGATCAAGCATTAGAATTTCTATAGGAAGGGGAGAAGCTAGGCACTAAATAATTACTAATGTACACCTGTGGGGGGGAGCATACACAATTTTTTTTTTTTTTTTTTTTTTTTTTTTTTTTTTTTAGCCAAGATGGAGGTCATGGTAGCAGACATTTTACAGGAAGTCATGCAGCACCAATAGATACCCTTTGACCTTGTCTGTGTATTTGACTAACTGTCTAACCGTTACCAGACACGTTAATCCCTCAAGGAGTGGCCACAGGCAAATCGCTTTCATGTTACTGTCTTGTGCCATTTGGCTGACCCACCTCCAATTCACAGCTTCTCTGTTATCTCTCTTCACTCCATCCCACCATGCTAGCCTTACTTTCCATTTCCACCTCACTCACATACATTCTCCTTGTCAGTCTCATTCTCAGTTCTTTCCATATGGCTAAACGATCACAGAGTATTTCTCTTAACATTTTCAGTCACATCCACATCGCTTCTCACCTTTATCAGTTGTTATTGTTTTTCTTTGTAACTCCACATGCTTCTCTCAGATAACTCTTTTTCACTCTTCCACCCCTCCATTGCTCACCCTTGACTTGTGTCCCTTTACCAGGGATGAGACCAGCATGTTAACCCTGTGGAGGAGTCGGGTACTACTCAAGCTTGGAAAAAGTTCCATACCAAGAGGGGAAGATCCTGCTACATCGAAGGATATTTCACAAACATGTTAACCTGCGCCATAGAAGCCTTCAAGCCGAAATTAGACGCCTTCCTGCAGAAGATCGGCGACTCGCCACCTCTTGCCGCATACTACAGCTAGCCTCACTACAATAGGCTAGAGTACATGCAAGAACATACTGATGCAGCGGCACTGTGTAACTGAGGCTAAGTGGCCAAGATCACAGGGTGTCACAAGGTAAGGTCAAGCTTCACATCCATATGTTAGAAGAGGTTGATAGTACTGTCATGCAGCAGTCTCTCTCTCTCTCTCTCTCTCTCTCTCTCTCTCTCCCCCCTTATTCCTTTTGACCTTCTTCTGTCTCACATTCTCCATCAGCTCTGCTTGAACAGTGTCAGTCATCAGTGAAACTCCTTGTAGGGTAATTTCCTTGGGTGTGCTGTGTGGCAAATCATCTGTGCTGCAACATACTGTCACATATAAAGAAACAGACTGTCAGAATTATTTAAAAAAAAAAAAAATAAATAAATAAAATAAAATGCAGGGGTAACCAGCACCCTTAGAAACCAAACTATTAGTGCAGGTACATGGCTGAAAATTCTAGTCATTACCTGTGTGACTCATTTCAATTAATCTTTTGTGATTGAAAGTGTTTAGAGAAATATATGCTCTTGAGATCCCCCCCTCCTCTGACTCTTGGCATAGGCTTCAAAGCCCATTACCAAGGCCCAGTAGCCCTCCTCCATCCATACACCACACGGCACCACTTCGATGCTAACGCCCACCATCCATATTGAATACATGCTAGGGCAGTCTTGTACAGGACTAGGGTACTGGTATTAGTGGGGGTATTTTTATGACATTCAGCAGGTCTTCTGGTAGATTAGTAAAGTCTGCTTTTAGTAATATTCAGATCCTTAAACAGTCCGCTGCCCCAGCAGGTATTTGAACCTGGGTCTGTTAGGACTGTAGGCCAACTCTACCGATTCGGCCACTGCCTCGCATAAGGAAAGGGTGGAGAATGAGAAAGTGGCTAGAAGAGTGTATGAAAGCCAGACTGGCTAAAAGAGTGAGAATCTGAATGGCTTGGAAGAGTGTGTGTGAGTCAGGTGGAGGAGGGGGAGACCAAGGATGAGATGGAGGGATGAAATGGAAAGATTTATGAGACAGTGGAGTGTGAGTTAGAAAAGGGTAAGCAGAGGACAGGTCAACATGGTGATTTGTTTGTGTGAGTCAGGTGGAGGGGGAGACCAAGGATGAGATGGAGGGATGGAGTGGAGAGTGATTTGAGAGTGGATGTTGAGTTGCAGGGACGTCAGCCAAAAAGCAGCAGAGGACAGGGCAATATGGAGATTTGTTTGTGGTCACCCCTTGTGGGAATAAGGTGTCTTACAAAAGATAGATAGATATCTGATGAGTTAAAGCAAAGGACTACTGTAACCCACCAGTGTTCCACAAATGAATGTGTGTGTATGTGCAGACTTTTAGGGTAGAGCTTACTGAAAAAAGTAATTTTGATGTTTAAACACACCTTCAGTACTTGGCCAAAATATACCCAGCAAGGTGATATCAAATAGATGGTTAGTTCTGCACTTAGGTAAAAATAGAGAAGTGATAATGTTTTTCTCAATCTTTGTATGACCACCGTGTTATATATAATTTGGTAATTTTAATTTTCATCATACAAGTTGATTATTGTTGCAACAGGAGTTTGGGTATAAAAATGTACATGAAAACATTATTGTGATGAGGATTGGTAGATTGAGATGGTTTTGGCTTGTGAAGAGGATGCAGGATGGCAGTTGGTTTTTGGAAAGTGAGAAGTGTGAACATCGGATAGGGTTGGGAGAAGCAGACCGAAAAAGATATGGGATGACTTCATAGAGTGTGACCTCAGGGATAAGGAACTGAATAGGGAGGCTGCCATAGATCAAGCAGGTTGGAGCCATTATAAATGATTTGATTTAGTGATCTTATGGCACTTACACTTGCCTTTATTATTGTTTCCTTATGATTAAAACAAAGTAAATGAGTATTTTTTTTTTAATGCTCTAAGTGTATTAAGGGGTAAATTTTCCAGGAATCACCCCCCTCCCTTATGTGTGTGTGTGTGTGTGTGTGTGTGTGTGTGTGTGTGTGTGAGAGAGAGAGAGTGCTGGGTCTGTTCCTGAATGTAGTTAAGTCTAATTTCTTTGTACTGAAAGGCACATTAATGCAGTGGCAGTGTCTGGTGAGATTTTTTTCACTCTTTACTATGTAAACTCACTAATGCAACAGTTAACCATTACTTCCAGTACTTCATGTATACAACAGGTTAGCTCAGGAACTGTCTTTGTGTTTCCTACTGCCTGTGATCTCTAATGTTTTAAATGCAGTGTGTCCAGTCATCTTGAAATGAACGGGTCTTGAATTTGACTCTGTTTACGTGTTTTTACTTTTTCTTGGAGGGAACAGCCTTGTGCTCCTTGTGTGGGGAAAAAAAAAAAAAAAAAAAAAAAAAATATCTTGATGCCACAAAATACTTTTATTACCAGGAAAACTTAACCAGGGTTCAGAAGGAAGGGACTAATGTGTAATATATTTTTAAGGTGTGTGAGCTGATTGTCAGCTGTAGCTGCCTAGAGAGAGAGGGGGAGGGAAGAAGAAGAATCCCCGGCAAACTTGAAACTGTAGTGGAAATTAACCCCACCACTTGCCAGTACACTCTGGTAAGTGAATGTGATGCCTCTTTGTTCTTGTTATGGCTTCAGGCCCATCTGGATATGAATCTGATGGACTGCAGGCTGATGGTGCTCTTCTCCTGCAGTCCACCATCCTGGAATAGGGGGTTGAGGGATGTTGTATATTAGTGCCACCAGATGAAAGCATCCCTCTTTATTCTTTTTATTTTTATTTTTATTTTTTTCCCACAATTGGTGGATTTAAACAAACCAAGGATGAACATATCTTTTTCATCCTCCTTCTCCTTGCAAGGGATAGGGAAGGTGTCGAGATGTTTAAATAACGAGACAGCTCCACCAACTGACATCAGTGCCACAACATTAACCCCTACACCGCGGGCATGTTTACCGATGTTTTGCGTGTGCCGCGGGGTAATTCGGGCTCCGACAGACTCTCAAAAAATATTTGCCAAAAATCAGTTATTAGTCCTAGAATATTAAAGTTATATATGCTTATGGCACATACCTTCAGCTTTCTCCTGGAATGTTTGTTGAGCCTTCGTCAGTTACCGTAGGACTTGTGGAGACCTCTGAAGTTGGGTAACGAAGTCTCCACTTTACACTTCCCGACAACCCGTAATATGATTACCACAGCCAGATATTAACACTATAAACACTACTCTATGATTTTCAAGTAGTTTGGGATCCATACTGCAAAAAAAAAAACACTGTGAAAGCAGTGAAAATTATGAGCGCGTCTGACCGCCGCACTTGCGCTAGTTCGCTCTTGGTACTCTGTCATTTATTATTCATAAAACCCCTCACACTTTATATTTCTATTACTATATAACACTTATATAACAGTCTTTATCCATAAGTTTCCTTCAGTAGTATTAATATATTGTCACTGTAGGGATTCAATTTCTTTCAGTAAAATACGTAGCATTCACTTTCTCGTCCTGTATACTAGCATTGAGAGTGAATGTCACTTTCACCTTCACACTCATAACTCATAGTATTCAGACATGCTATAGTGAAACTTTCACTTTCATTACTCCTAGGGTATATACTCGTATTCTTATAATATTACTCATTTACATTTCTATTTACGTTCTTTGTTTTATTTACGTTATTTACATTTCTATTTTATTTACACTGTGTTTTGCACTGTCACTTGAAGTAACTTATAAAACTATTTTCCTTTGTTCACGTATATTTACATTCATTACTTTCACTTGCTGTTTACACATTATTTACAATTCCACTTGCACTGTTTTACTCAATAGAAAGATCGTAGTCACTCTTTTATCAATTGTCAGCCCTTTACCTCTTTCCACACGAGATTTAGTAGGGGGTAAAGGTCACAGGGCCCTTTGCATGGGGGTGAAAAAAGGCCCTGAAGTCAGCAAGAGGATGAGCCCTACCTCCTCTTCGGAAGATGAGAGAGAACTGATAAAGGAGGGCCGGCCCGGGTTGAGACCTACTTAGGGGTTATTCAGTACTACCAACGTAGCTCTTGAAACAGCTATGTATTTCACTGAAATGATTGGCAGGAAATCTAGACAATACATTATAAATTAGGTAGTTCCAGGTGAATGTAAATATCACTTAGGCTTCTCCCTTCACTCCTTATATGTATATTTATTACAAAAATAGATTATATGGCATATTTCAAGGGGGAAAAAACAGCGAAAATTAGCGAACGAGTGCACGTGAGGTGTTGTCAGGTGATAATTAGCCAATTCCAGGTGTATGGCACTCTCACTTACCTTATTTCTTTCTTGTATATATTATTTGGTATAAGAATAGGGCATAGGGCTTATTTCAATGGATGAAGTCAGTGAAAAATTCCAGGGAAGATTTACTTAGCGTAGCGCGGCCGGGCAGGCGAGAGGATAGTGTAATGGAGGGGGGGTAGGGAGGGGAGTCAAGAACGGGGAGAAATGGCTAAATTGTCAACAATGGATGGGAGTACAGATGAGATTAGGAGTGCTGACTAGTGTTGGACATTGGCAGTACTGATAGATGATACAAGCCCCCACTTGGAAGCCCAGTTGAATTCAAAATAACACAGAATCACAAAAGCGACGCCCCGCGGTATGATCCCTTGCTCCCAAGCGTCACGAAAGTGACGCCCCGCAGTTAAGGGGTTAAGGCATCTTAGGCTAAGTAAAATAAGTCTAGTATTGGACCTTGTAATGTGATATGTTTTATATGTGCTGATTAGGAAATTCTTGGGCATGTGTTAGGAGTGCAATGGTGTATGGTGGTGAGACCTGGGCATTAAAGGAAGAGGATATTCATTGGCTCAGGCGTATAGATGACAGTGATAGAGTGTAGTGTGTCCTTGAATGCTAGACCTGGGAGGGCTAGGTTTACGGTGGAAGAGTTTAGAGGAAGGTCAGGACTTGAATGTACTCTTGACTTCACTTCAGGTGACTCTGTGCTGAGTGACAAGTCTAATGGTTTCCTGTAACCCAGGAACACACACCTCTATGTAGTAACCATTTTACGGGGTGAAGTGGAGCCAATTATGATGCCCGTGTTAACTGAGTGGAGGGATGCAAATGCGATATTCATCCAGGAACTAAGCCTTCACACTATTCCATGCTGTCACCTGCAAGGGAATACAGACTGCTTGGGAAAACCCTACAGGGGTAGTTGCTTCCCTGCAGTTGATGGGTCTGCACATCTAGATAGACAAGGGTTGATCAACAGCAACAACAACCCCAGGAGTGTGATAGAGTCTGATTTTTAAACTTCTTTGTATTGAAAGGCGGATCAATTCAGCATACAGTGAAATTTTTTTGTCCCTTTGTTGTGTAAACTGTAGCCTGTGTATACTGTATGTGGACTGCAGACTGGAGTACTGGATTTTTATTATTATTATTATTGTTATTATTGTTGTGGTAGGTGGGGGCACTCACCATCCACTCACACGATGTAGTGTTGCTCTCAGGTGTCTGCCCTTTCATCTCCTCCACCCTGCTTTTCTTCCATCCTCTTCTGTCTGTCTTTCCTTCATTCTTTCCTTGTCCTTCTGTCAACGGGTGACTTTACACTCCCTCTTCTGTCTTTCTTTCCTTCATTCTTTCCTCTTCCTTCTGCCTATGGGTGACTCTACACTGAGGAACAAGCCAAATGGTTTCCTGTACACCAGGAAATCATTTACTATGCTGGATGGTAACCATAGAACCAAATTATGGTGCCTGGTGGTTTAGTGGGTAATTAAGGTGCTCCAGTTGGATTGAGCTGGTGAAGGTTTATATCCAAGGGGTGGTTGGGGTTTATTGCTCACATAGTACCACTGGGGGATAAGTGAGGTTGGTCACTCTCATCTTAAATGTCAGGCCCAACTTGCCTAGCCCCGGGCTCCTACGCTTCTTGTGGGGCAACGTAGGATTGGATGATGGATGGATGGATTATTATTATTATTATTATTATTATTATTATTATTGTTATTTCACTCAAATCTTAAATGCCAGGACCAACTTTCCTAGCCCCGGGCTCGTTCGCTCCTCATGGGGCAATGTAGGATTAGATGATGGATGGATGGATGGTTATTGTTATTGTTTTTATTAGACATTTCACACATTCTTACTGCCATGAAATTAAATCTTGCTGTCCCCAGGTGATATTCTTGCTGCCAACCAGGTACTTTTGTTAATCAAGGTTTGAAAGGAAAGGACTAATGTGTACTATATTTTTCAGGTGTGTGAGTTGACCCAGCTGTGGAAACTGCCGACAGAGAGGAGGAAGGAGAAGAAAGCCAGATACCAACCAGCTGCCAAGTTAATCTCAACCAGCATCCAAATCTTGGTAATACCAACGATCTGCCTTCACTCTCTGGTAAGCGTCCTATTGTAACTTTTTTTATTATTCTTTCTGTGGTCCCGTGTGGATACGAAACCAGAAGTTACTTTCTCATACAGCCCATCATCCTCTCCTTTTTGGGATAAGGAGTTGAGGACGAGGGAGGGGGAGACTGAGGATGAGATGGAGGATTGGGGAGGTATATGAGAGGGGGGGGGGTTGAGCTGTGAGCAGGGCAGTGAAATGGCAGAGGACAGGGAGACATGGAGGTGATTCATTTGTGGCCACCCGTTACAGTATTAAAGAGTCTGGCAATGGATAGACAGGTAAATAGTGTAGATATATTAAAACCATGGACCAATATCATATTTTAGTGAATATGTAATTTTTTACTGAGTAGGTAAAGATGACGAATAGATAAAAGATGATATGGAGTAGATAAAAGGTGAGAGGATGAGTTTTGTATGGAGGAGTCCATGACAAGGGCTGACAGCACTTATTTAACTTGAAAGGTGTTGGATGGGTTATTGGATAGGTGTTATGAAGTGTGTGTGTGTGTGGTGTATGGTGGTATCAGGATTCCAGGGGCTTGAATGGTGAGTGAGGATGTTGCCTATTTGGCATGCTACTGGGATGTAGAATAGTTCTCATTATTCACTTTTCAATCTCATCTTAAATGTCAGGACCAACTTGCCTACCCCCAGACTCCTACACTCCTCATGGGGCAACATAGGATTGGATGATGGATGGATTATTATTATTAGTATTAGTATTTTAGGTAATTGAAGCTTACCCCCACCTACATGGGTAGGGAAGAGGTGCAGGATTTTTTTCTGGCTGTATCCATCCATGCATCCATCATCCAATCCTACGTTGCCCCATGAGGAGCGAAGGAGCCTGGGACTAGACAAGTTGGTCCTGACATTTAAGATGAGTGACCAGCCTCACTCATCCCTGAGTGGCGTTATATTAGCAATAAACCCCAACCACCCCTTGGATATTAACCTTCGCTGGCTCAATCCAATTGGAGTGCAATAATTACCCACTAAAAAACCAGACGTCAAAATTTGGTTATATGGTTACCACCCAGCATAATAAATGGCTTCCTGGTGTACGGGAAACCATTTGGCTGGTCACTCAGTGTAGAGTCACCCACAGGCAGAAGCAGGAGGAAAGAATGAAAGAAAGACAGAAGAGGGAGTATAAAGTCACCCGTAGGCAGAAGAATGAGGAAAGACAGAAGAGGATGGAAGGGAAGAAGGATGGAGGAGAGGAAAGGGCAGACACTTGAGAGCAGCACTACATTGAGTGAGTGGATGGCGAGCGCCCCCACCTAATGCCAAAGGGACCTGTAGTATGGGGCCTTCTGCTGACATCATATAGTCTATGCTTGCTACAACCAGACTCTTTCATTCATATTAGGAGACAGCCATCATTGTGAAGAATTAAACTGTCTACAGCCCTGTTTCCCTATTATCGATCTTTCTAAACTGCCTTTTTTCCATATTCAGTGCTGAGTTGTAACAAAAGATTAACACAAGAATAATGCAAGTCATGGAGAGTTACATAAATAATGCAGAGCCGTAGGATTTTCTCATTCTGCTGCAGTCCACCATCTTCCATTCTGGGAATAAGTAAGTTCTTGAGGGACTCTAACCAGGGAATTGAGCCAGGCAGATGATGTAAAATGAATTTGTTCATCTTAGGTCTTGTGTACTAGTAGTTGCAACCCCAGGCACATTAGAACATTCACCCAGTGGACTATAGGCTGAGTTACCCTTCTGTAGTCCACCATTCTTCTCTTGGGGGGGTAGGGATGGGATTGAAAATTGTAAATGTAATCAGGCAGCCCGATCCCCCCCTCCCCACCTTTAGTGCAGCTCCAGCACCAGTACACCAGAGGTTAAGATCTATATTGAACTCCTCCATGGACAAAAGGGTTGAATTATCAACAGGCCTGAAATTATCTGCTAAAAACTTGCCATATTTTCAGGGGCTGTCAGTGTTACACATGCTGCAGTTGCTGTGTTGATGGTGCTGTGCTGCCATGCTGGAGTTGGTGTTGCTGTGCTGGAGTTCATGGTGCCGTGCTGGAGTTGGTGCTGCCCTGCTGGAGTCAGTGGTGTTGGCTTATTAATTTGTCTTTACTCGGTGACCTCTTATCTCTGGGGAAATACCTGTGCTCTAAAGAGGTTACCGTAATTCCCCTGGGCCATCAGTCTTGAAAATTATCTACACTACTACTACTGCTAATTCTGCTACTACTTCTGCTGCTACTGCTACTACTGCTGCTACTACTACTACTACTACTACTACTACTACTACTACTACTACTACTACAGCTACTACCTTCCTTCTGAAATGTGAGTTAGAAATTTTTTGGTTCGTCCACCTTGACTTGGCAGAGTAGGACAAGGATAGCAATACTGTGGCTCTGCATCCTTTCCAGATCACTTTTAAGCCAAGTTGAGATGGACAGTGTAACATTTGCTCCCCTACTTACGATATTTTAAGAATTCTTCACCCCATCGTTACGTGAGAAAAGAAGTTAGGACTGATGATAATGCCTAATGATGATGTTAATTATGATCAGTGGCAGTGCTAGGCTCCATAACTAGATCATTCCACCACTAGGATATATGAGGCCAGTTAACTTAATCTAGGTACTGATTTTACTTGCCAATCAACGACAATGACGACGACAACGATGATTGATGACAGGATAGGATGATGCAGTGCCAGGAGTCAATCCCTGGCACTATCAGGCTGGCAGCCACAAAGCCTAATGAAATCTCATGCTGGTAAGTGTTTAATCTTAACAACAATAGTTCGTAGATGTTTGTAAGTGGGAGAGCAATTGTCTTTATTCCAGCTAACACCAAATGGTTTTATTCAACTGAGAGTGATGTGTTGGGGTCTGAGGATAATAATGATCTTTATTTTTAACTTATTTATGTTAGTTTTTGCTCAATTATCATAGTTCTTTCACCTTAATGTGGCCAAGGATTTGTCCATTCACCAGCTTTTTTCATATATCTCAGTGGTAGAATAACACTCTACTACAGGTGTACATCCGTCCCATTGCACTTCTTCATGACTAGCATTCTACTTGATAAACTATTGCAGAGATGCTTATTTTATATCAGGTTAGAGTTAAATGAGTACAATAAGTAAACTCCCCAGGCATACCGGTAGCAGATATTTTGAAACCTTGCCACTGCACTTCATGATTAGCATGTCTCCTTGCTAAGCTGTTGCCTCAGCTCAGCAATATTTCAAGCTGATAGATAAAGTAGATAGGTAAACATTACATAGATACACATAGATAGTAGATATATTGCAGTTGGTAAGTGTTAGCTACATAGATATACTGCAAGAATTTTGTGATAGAAAGGTTCCTCATGTTATTTTTGATACCTTTGACTGCTAGTACAGCGTTTCTCTCGGTTGAACAATGTCTGGTGTTAGTTCAGTCAAAGTGGCTTGTCATCTTTGTGGCTGGGGTGATTTCCTAACATGATTTCTTAGTAAGCCTCCTGAGCCACCTAGAAGACACCCCAGTGAATTATGCATATTATTATTGATTGATTATTATGTTGATGTTTGTATTGTAATTGATGCACAGTGGCAAGAATTTTATAGCCTGTGGTTTGGCCAGTTGTTTCAGATACTCGTGTATATTGTTGCTATGTTGTCCGTTTAAATCACCCACACCATTCGACCCTGCAGTGCTGGCGTTACTCGTTGCTTACAAACCTCGGCTTGTCGTTTCCCTCGTGTGGTAGTTGGAACGCTAAGTACCGGTATGCTTCTAAAAAAAAGTAAGCGCCAAATCAGATTGAGGAGATTAAAGTTTTGTGCTGGCAGTAAATGAACGAAAAGTCTGCATCGTAAAAATAAGCTTTACAAATTTTGTGCCAAATTAGTTGCTATAATACTGTCGTGTGGTGCAGCCCCAAGTCCCTTTGCTACTAGTGGGGTTTTGGGGGATTGGGGATGAATGGGGGGTTGGGTAAGCACTTTTACAGCACACACAACCCACCATTGTGTGCCATGATATAAATCGGTTCTGATATCGGTAATGGGGGCTGTCGGACATTGAGAAGGAGTCCATCATTGCATATGTTGGAAGGATAAGTGGCACACAGGTGGATGATTATATAGGTAAACATGCACTCAGCCCTTGCTTGCAATAACCACGTTGTGGCCGTACAGTAAGGGGGCGGAATGCTCTATGAGGGGGTTGTAAGGATGGCCAGTTTTTTTGTTTATTTTTTACGGCCCAGGCAATGCCTCAAGGATTGGGCATACGTTCTTAAGTGGATATTGCAAGCCAGACGTTGCACACTTTGTTCACATCTGTCAGATGTTGGACCACCCATTCACAGCCACCCAGTCATTCACCAATTTTTTGTTTCCCCTTTTTGCAAGAGACCTGGGACTAGCTACTGATTGATATAATACATTATGGAAGTGCTGTAACTCCTTGCACCACCATGTGACTGTCTAGTTGTATGTTGCCACCAAGTGTAGTAACTTATATCCTGGGTAGCAAGAAGCCACTTGGCTTGTCACTCATCACTGTCATTCGCCAGATTCAAGGAAAGCAGCTAAGGTTATAGACAACTGGCCAGCTGTACGCAGCAATAGGCTATAAAATGTTTAGCAAGACTCCTGTCCTGAGCATGAGCAAAAGTATGTAGGCACTTCTCTCCTGGCTGTAGTAATGGAAGGTGTTGTTTGAAATATTTTATGTGGTAAGGACTGCATTCTTTCATAGTCCAGCATTCTCCTTTAGGGGCATTGTACAGGAACTGAAGGCTATTAGAGTAACGTGACAACTTCAATATCTGATCTTTACCATATGAAGGTGTCTGTTCCAAGCATCAGTGAAACAAGTAAGAGAAGGAATGTTGCTCTCTTGTCATTTGGGGAAGAGTGATAAATATGACAGTCAAGTTAGTGCTGGCATAGTATTGTTGGCATACTTTTGCACATGCCTGTACATCACAAACAGATGCTAATAAAATACAGGGTGGTTTGTATATATCATGTCTGATCCCATGTGTTTTGTTGTTGCCTTTTGAACCATACCTTACCCCGTCCTTAGATGGGAAGAAGAGGTTAGGACGATGATGATGATGATTGCAATGATGATTTTAATAATGAATGATGATTATTATAATATTGATGATGATGATATGGTGAAGGCTCAGTCAGCTTTAGCATCTCTACCCTGCATCATTTTCTGTCTCCCATAACCCATTCTTAGTTTATAGTGATTACTTGTTTGCCTCCACTGTTTGCATTTTTATAAAGTAATTAAATATCTCTTGCATTTGCTTCAGTAATTGCTTAAAGTTCACTCATTGTAGTAAGCAGAAATTTTTACCCTCCTCTGACTTTTGTCTATGTACTGCCAGACATCTTAATCCCATAAGGGGGAGCCACAAACAAATTAACTCCGTATTGCACTGTCATCTGCCATTTGACTTCCCTCTCTCCAACGCACACCCCCCTCCCTCGTATCTCTCCACTCCATTCTTCCATCTCAGCCATGGTCTCCCCTCCTCCCCTCCCCCACCACATCACACACATACCTTCTTCTAGTCAGTCTCTCATAAACCATCCACTACATGGCCAAACTATCTCAAAGTATTTCTCCTAATAGCACCACAATGCATCTCTACTTCCTCATTTGTTTATCTGTCTGTCTATAAAACTCCACACACTCCTCACTTCACTTCCATGCTCACTTCCCAACTCCTTATCATAGCTTTCAATGATCCAGCAACCTTTGTACCCTACTGTACCCATTCAGGCACTTCCATCCTTACTCATCACACTACTTAAGTACCTGGATGCACTCTCATTCTCTGTTTCCTCACCATCCAGTCTCGCTGTGTATGCTGTGACTTCTTATCCCTCAGAGATCATAACTTTACTCATATATACATTCTCTTTTAGATTCCTTTTCCTTCATACACCTCCAAACCCATTCACCAAGCCTTGCATTTCACATTCATCCTCACAATACAGTACCATCAGCAAGCAACAGTTCAGGAAGTTTCCACACCTTACCCTCTCTCATTAGACACTCCAATATATTCACATCCCTGCCTGTTATCTTTCTTATAGCTCCATCCATATACAAATTGAACAGTCACAGAGACGTGACATGCGGAAACATGACACACAGACAGACATGACACATAAAAGCATGGCACAAGTTATGACAGTCTTGACACAAACATGACACACGGGGACATGACGTTTTTGTCCTTATGCAGATTCCCATACCTCACTGGCAGAATATGTTAGCAGTGTGGCCCAACATCCTTCCCATAGCACTTCTTCACTTCATGACTAGCACTATATTAGTCTTGTTTCAACTAGCATTTACAAAGGAAAGATGGTAATTTACTCCCCAGTTAAGCAGAGCTTAATTGAATAAAGTTGTCAAAATACATTAATCCCTCACACCCGCAGACTGAACTGACAACACACAAGATATATATGGGCAGCCCTGTATTATGGTTTAGTAAATTGTGGGCGGCTATTGCTGTGGTCCTGTATTCCTCTGTAGTAGTGCTGTAACCAAACCACTTCTGTGAACCAATACAGCGTAAATTTCAGTATTTTTGCCTATACAGTATTTGCTTCCCAAGTAAAACAGTGTCATTTGTTTGTAGCTTATCTGTGTGTGCTGATCATCTAGCTTCTTGAATGAGATGTTGCTAAATGAACTGAGAAATTTTGCTTAGGATATATGCCTGTCATTTTCCAAAGCAGACTGCTGAAAGATGCACACGCATCTGAAAAAGATTATTAGAGGATAATCGTTATTGCTCATATTGCCTCTTTTCTTTAATTAAATTCCAGTATTTAGTTTCTCCAGCATTGATTTTGATTGTTTGTAGTTAAAATGAACCTGGGACCACCACAACAGCAGGTATTATCAGCCCAAAAGATTGTAAATAAATGTGGCAGATAAAAGGACTTAACAAAAAGCCCCCTTTTTTTTTTTTTTTTTTTTTTTTTTTTTTTTTTAAATACCAAACAATAAAAATAGGCGTTTTGCATATATTATCTTTCCTGAAGTATTGATGTTGGTTATTATAGTCGTATGCCTGTTTTCATGTAATAATGTGTTATTTTTGCATTATTATTATTATTGCCATGTCATAACAATGGACTGCACGGTCTGCCACAGGAAAAAATATGCTGAATAAAATGTGTACTGTTGTCCTTCTTCGGTTGATTTTAACTGGCAACAGGTCACGAGTGAAATTGTCATCCTCAGTCTGTATTTCCCCCTGCCTATGACCTCCAGTCTTATGCAATGTGTGTGGGAATTTCAGATTTAAGAGATCTTGAATTTGGCTCTCCTTTGTGTATTATTTCTTGCAGCCTTTATATATTTCCTTTTTCTTTTTCATCTCTGCTTTAAAAAGAAAAATGTATTGCCCTAAATAGCACTGAGAATTTGACACTAACAAGCATCTTTAGCTAACGAACATTTATGTCAAAGAGTAAATACCATCGTGAGTAGTTTCCCTTCATTAAACATCCCCAGTTGATTCCCTTCATTTATGTCAGAGATTAATGAGTTGAGATTTTCCCCTGCATATGTACGAACATGTGTCGTTAATACGTTTTAAGTTTTTTGTTAATATTGTTTTTCCTGTGGCTGACTGTATGTTTATATATTGATGTGGGTGTGTTATTTTGGTGCCTGTTTATTTCTGTTGATTTATTCTATAGTCAGTTTGCTTTTGCCTGACAGATATTCATAACCTCTAGCCTGGGTTATGGCCAAGTGTAGTCAGACTGGAGAGTTAATCTGAATAGTAAGCAAGGTGTCTTATCCCTACTTCATCACTAAGGCCTATCAAATTTTATGTAGTCACAGAGATTATAACCTCTTAGCTTGGATTATGGCCAAGTGTTGTCAAACATGAGAGTTAATTTGACTGATAACCATGGAGGCTCATCCCCACCTCATTACTAAAGCCTGTTGACTTTAATACACCAGTGATTTAGTACTGAAGTTATAAAAGTTGCCTTGTTTTGTCAGATGAAAAGAGACTGACTGTAGTTATGGATTTGTTGAATTGTAATATGTTATCTTTATATTTCTATTCTTATTTGTAATAATGTAGGAAATTGTCCCCTTATAATGCCATCATCAGGTGTGTGAAATTTTATAACTATATGGAAAGATAGTAAGGTGCCCAATGGACGGAACTATTTTGATATAGTTTCAGATCATATAGTTAAGTGCCATATGGTATTTTCCTAGACATGTGCAAGAACTAATTTGCCTGTCAGGTCCCTATCGTCTATTAACCCATGGCATCTCAGAAATCAGAAGTATTATGTGCTGAGCAGGTTATTTTGTGCAGTATGCAATATTAAGTTAGGCAGACTATGTTGTATAAAACTGCAGGCTCTCCAACATCACAGCCAATTGTTTTTACATTTCAGAACCATCATTATGATTTTTCTTAGGCTATGTTGTGGATATTTCTCCTACTTTGTTGCTTTTTCTTAGTCTGTCTATCGTTTGAGTGTTTGTGATGGTGTTGGAATCTGTCGGGTTGGGTTGTGAAGGTTTATGATTCGAAAGAGAGAGAAATATGTAAATGACTGGTTTAATATCAGTGTTGGAGTGAGCAAGGATGTGTGATGCCCCCATGGTTGTGTGTGTGTGTGTGTGTGTGTGTGTGTGTGTGTGTAATATACTGGGGTTTGAACGGTGAGTGAATGAGTGTCAGAGTCATTTCAGTGGGCCTGCAGTTGGCCAGTTTCTCTCTCTATTGGGTTTCCTCTTTGCTTTATGGGCCCTATACATTTCATCCATATGTATTAAAAAAAAATGAATAGGGTAGTAGTTACTACTTGAAAAGAAAGATGGTTATGATGATGATGATTGAAAAATAATTACTGATGATGATGATATTCCTCTTCACTAGGCATGATACTGATAATTCCCCCCCTTAATGCCCATTCATTCTTTGTTCTTCGCTCTCACCTCAAATATTTCTATCAGGAGAGAGAGAGAGAGAGAGAGAGAGACCCTGTTGTCGTAGTGCTAAAAATAATTACAGGCCTCTGACCCTCCCATCACCTGTGTTGACAGTCTTTTCCCCCTCCACCTTCCCTTCAAGCAAATTAATTCTCATGATAAATTTAATTCCTTTGTAAATAGATGATAAACCTATTATATCAAGATTATGCCATTTTAAAGAATATTTGCTGTGTATTAGTAAAACTTGGTTTGTAATCCCACTCGACTGACTACAGAAATCCTGGCAGCCCCAAACATATATGTTGAAGGATTGTATGTTGTAAGTGTGGTGTGGTATGGGAGGAGGCATTACACCATGGTAAATGTCTGTTATGGTGTGGGAAGAGGCATTACACTGTGGGCATAGTGTACATAGTGTATGGTCTGAGTTGTATATTGTGTTGGCACCGAAGCAGAGAAAGATGATGATTGTGTTGAAGTCGAAGTCTGGTTATACTCATTTCACTCTAACTTGGCACAAATTTTCAAAGTTTTTTTTTTTTTTTTTTTTTTTTTTTTTTTTTTTTTTAACCCACTGGCAGAAACGAAATAATACAGACCTACAAATTCTTTCCATAGCTTTTCATCGTGACAGGCATCATAGTTTAATGCTTGTTTACCATATTCTTACAACTTGGCATTCATGAGAGAGCATAAGCCATTTTTAAACCAAGTTAGAAAGAGAGAGAGTATAGGTGTAATTGTGTTTCTCTGGGTATGGTTGTGTCTAAAGGGTGGGTGTCTCTTAATGGTTTTTGAAGGCTTCTGTTGTGTGGCTGTAGTGGCCATGTATATCTAGGGAGTAGCTGTGTACCATCTGAAATAGTAGAGATAAAGTTTAAAAAAAATAAAAAAATAAAAAGTGGATGACGGTCACAGCCACTGGCGGACTGAACTTAGGCTACCAGTATTGCAGATGGTCGGAGCCTGTGACCTGTGCTGTGAAATTCCATGTGCTTTTCACAGCACAGTTCCATTGGAATGGGGGCCGTTTTAAGGGGGTAAGAAAAAAATATATATCCTTGTGAAATTTAATGTTGGGGATAGGATGAGAGATGTTTTTAAAGCATTCTGTGTAGTGCAGGTTTTGAATACATTCAATAGATTTCTTCATAACCAGCATCACAATTTAGTGCCTATATACTGTATTCTTACAACTCAGCATCCATGAGAGAGCACAAGGCATTTTTACACCAAGTTAAGAGAGGGAGAGAGAGAATAGGTGTATTCATGTTTCTCTGGGTAGGGTTGTTTCTGAAGGTTGGGTGTCTGGTGATGGTTTTCGAAGGTTCCTCTTTGGCTGGAGATTTTTGAATGGCTGTAGTGGCCTTGTGTGTATAGGTAGTAGCTATGTACAGTCTGAAATAATAAAGTACTGTATATATTAAAGAAAAAAAAAGAGAGAAAAGAAAGAAGGTTGACGGCCACAGCCATCAGCGGACTGCGAATAGTGCAGGGGGTTGGAGCTGATGACCTTTACTGTGAAATTCCATATATCTTCACAGCATGGTTCCTTCTGAAAGGGGGCTGTTTTAGGGGGGAGAAAAAAAATATATCTTTATGAAATTTAGTGCTGGGTGTAGGATGAGAACAGGTGTACTTGAAGCACTAGTGTTGGTTTTGAATGGGTGCAGGTGCTGGGTAGTGAGTGTATACAGTAGCTAAAACAAGTATCTTTGCAGGAGGGGGTCAGCATTGCCAAAATTCTGCTTGTAACGAGTGATATCTCAGGAGGGTTGATATACGTGATTTCACCCAGCTCTCTTTAGTGTTACCGTACAATAACAGTACTGTATTACACTTGATTACTGTCTCTCAGTATAGGGAGACAGTTCTTACCACAGTTGATATTTGGCTTATGTAGTCCATCTACCTATAGCCAGACACTATGATATCATAAAGGGTGGTCATTTGTCTTTGAATTGGTTATTTTAAGGGGAGGGGTACTAACCCCTCACCAAGAACTTGTTCACATGCAGGGAACATGTATGGTTGGGTTATATGGTTACCACCCGGCATTGTAAATGGTTTCCTGGCTTACAAGAAACCATTAGGTTTGTTACTTAATGTAAAGCCACCTGAAGAGAAGAAGAAGAAAAAGTGACAGAGTGGATTTACATAGTACTGGAGTTAGTGCATACAAATTGCCTTGACCCCCCGCTTGCTGTACCTTGCCAGATGTCTCTTGCTGTTCTTGCTATCCATGTCCTGTCCTGCCATCACTTACCTGCCCTGCACTCTTGCACTGTCCTCCCCTCCCCTGCACCCATGCAATACACAGCCATGCCCTCCCCTGCACCCTAGCAGTGCACAACCATGCCCTCCCCTGCACCCTTCCTATACACAGCCATGCCCTCCCCTGCACCCTTGCAATACAGTCATGCCCTTCCCTGTACCCTTGCAAATCAGCCATATTTTCCCCTACACCCTTGCAATACACAGCCATACCCCTCCCTACCACCTTGCAATACAGCCATATTCTCCCCTACACCCTTGCAATACACAGCTATGTCCTCCCATGCACCTTTCCTATCCCCTGGCATGTCTCCCCTGCACTGCTGTTCCTGTCATCCCTCTCCTGTCCTGTCCCATCATCCCTGCCCTGTCCTTTCCTTCCATCACTGTCCTGCCCTGCCATGTCTTTCCTGCCCTACACCCTTGCTATGCTATGCCGTTCTTGCCAGCCCTGCCCTGTTCTGCCACCTTTATTCTGTCCTGCCCTCTCTTACATGCCCTGGATCCTTGCATTGTCCTCCCCTCCCCTCGCCTGCACACTTACTATGTCATGCCATGTCTTACTTTCCCTACACCTTTACTATGCCCTGCCATTTCTGCCCTGTCCTGCACCATTGCTGTACCCAGTCACACACTCCCTTGCACACTTACTTTGCCCTGCTATTCTTGCCTTGCTCTGTCCTGCCCTGCCATCTGCGGTGTTCTGCTGTCCTTGCCTGGCTGTCCTGCCCTGCCATCTCTGCTATGTTCGGTTATTTTTGCCTTGTGACCTGTCCTACTGTTTTTTGGCTTGTCCTGTCCTGCTATTCTTGCCCTGCCATCCCTCTGATATACACACCTTCCTCTGTCCTGCTTTCATCTGCTGCTGTCTTTGCCCCTCATGTAATTTGTTTAGGTTCTGTTAGAATAATGCCCAATTATGTATTTGATGGTTTTTTCCTTTCTGTTGAGATTTTCTTTGAGTATATGTGATACGTTTATGTTAGAATGTTATGTATTCTGAGGTTTTTACTTTGACAAGGCTGAAATTTTAATCCTTTTGAAGCTTGTTTTTCCATAGCTCCGTGGCAGAATATTAAAGTACTGTTGCTGTACGAGTATATCCCCTCTATAACACATCATAACTAGCACCATATTATCATCTCTGGTTTCATCTTGGTATTGAAGAGGAAGAAAGAGCAATTTCAAGCCTAGTTGAAGTTTCAGTGACTAGAAAAGAGGTACTTAATGTGAGGATGGGAGAAGGCAGCCTCATTTAGTCGTGTGGAGGTCTTTTTGTGGTGTGGTGGTGCTTTAGGATGTTAACATTTTTGGGTTGGTGTGTAGAGGAGCCCTGCTTGTGTCAAAGGTTCATTGTCATTCGGAGGTACTCTGACTGTCTTAAGACATAAGTTTACGAGTTGCCTTTATAATGATGCTTGTGGGTTAATAGGTTGTGTAGGGTTTCCAAAGAGTTTGAGATGTCTAGATTAGGAGTGAATTGAAATGGAAGACTTTAGGTGCATATGAGATTATCAGGAATGAAAACAGTGATTGCTGATTTTAGTTGCTGCAGCAGTCATTGTTACGTGTGTGCTAGTGTTTGAGTAACTGTTGGTACTGTTTGACATGGGCTGCTGTTTATTTAGTGTGGTGCTGCAAAAGTGCTGCTTGGTCATCTGCATAGGGCAGTACTGTTACCGAAGAAAGGAGGAGGAGGAGGAGGCAGGTTGTGAAGAATGAGATATGAAAGTGATGGTGAGAAGATTTAGCAGCACAAAGTCTGACTGACTGAACGGCACTGGTGTGCTTGTAGGACACTGGCAGTCAAGTGATGAATTACTCTTGCAGTACGATCATCCACTCTGAATTCAAGGTCGTTGGGTCACCTCAAAATACATACTGGGGTTAAAATTGCTTAACACTCGTTTTAATATTAAAGGCATTTTCTGCACATTATTACAAATGTATTTTTTAAGTTATTTTTTACTTTTGTAAAATGCCAACAAAAAGTATCTTGACTTATAAACAGCAATTCCTCACTTAACAATGAAGACATATGCCTAAAAATTACTGTATTAGTTGAAAATTGATCCAGGTGATGGTTAGGTTCCAGCATTACATATAAAAAAATACCAGTGTATTCGTCTAATAAATTCTAATGCATAGACAAGGAAGTACAGTTTTATATGAATGCAGCAACAAGCTTCTGTGATATTGTATTAACTTCAGTCATTAACTGCACATCTTTACAGCTTAATTACGAAGTGTGTAATGTGAAAATTGTTCATAATTTGGCCAGCAGTTTTGTTGTGAACAAAGTTAGGTGAAAGCTTGTTAAGTGAGGAATTTACAGAAGGCTCTGGTTTCACAAGATCTGTGTTGTTTGTATATTTATTTATCTATATTGTTTTTTAACAGTCATGGACATTAAGTTTCTGGATGTTTCCATAGTTTACTCTTAGGGCAAGTTTCACAGTTTCCACCCACATTAAAAAGGATCATTAGTAATAAACAACAACAGTTACTTCGTACTTTAATCAGATATTTCCGAGTTTCCACACACATGCATCACATGAATCATTTACAATAATAACACAATGATGAGAATGATGATGATAGTATTGACTTGCGATGGAAATAAGAAAGTTTAATTCCATATTAAGAAAAAAAAAAAAAAAAATGTCTTTAAAAATAGTAGCCGGCAAGAACAATGTCCTTGACTTACTTTGAATTTTGTAATTCCATATAATAGCTAAGCAATTACTGTTAAGCATAATCATTTCACCATCACACACACAAAACTGGGCATTGTACATCAGTATAAGAGTTTGCACTTTATTTTTGTCCTGTTTATTGTTATGTATTTGATGTATAATGTTTCTTTCCTACCCTCATCCTCTCCTTCCTTACCTTCCTCCCCCACCCCTTGCCTTTCTTCTTTCTACTTTTCCTCTTCATTTACCACACCCTAATCTTCCTTCTCTTTCCTCAACCTGTCTCCACTTCAACCCCCCCCCCCCCCCCCGGTCTTCATCTCTAATTTCTGTTCTTTCGTTCTGCATCTTCCTCTCCTACTACTGTTTTCCACATCATCTTTGTTCTCTTTCCTCACCTTTAGTCTCGACTGCACCTCCTCCCCCCTTCTCCTCTTTGTCTTCCTCTCCTAATTCTCTTCATTTGTTCATCTTCCTCTTCTACTACTGTTCTCTCCATCCATGTCCCTTCTCTTTTTCTTCTTCCTTCCCCTCTCTTCTTCACCCTTTCCTCCATGTTCTTTTCCCTTTTCCTGTCCTCCATGTTCTCTTCCCTTTTCCTGCTCATCTTCTATCACTCCTGCATCCTCTCCCTTCATCTCCTTCCCTTCCTGTCTTTACCCTCTTCCTCCTTGCTCTCTTCCTTTCCACTTCTACCCCTCCTTCCTTCTGCTTTTCATCTTTTCCTCCTTCCTTCTGCTTTTCATCTTTTCCTCCTTTACTCAATCTCATCCTCCAACTTATCCATTTTCTTCATCCTCTTCCTCTCCTTTCCTGCTGCTCTCCCTATTCCGCTCCTCCAATTGTCCTCCTCCTTCCATCCCTCTCCTCTCACTCTCCCTCTGTCCATCTTTTTTCCTGTTATTGATCTGTTCTGCCTCTTCTACTCAATCTTATCTGCTTCTTTTCCTCTTCTACCCCTCCTTCCTTTTGCTATCCCTGTTTCTCCCCCACTTTCATTTTCCTCTTATGCTCCCTCTCTTAGTATTCTTCCCATCCCTCTCCATTTCTCTTCCTCCGCCTCCTCTTCACTCCTTTCCCTTTATTACTTTTCTCCTCCTCCTCTTGTCTTGTCCACTACTCATCTTATTTTCCTCTCTCTCTTCCTTTTCTCTCCTCCTCCTCCTCTTCTTCCACCTGTTTCTCTTCCATCCCTTTCTCTTCCCTACTTTTCCCCCTTGTCGTCTTCTTCTCTTCTCCCTCTTCCCCTGCCTCTACCTTCTTCACTTCCTCCTTTTCTCTAGCACCTCACTTTCTCTTCTCTGTACTATTCTTCCTTCTCTGTCTTCTTTTCATTCTCGTCTGTCTTCCACATCCTCCTCCTTCACCCTCTTCTTCCCCCTTGTTCTTGCTCTTCCTCTTTTTCCCAACCTTCCCTTTTCTCTTGCACCCCCGTTTCTCCTCTTCACCTTCATTCTTTTAAAACTACCCTGTCTTCCCAGTCCCATATTCCTCACCTCTTCCCTTTCACCTCCTGCACTATTTTTTTCATTCCGCTCCTACAACTTGTCTTCCTCATGTACTCCTTCCTCTCCTCTCAACTTCTCCCCCCCCTTCCTCATCATCTGCATCTCCCCCCTTCTCTTCTATTTCTTCCTGTTCTCTTCTGCTTCTTCCTCTTTTTCTTAAACCCTCCCCCTTCCTCCTCTTATATCCTTCCTCTTCTCTTAAACCAACCCCCTCCTTTTATATCCTTCCGCTTCCTCTCCTTTCACTCCCCCTATTCTATTCTCATCCCTTCTCTTCCTATTCAACTCACCCCCCCCCCCTTCCTCTCCTTTTCTAGCCATCCCTTATCTACTCCCCCTTTCCTATCCTATCACCCTTTCCTCCCTTCATTTCCTCTTCTACCCCCTCTTCCTCTCCAACTCTTCTATCCCCCCTTCCCTACCCCTCCTCTATTCTACTCCCCCTTCCTCTCCTTTTTTCTCTCTCCCCCCTTCTCTGATTCTGCTACCTCCTTGGTCTCCCCACCTTTCCTCTTCTTTTCTACCCCCCCCCCATTCCTATCCTCTTCTCCCTCTTTTCTCCTCCTCTAACACCCCTCTCTCTCTTTTCCTACTCCCTCTTCCATCCCCTCCCCATTTCTACTCCCCCCTTCCTCTTCCTTCCTATCCTCCTTTTCTACCCCCCCACCCTTCCTCGTCTGCCCACCTTTCCTACTTTATTCTACACCCCCCCCCCCATTCCTATCCTCTTCTCCCTCTTTCTCTTCTAGTCACCCTACCTCTTCTCTAACCCCCCTACATCTCCTTTCCTACTCCCTCTTCCTCTCCTCTTCTATCCCCCCCCATTTCTACCCCCTTCCTCTCTGATTCTTCTCTCCCTCCTTCCACTCCCCCCTTTCTACCTCGCTTTTCCTCTCCTACCCTCTCTCCCATACCTATCCTGTTCTCCCTCTTTCCTCTCTTCTACCCCTCCTCCTCTTCTAGTCACCCTTCATTTTAACCCCCCTACCTCTCCTTTTCCTACTCCATTTTCCTCATCTACTCCTCTCTTCCTTATCCTTTTCTCTCGCTTTCCTCTCTTCTAACCTCTTTCCTACTCACCCTTCCTATCCTCCTAACTCCCCCCCCCCCTTCCCAATTTTTTTATTCAGCTATTTAATGTAGCTTGTGCTGTGTGTCGAAATAATAAAATGGTAAAGGCTTACATTAATCCATTTTATTCTCGCCAGCACAAAAATTTAATTCTTGCTGATGCCAGACGATTTTATTTAATTCTTGCTGATGCCAGACGATTTTATTTAATTCTTGCTGACGCCAGACGATTTTACTTCATTCTTGCTGACGCCAGACGATTTTACTTCATTCTTGCTGACGCCAGACGATTTTACTTCATTCTTGCTGACGCCAGACGATTTTACTTAACTCTTGCTGACGCCAGACGATTTTACTTAACTCTTGCTGACGCCAGACGATTTTACTTAACTCTTGCTGACGCCAGACGATTTTACTTAACTCTTGCTGACGCCTGACGATTTTACTTAATTCATGCAAACACCTGCTGCCTTTACTCATTCTTATAAAATGGGGGAGAAAGAGCGAGGGGAAGGAGGGGGGAGGGAGGGAATGGGGGGAGAGGAAGTGGGGAGGGAGGGAATGGGGGGAGAGGACGTGGGGAGGGAGGGAATGGGGGGAGAGGACGTGGGGAGGGAGGGAATGGGGGGAGAGGACGTGGGGAGGGAGGGAATGGGGGGAGAGGACGTGGGGAGGGAGGGAATGGGGGAGAGGACGTGGGGAGGGAGGGAATGGGGAGGAGAGGAAGTGGGGAGGGAGGGAATGGGGAGGAGAGGAAGTGGGGAGGGAGGGAATGGGGAGGAGAGGAAGTGGGGAGGGAGGGAATGGGGAGGAGAGGAAGTGGGGAGGGAGGGAATGGGGGGAGAGGAAGTGGGGAGGGAGGGAATGGGGGGAGAGGAAGTGGGGAGGGAGGGAATGGGGGGAGAGGAAGTGGGGAGGGAGGGACTGGGGGGAGAGGAAGTGGGGAGGGAGGGAATGGGGGAGGAGGAGGAGAAGAGGGAAGGAGAGCAGGAGGAAGAATGGGGGAGGAGGGAAGGGGGAGGAAGAGGAAGAGGGAGGGGGAGAGAAGAGGAGGGAGGGAATGGGGGGAGAGGAAGTGGGGAGGGAGGGAATGGGGAGGAGAGGAAGAGCAAGAGGGAGGGAGGGAATGGGGAGGGGAGGGAGGGAATGGGGAGGAGAGGAAGAGCAAGAGGGAGGGAGAGGGAAGAAGGAAGGAGAGAACGGGAGGGAAGAAGGAAGGAGAGAACGGGAGGGAAGAAGGAAGGAGAGAACGGGAGGGAAGAGGGGAAAGGAGAGGAAGAGCAAGAGGGAGGACAGGAAGTGAAGGAAGGGGGGAATGAGACTAACAGAGGAGGAGGAGGAGAAGAGGGAAGGAGAGAAAGAGCAAGAAGAATGGGGAGGAGGGAAGGAGAGGAAAAGCAAGAGGGAGGGAAGGAGAGGATGAGCAAGGGGAAAGGGGAGGAAAGAAAAGCAAGAAGGAGGGGGAGGAGAGGAAAAGCAAGAAGGAGGGGGAGGAGAGGAAGAGGAAAGGGGAGAAGAGGTAGAAGGATGGGAAGGGAGGAGAGGATGACAGGAAGAGGGAGGAGGGGAAGGGAAGAGTGGAAGGAGGAGAGAAAAAGAGGAGGAAGGGATGAGCGGGAGAGAGAGGAGAGGTAGTAGAATAGGAAGGAGGAAGGGGGAGGAGAAGAGGGAAGGACAGAAAGAGCAAGAAAGAGGGAAGGGGGAGGAGGAGAGGAAAAGCAAGAGAGAGGGGGAGGAGAAGAGCAAGGAAAGAGGAAAAGCAAGAGGGAGGGGGAGGAGAGGAAGATAGAGGAAAGGAACGAGGGGGGAGGAGGGAAGAGAGGAAGATGGAGGAGAGGAAAGAGGGAGGAGGGAAGGAGAGGAAAAGCAAGAGGGAGGGGGAGGTCAGCAAGATGGAGGTGGGAAGGCGAGGAGAGAAAAAGCAAGAGGGAAGGCGAAGACAGGAAAAGCAAGAGGGTGGAAGAGGAGGGGAGAAGAAGTGGAAGAGGAGGGGAGAAGAAGTGGAGAGGAAAGGGAGGAGGAGGAGGAGAGGAAGAGGAAGGAGGAGGGAAAGGAAAAGGTAGAAGGATAAGGAGTAAGGAGGAGGGGATGACAAGAAGAGGGAGGAGGGGATGACAGGAAGAGAGGAAGGAGAAGGAAAGAAAATGAGAAGGGGAAGCGATGAGCAGACGAGGGAGAGGTAGAATAATGGGTAGGAGGGAGGGAGAGAAAGATGGAGAAGGAGAGGGAGAGGAAGACGGAGGAGGGGGAGGGGACAGAAGGAATCAGGAGGAAGAGAGGACAACAGGAAGTGGGATGAGAGAAAGGAGGAGGAGGAGAGGAAGAGGAAAGAGGGAGGCGGACGAGAGGTAGAAGGATGGGTAGGAGAGGAAGAGGGAGGAGGAGGGGGAGAGGTAGAAGGATGGGGAGGAGAGGAGAGGAGGAGGGGAGGAAGATGAAGGGGGAGGAAAGGAAAAGAGAGGAGGAAGAAGAAAAGAAAGGAAGAGAGAGGAGAGGATGTAGGAGAAGAAGAGTATGTGACACAAGGAGAGGAAGAGGGAGGACAGGATGTAGCGGAAGGAGAGGAAGAGGGAGGAGGGAGGGTAAGAGGGGAAGAGGATGGGGGGAAGAGGAAGAGTGAAGAGAGGGGGGGGGGAAGAGGAAGAGTGAAGAGAGGGGGGGGGGGGAAGAGGGCAAAAGGTGGAAGGAGAAATTGACAAAGGCACTTTTTAACACATCAAGAATTAATTTTCTTTAACAAAATCCATTCACAAATACCTGGAGGTAAAAATAAATAAATAATGCTTACTATACAACTATCAACCACCTGACTGATGATACTTTGTGGAGTTGGTGCGACAGTAATGCACAAATTTAATGTAGTTTCTTTTTATCTATTTAAAGAACTCTCCTTAACTGCATTATTGGCACTGGAAAGCCATTGCTACATCATTATTACCTTAATTAGAACAGTATTTATGTCCGCGTTTGTACATTACTGTGCTGACAATATTAACAAGAGTTATCAACACAAACAAAATAATCATGTAAAAACATTTGGCTATCATGGCAGGTGTGAGCCATAAACTGCATTATTTAGACCAGTGTGATACTTATGTTACAACAAAAATAACGTCTACATACCAGTATACCATATTAGTTGAAAAGATCTACTATAATGATTTTTATTATAAATATTTACCCACTGAGCAAGATGTCATTATCATGTTACATTACTATTATTTATTATTATTATTATTATTAGTCTTTTATTCTATCTTGGGATAAGCTCTTTAAACTGAAAGAGTTCAATGCAGTTTCAGTTAAAACTTCTATAATTAAACGTTTCCTAAGTTGAATAAAGCAATACGGCATTGATAAAAACTTTCATAATTAAAGACATTCCTCAGCTGAATAGAACAATCTTGTTGCAGTAAGAACAAACCGAAAAAGATATTACCAAGAGTCAAAAGACAGACTCTCTAAAAAGTTAATCATTGTTACCATCCCACATTCATTTCCCACTTAAGGATGGAGTACAGTGAGGTCCACAGTGCAAGGCAGGAAAACATAAAAGTGGAATATATGATCCACAAAATTACTAATGAAGAGAGCCAGATATTAACACACTCAAGCCCAAGCTTCCTATATTAAGCTTCACAGGCAGATGTATATTGTACATACATTTTTAAACTGATGCACTTCAGGTTATGATGAAAACAACTCACTCGGATGAATGTAAAGTCTAATAAAGTTAAATATGGGACATTAAACTTTTATCATATGCTCCTCCATACATACTTTATCCAACCAACTCAACCCAGTCAATTCCCAAGCCCCACCATCTTCAACTTTTTTTGTATACAGCATTGGTTCATCAGATCCATCCACATTCTTGGCCTACAATGCCTCCTCTCACTTTCACGCACTCAAGTATACTTTTTCACCATGTAAAAAATAATGAAATAAAAAATAAATTGTCTCAGATATAAAGGGTCCAACATGCTTGCATGTGTCAGCCTTGGGCACCTATGTCAGCTCACCATGCTGCTTGATCTTTAGCAACTTCCCTATTCAGTCCCAATAACCTAGCAACTGTTTCATAACACAAACTCAACAGTTAGCACATAATCCCCAACAGTACCTATGGTACACTCACTTTAACACAGGCTTACATAAAAAGACTGCTACACTAACCAAATTAACCATCACCCTCCCAACACCAAACACCTCAAACACATCCTCATGTTACCCTACTCAAGCAACCACTCCCACAGGAAAGACCCCTAAAATTCTAATATCTACTAAGGGCACACATGACCGTTTCTCAATACATAGATAACATCAGAGCAAAGGCATAATTATAAACTCAATGTCTTGAAAACAATAACAGGTACCACCTTCATACAACATAAATTCTATGAACAATTCATTAGAATAGTGACACTCTAGCACAAGATAAGCCCCTATTTAACTGGCACAAAAATGGTAAAGCCTTTGGAATAATGACTGGATGCAAAATGGCCACAAATTCAGATCACTTCTATTAAGAAACAAAAGTACCTCCACACAAGGATCTTACGAGAGAGACAGTTCATCACTTCAGGTTCTCAACCCTCAAATTGTATGTTGCATCACCTTCAACCAGAGAGAAACAGAGGAAAACCATCAAACACTATACAAATTACTTCACCAACATTCCTCTTTCTCCGCCCAGCACAATATTTCTCTCTCTCTCACCCCCCCCCCCCACACACACAGAATCTAAAACCTTCAACCAAATAACACCCTTCACAAACCTCCACCAGACAACACCCCTAAGAAACTACCCAACCCAGAAAGACAAGACTACACTTAACCAGAATGCATCACAGTCACCACCCTTCCCTGCTATAATGCCAACACACAAATAAGAAAATTTAATATGCACAAACTGCAATGCAACCTTTCACACCACAACACACACCAGGTACCAGTCATAACACAAGCAATCTTTGAACGTAAAACTCAACAAAACAACTGTGAGAATGGCTACAATATGCATTTTACAAGTTATCTAAATTCTTCTCCCAATTAAGACATTCTGTCAGAGTTGCATCCTGTGTATTCCACAGGTCTGACTACTACTCTTAGGAAACCTTCAGATTTCAAAACAGCATAGCCTACAGTGTCATAACAGCCAACCTACACAAAGCCAGAAATTCAGAGTTGCAATGCTGCAAGCACTGCAACTTTTGTCCATAATACAGATAAACAATCCACACACGGCTACGTTCACGAGACTGAATTCGTGGTATAACAGGAACTATATCAAAAAAGGCTATTTGAGGTAAGAGACAAAATATATCTGAAATATATAACATAATACCAGACTCGTGGTTTAAATAAAATATACCAAAAGAAGCAATATGAGGTATACGACAAACTACATCTGAAAAATATAACAAGAATAATACTGGACCTGTGGTATAACAGGAAATATACCAAAATAAGCTGAGGTATAACAAGGTAACATATCAGAAAAAATAACAAGCATAATACCAGATTTGTGGCGTAACAGGAAATATACCAGAAACATGTATGTGGTATAACAAGACAAAATATATCTGAAAAATATAACAAGCACAATACTGGCCTTGCGGTATAACAAAAAACACCAAAAAGAAGCAATGTAAAGTATAACGAGACAAAATACTGTACCTTCATACTGACCTATAAAAGTTCATTCATCTCAAACATGTACATATAAAATACAATATTATTACACTATGCTTTGATGCATGGTGGATTTTTTTTTTTTTATGAAACTGATTCGCTTTAGGATGTCACCATTATTTTAAGATGTCACCAAAACACATAGTAATTCAAGTACCTCTTATCACTAAACCTCTATGCAACATCAAGTACTGTTACCAAACCTCTTAGGAATGTCACCAAACCTTTCTACCTGTCACTACGAACCTCTGTGTCATCAAGCATATACTGTAATATCACCATGCATAATGTCACCAAGCATACATTTTAATGCCAACAACCATATTTTAATGCCACTAAGTATGAGCAACTGTGTGTTGCTAGACAAAGTTTGTCAATAAATTGCAGCTTTCAGCTAGAGTGATCTTCATTCATGTGATTCTAGCAGCTCTAATATATGGTCGTGGAGAGGGATGCCTTCATGTGGTGGCGCTGATATAACTGGGTGCTTCCCTCGATTCATCTCCCAAACAAAGATTGTAGGCTGCAGGAGGACAATTTAAACATCCCTTGATTCTCATCTCCCAAATGGGAGTCGTGGACTGCAGGAGGACAATGTCAACATCCCTCAACTCTTCTCTCCCAAAACAAGTACTATGGGCTGCAGGACAATTTCAACATCCCTCGACTCATCTCCTAAACAAGGGTTATGGGATGCAGGAGGATAATTTATGGCTGCACTCCACAGGGATATATTTCCGATGAACCTGGAGCCAAAGCAACAATATATACATGAAGATCACTCTACCCAGGTCCACCACGAGGAGGTAAGCTGCTCGGACCCACACCATGCCCGTCCCAACCACCCTACCATCGGACATGTTGCCATCATCATCATTGCATAGGCCTTGCAGTTTTACATGATAGTCTGTCTCTGTGTTGATTGATGGCAGTAAACTTGTTGACTGAAGGCAGTAACTGTTTGATTTCAGGAGAAACGTTTCAAACTGGAGGCATTAAATATAACCTTCAATTTCTTCTTGACCTTCGTCTTGATCTTCTTTAGAATACACCAAGAACAGAAACTGGTGTGTGTGAGGAGAAAACACACCAATAGGAACTGGTGTGAGTAGAAAACACATTCACAGGAACTGATGTAAGTGAGAAAGAAAAAACACCAACAGGTACTGGTGTGTGTGAGGAGACAACACACCAACAGGAAGTGATGTGTGCGAGAAGGTGAAAACACGCCAACAGGAACTGGTGTACCTGAGACGAAGAAAACACCAAAAACAGGAACTGGTGTGCATGAGGAAAAAACACACCAACAGGAACTGGTGTGCATGAGGAGAAAACATACCAACAGGAAATGGTGTGCTTGAGGAGACACACCAATAAGAACTGGTATGCGTGAGGAAAAAACACACCAATAGGAACTGGTGTGCATGAGGAGAAAACACACCAACAGGAACTGGTGTGCTTGAGGAGACACACCAATAAGAACTGGTATGCGTGAGGAGAAAACACACCAATAGGAACTGGTGTGCATGCCAAAGAAAACACACCAAGAACAGGAGCTGGTGTGCACGGAATGGGGAGCTCACACCGAAAACAGGCTCAAACGCCAGCCGCAAACAAATTTCCGGTCGCACAAACGTAGCAACTTCCACCGAACTAATCTACATCGAGGGTTCTACTGAGCGAATCAAGCCAGCCATATCACGGCTTCTGCGCAGATACTTTTGTAAGGTGTAGCTTGGTGACATTTTGGTGACATCTTACTTTTCTAATATAGAAAAGTTCGTCCAATTTGGAAACCTTATCGTTTGGTGACATAATATAAACAGGATGTCGGATGTTTTATATATAATATAAAACAATTTCACCCATTTAGAAACCTAACAGAATGGAGGCACCCTAGGATTACGATGTAGAATACTCAGGTGCTGCAAGCAGATGTGACCAAAACATATCTAAATCATGACAGGTGGTTGGGGTTCTTGCCTACCTAGGCAATGATGCGTGAAGTCTGAGAGGATGTGAAATATGTATCAGCGTCCCACGTAAGACATTCAGATAAGTGCTGGTGCCCTGATTAATGAGCAACACATCGGCCCAGACTATACTCAATTCAACAAGTCCGACACCATCAGGAATAACATCAATGCCTCAGATGATGACCTCACAGATATGGTGCCAGGCAGGGTGAAAATGGCATATAGCCCGATTGTTTGTTGTGCCCAAAGGTTATGGCCTCAAAAGCGTCCTCTCAGGTACATTCAACACCCACACGGCATATAATAAACATCTTAGATAAAAATCATAAAAATCTAAATTCCAAAGACATTATTCAATGGAAAAAAATAGTAAAAAAGCAACCACGTGATTGTCACACGCAAGGGCCGAGTGCATGTGATGGCCGGAACGTCCCGCCTTTGAGACATCTCGCCGTTCACCTTACGTGCTTGTTGTGGGTTCGCACGGTACACCCTAGGGCCAGGGCATCACATTTAAGACTCCTTCTTAGCGACCCCCTCGTAAGATGCCCATCCCCACACAACTACCACACATATGGCGAAACGACATCAAATTGACAGAAACTGGCGGGGTGTGTATGTGTGGACTATTCTAAGTACCCAGCCACCCAGACTTCACACGAAGAGAGACAGTGAGAGAGATAAGGGGGAGGGAAGGGGGGGACATTTACTTAATTTAGCCAGTGAAAACACCTGAAATTCAGTATGCTAAACGATACGGTAATGAACCATACCGTGTCAGGGTTTGGCAAATTTTTACGGTCGGATACCCAATCCTGACACCAACCCTCCCCAATTCATCCGGGCTTGGGACCGGCATTGAGTTGAGCTGGCTTCCTCCTGGGATCAAACGCAACTCAATGGCTGGGTTAAAAGGTCATATGCTCCTTTCAATCTAACTTGGCCTAAAAATGCACTTTTACTTCCATCCATCCATAAACAATCACAGAAATATGACATAACTTCAATAAATTTCAAAAAGCATACCTAAGGCAAAAAGAGGAAATGAAATATGAACTTTATGACAGAAACGAAATGAGGGAAGAAATCCATGTAAAGGTTATTTAAATACCTCCATCTTCGACAACTCTCACCCTAATGATGCTGCTACACCAGACGAGGAGGATTTAACTTAGATGTTGATAAAGTGCACGACTGGCAACATCTCAACAACAAAAACAAGTGCATGAGTGGCAACATCTCAACAATAACATGAAGTTTGATTGCAGGAAACAGAAGTTTGATCTGACTAGTAACTAAGGAGATTCTAAAGCTTGACTGCAGTAAACAGAAGTTTGATTTGACTTGTAACCATAGAGATTCTGGAGTACGCTTGCAGGAAAGAGGTCTGACTTGACTAGTAACCAAGGAGATTCTAAAGCTTGATTGCAAGAAATTGAGGTTTGATTTGACTAGTAACCAAGGAGATTCTAGAGTATGATAGCAGGAAAGAGGTATGCTATGACTTATTACCAAGGAGATTCTCAGTGTTAACTAACTCCTCTAGTACCTTTAGCTAGCATTCATCTGACACTGCTTCTTTCTCAGTTTCTCCACTTCAGTTTGAAGTACTCCTCTCTGCCTATATTCACCACACTCCTCTCAGTTTTACAATGCATAACACAATCATATAATCAGATAAACCTCTACATCCCCCTCCCTCTATGCTAATGTGTTTGGAAATTAAATAAACAGTACAGTGTACTACACATCACAGACAAACATAAACATTGTTTGATACTGATACTGAAGAATCACAATTAACAAGTATAAAGGTAATAAACCCTTACTCCATCCTTAGCTGAGAAAAAACAATTTTGGATGATGAAAAAAAGTTAACAGAAAATTATACATATAATACTGGAGAGCTATTACTCTAAGCAATGGTTTGTCTTCAACCTGGAGCCTTTGTTAAGGAATGAGTCTCTTTGGTTTAGTCAAAATTACCTTTCCAGTCTAGCTACATCTGGCCATCAACAAACTGAAGAATTCAGGGATCTTTACAAAGGTCCCTGGTCATATGGCTCTTTGGTTACTAACCAAAATTAGCATCTCAATCTGACTAAGCTTGGCAATCAGCTAACTAAAAGGAGTTAGGCACCATTACAGTACTTGCATGGAACTTTAGCCTCAGAGTCTCCTTGGTTACTAGTCAAAATTACCCTCCCAATCCGACCACACCTGGCCATTAAGTAGCTGTGAAGGCTGGGAATCTTTGTCATTAAAAACTCGTTATTCCAAATGATTTTTTGACTTTAGCCGGGAAAGTTAATATAGTTAACCCCTCCAGAAAAGCCATATGGAAGTATCAAGCACAATAATAATAATGTTATAATACTGAAAAAGCTCTGACATACCAAATTAGTATCCAATTAAATGTCCCCTCCACAGTGGTGGTGGCAGTTGTGGTACTGAGGCTAAATGCCTTGATGCCAGATAGCGTGCCCAGAAATTACTTCATCTCCATGTCATTCTGTTCTTTGCTATCGGGCTGCCTCTCCCCAATTCACACCCCTGAAAGACAAAATCCTTTTAAGCTATCACACTAAAAACTCCATAAAGAACGTGATATATCCATAAACAAATTGAAAACCAAAATTCCACACACGCACCCCCCCCCAACACACACACACTCACACCAACCTACACATACACCCCACCCTGAAGTCCACAAACAGCTCTGTTATCCTATTTTATTACGATATCAATTAACTATATGTGAGCTTTAGAAATCCTCAGGTGTGTACAATGCAAATTAAAATCACCACCACCATAAAAACAATTAATGGAGACAAAGGAAAAATGTCTTACCAAATCGCACAGCCTTCACCTGTCACTGATCTAGCCAAACTGACTTGAATCAACAGTCGGCCAATTCCACCTGCCCGCAAATGCTTTGTCTCCCTCCCCCCACTAGTTTTCCCTCCCCCCTCCACCTTCCTCCCTTCACAGCCAATCTTTCCTCCATCCCTCTCTTTTCCCTCCTTCCTTCCTTTTCCTCCTTGTCTTTTCACCTCTTGTCTTCCTTCTTCCCTCCTCCTTTTCCTCCTCCTTGAAAAAGCACGCTTCCTCCATCCCCACTCCCCCCTTACTCCCTCCCTCCCCTCCACCCCTCCCCCTCCCTGTCCTCCACTCCTATCTCTTCCTCTCTCCCCTCCTTCCCCCCCATCTCCTCCTCCCTCCCCACCACTCCCCCCTCTCCCCTACACACCATCTCCTCCTTGCTCCCCTGCAATCCCCCCCCCCCCAACGTTCGTCCTATCTCTGGCTTTCTATGATCCGATATTTTAAACTAATATATTTACACACACACACACACACACACACACACACATTATCTACAGGATGATGATGATAACTACACGAATAATAATTTTTATTGTATGATCTCAGACAGGAGCATCGCCACGCAATTACTACCACCAACAACAATTACCACCACCACAATCAACTACAACCATTACCACAACCACCTACCACCATTACCTCCACAACCACCTACCACCATTACCTCCACAGCCATCTACCACCATTACAACCAACTACCACCATTTAGTACCACGACGACCAACTACCACCATTACCATTACCACCACCACCACCAACTACCACCAGAACCACAGCCATGTACCATCACCACACCATCATCATTATCACAACCACAACCATCCACCAGTACCACCACCACAACCACCTACCATCATCACAAACACAATCATCCTCCATTACTACCACCAGCACCACGGTCTGTTTCTATAACTTCCCTCCCTTCACACACCATCTCCCCCCCCCCTCTCCTTTTTCCTTTACTTCCTTTCCCCTCCTTGTCTATCCACCTCTCATCTTTCTCCTTCCCTCCACCTCTTCCTCCTCCCTGAAACGCATGCTTCCTTCCTCCCCCTCCATCCCCCTTACGGCCTCCCTCCCCTCCACCACCCTACATACTACCACCATTACAACCACCACCACCCCCACCACCACTACCACAAGCACCATCACATTTTTGTACCCAATTTTTTCCAAACAATTGTAAATATAATCACGGTTTGTGGCAGTGAGAGGGGCAAGATGGGTCTATGTGAGTGAGGTGGAGGGGGGAGAGGGAGGGGAAACCAAGGATGAGATGGAGGGATGGAGAGGTGTATGAGAGATGGGGGTGTAAGTTGAAGAGATGGAGTGAAAGAGTAACGGGGAGAGTGTATGTGATGTGGAGAGGAGAGAGGCCGGGAGAGACCGAGGATGAGATATGAGAGAAGGGGGGTGTATGTTGGGAGGATGGAAAGAGAGACTAACTAAGGGTGTGTATATACGGGATGGCCACAAACAATTCGCCTCTATGTCGTCCAGTCTCCTGCTATTTCGCTGCCTTCTCCCCAACTTACACCCTCATATACCTCTTTACTCCATCCCTGCATCTCATCCTCGGTCCTCCCCTCATTCTCCCCCCCTCCACCTCACTCACACACTCTCTGGTTGGTCTCACACTCTCCATCCTCCAAACTTATATCCCCTCTCTCGTACATCTCGATTCCCCCCCCCCCCCTCCACCTCACTCACACTCTCCTAGTTTGTCTCTCACTTTCCATCCTCTCCGCATGGCCAAACAACATCCTTTGGACAGTAGTAAGCTGTATACCGCCGCCGCCACCACCACCACCAGCTATACTACTTTTTAATTTAACTTGGCCTGGTGGTAAGTGGGGGCAATCATCATCCACTCACTTCATGCAGTGCTGCCTCATTCTTCCTTCACTTCTATCATTCTGTTTCTGTGTCTCTTCCTCTCTTCTTCCTTCACCTCTATCACTCTGTTTCTGTGTCTGTCCTCCTCTCTTCCTACTTTGTTTCTGTGTCTGTCCTCCTCTCTTCCTACTTCTCCCTTTCCTTCCTGTCACTTTTTATTACTTGTTTCCACTTCAAGTGGCTCTACACTAAATGACAAGCCTAGTGTTTTCCTACAACCAAGGAAATCATTTACAGTGCTGGGTGGTAACCATATAACCAAGTAACAGGGTGGTGTGGAGCCTACTATGGTGCTCACGTTAACTGGCTGGAGAGATGCAAATGCAGCATCCATCCAGGAAACAAACCTCCACACTCCCTCCCCTCACAGCCGCATTGTTGCAGGGTGCTGTTAACTGCGATGGAACATCAGCTCTCTGCACAAGATGACCCTATAAGGGCAATTGCTTGCCTGTGGTTGATGGGTCTGCTCAGCCAGACAGACTGGGGTTGATTAACACCAACAACTCTAACTTGGCTTAAAATTGCCATTTCTACATCTTGAATGCTAACTATAACAAGAGATTACCATTAAAACAAGCTGAGAGTCACCAAGTGCCAAAGAAAATGTGTAGAGCTGTGGGAAACAAGTTGCTGAAAGACAAATATCTGGGTCAAGTTGAGAGAGAGAGAGAGAGAGAGAGAGAGAGAGAGAGAGAGAGAGAGATTTCATATAACATAATCAGCATCTAAAACCAGCAACAATTCTGTTCCCCCCCCCCATGAAGTACGACATTTAAATCCCTATCTATCTAGCCATCCTGTCAGCCCTCAACAGAAGATGGCCACAGAAGAATTGCTATCAGAACATATTACTCTCATTCTCTGTCACTCTTCCTTCTCTCTCACGACAACTCTCTTCTTCTACATAAGTCTCCCGCTTCTTTACATTTCAAATACTGTGCATTAACTAGGAACTAACTATTGAAGAATATGATACCAGTGATTTCCAATGGTCCTGTCCAGCATTGTCCCTTCTTTTCTATCATCCTCCCTCCTTTGTTACATTTCCTTCTTCCTCTCCCTTTTGCCTTCCTTCCCTCCTTCCCCTACTTTCTTCGTTCACTTCTCTCCTGCCTTCAATCCTCTCATTTACAAAATCTGGGATAGAGGAAAGTCTGTTAGCCATGTCTTGCTTATAATCATGCTGTTCTGTGCAATAGAACACACACACACCCACACACACACACCCAAACACACCCACACACACACACCCACACCCACACACACACACACACACACCCACACACACCTGTCAACTTGCCTGGCGAGGAGAGATGCGATGTCGGCGAGTGTTTGTTTACGGTAGGTGTGTTTGTTGAAGCCGGTGCTTACCCTGGCCGTAAACCAAGGCAATGTCGGCTCTGGAGGTCACGCCCCATCGGTATATACGGGCACTGGGTCGAGGTCAAACGCTGTAGGGGTGGAGGTATGTAAATGTGTTGATATTTCCACGGTAACTAGGTGACGATGATGATGATGATGACACGAGGAGGAGGAGGAGGAGGAGGAGGAAGTGGTGGTGGTGAAGATGATGATGACAGGAGGAGTAAGTAGTGGTGATGGTGATGACACGGAAACAAAAGTAATAAAATTAGTACCGTACCACCACGAACAAACAACAGTAATACAGTAGCAGCTACGAAAACACCATCAATAACAATAATAATAATAATAATAATACTGTGTAGCAACAACAAAAGCAAAAAAGATCCTGCTCATCAACATATCTGACCTTCTTTCCCAGCAACGGATGGGATGTGGTCAATAATGAATAAAGGACAAGAAAATAATTAACGTGTATAAACAAAATCAGGTAAGGAAGAGTACCAAAAACGCTTCACAGGGTGACCAGAGTTAAGGAGGGCATTTTCGGTGTTTGTTACTCTTTTTGTTTTAAATTGGTCTAAAAGTGCCATCTCTCCATTTTGAATACTGAGCTGTAGCAAGAGACTAACACTTGATTATGATGCTAGTCATGAAACAGTGCTCTGGATATGCAGAGCCATAGTATTATCTTTTTTCTGCCACAAAGCCTCGTGAAATAGGCTGCAAAAGGACGAATATCTGGCCCAAGTTTGGGTGAAACAACCATACTTTACCTCACACAGTAGGGAGTCCTTACAGAATGGACGTATTAGTGCCCTAAAGCTGTGACTGGCAATCAAATCAACCACGTCTATGTGACTGTGTTGCTGTTTCACACCTTTACACTTCCTCCAAAAGTATCGGTACACACTTCGTGAGAAACGATATGACAACAAAAACGCCGGCCATAGCATAATACCCGATTATTACCCCCCGCGCTGGTAACCCTGCTGTCATAAGGTTGCATCTTACTGCATGCTTATGACACTTCCTGGCTAGTATTATCACAAAATGTTTAGACGATTTTAATTTCTGTATGACCATGAGTTGTACTGATCATTTAGGGCATCATAAGAGTTCTCCTTCGGCAATAGGCTACCACTCACCGACCACATTGCATACATGTTAGCGCTGTCACATATAAGACTGGAGTACTGGCAATAGCAGGGGTATTTTTACCTGTCAGCGGGTCTTATAGATCAATGAAGTCTGCTTTAGCGAAATTTACTTTCATAAACTTCCCTGCCCCAACCATGATTCGAACTCGCGTCCACTGATAAAGTACGGTAATCTACTTAGTCACCGTCCATCATAACACACCCCGGTAAGTTACTAATAGTACGAACTGTAATACTTCATGTGATCAGTATGGCCAAGGTTGTGACGATCTGAATAAGGCTCCAAGTGCAGAGCGGGGACCCCATTTATTCCCAGCTGAATAAACTGTCCTGACCCTGCACTTGCTGTCTTCCTCTGTTAGTGTGCGTGTGTCGACGAGGTTACTCACGTTTAGTATTTGTGTCGCAGCCAGAGAAGTTTAGAGAGGCACCAGTAAGCAAATTTACGAGGAGTCACATCTGGGGTGGCACGCCGCTTCCCTGATTTAATCTCTACCAGTGCTGAGGATTTGTTTCGTCAGATATTTAAAAGCGAGATAATTAAGGACTAAAATAACTTCTGACGGAACTATTGCGCATTTCTTTGTTCTGATTTCCTCTCTACAAATGCTGATATAATTATGCCAGATATTCAACAGAGATGATTAAGGACAACGATAACTTCTAAGGGAACTACCGCAGTTATTTAATTATTTTTTGGTCAGACGAAGACCCATAACCCTTTCCTGTTAGTGTTGACGCCCTATCTGAATGGTAACTAAGTGGTCTATTTCCAGCCTCATAATCAAGGTTCATCAAACAGTGTAATGAACTTGTCAGTCGCCCAGTTCCATCTGGGAAAAAGAAATCGAAAACAGTGGAATCCAAGCACAAACGGTGAAGCTGCTATGTTTGTCAAGGTTGTAAAGAAATGAGTATTGATTTAATCCCCAGTTAAAGTCACGATACGATTCCACGAAGTATCTCACTATCTCCATATCTATCACACAGACGAATTTATTGTTCACATTTTTGCCTTCAACAATCCAGCATCGCTTTCTCAGAAATATTCCCTTTAGTTTTCCCCTTCATGTGAAGGAAGACGAGTTCGTTCACCGTTTTCTGTAACTCACTGAACCAGAAGACGTGTTTTTCGTAATGCCAGACGATCATATAAAATCTAAAAACGTCTCTTGCACTCCTGGCGACTGGCACTACAGAAGGCTATAATTATCCAGCTACTCCAGGTAGGTAGGATCCTCACAGGTAAATAAAATCCTCTGAGAGTGCCCACATTATACATAAAAAAATAATAAAGGTTCTTTCTTTGAAGTGGATAAACCAGATCCCTTACTGGCTACCCGTCAAGTACTGTACTATGGCGTGGTGGACAAAGTGGAGAAACAACTAATCCTTCTGCTTACTCTGTTAATCTTTTCTCTCCGTTGGGCTCCTCCGATCACAACCTTATTACCTTAACCTGTCCTATCACTCCGGTACGGCCTGTGGACCCTCCAGGGAAACGTCGTCTGTGGCATTTTGGAGCCGCAGACTGGGAGGCCCTCAGGCAGTACTTCTTTGATTTTCCCTGGAATGATTATTGCTTCCATGGCCGTGAGCCATCTGAGTGTGCCTTGCGCATTACGGAGGTTATTCTCTCGGGCATGGAAGCATACATTCCTTTCTCATATCCTTTGACTAACGCAAGAAAGCCTTGGTTTAATCACGCTTGTTCTAATGCTGTCCGCAACAAGGAGAGGGCCTACAAAAGGTACCGGAGCCAACCCACCCCTGAATCACATCATCTTTACGTTTCTGCCCGGAATCGTGCTAAGTCTGTTCTTCGCTCCACTAAAAATAATTTCATCCATACTAAATGCTCTCAACTCTCCAACTCGAATTCTTCCCGCTCCTTCTGGCATCTTGCCAAAAATCTTTCTAACAACTTTACCTCATCATCCTTCCCTCCTCTTTTCTACTCTGATGGTTCTGTAGCTATTTCTTCTACTGATAAAGCAGATCTCTTCGCACAGACTTTCTCCTCCAATTCTACCTTAGACGATTCCGGTGCTGTTCCTCCATCACTTCCCCCTCTGACTTCCTCATGGCTGACATTAAAATTTCTTCAGTTGATGTATTTTCTGCCATCACTGGCCTCAGTACTAACAAGGCATATGGGCCTGATGGGGTCCCTCCTGTTGTTCTCAAGAACTGTGCTTCTGTGCTTACACCCTGCCTAGGCAAACTCTTTCGTCTTTGTCTCTCAACTTGTACCTTTCCTTCTTGCTGGAAGTTTGCTCTCATTCAGCCAGTCCCAAAGAAGGGTGACCACTCCCAACCCTCCAACTATCGTCCAATTGCTTTAACGTCCTGTATTTCAAAAGTTTTCGAGTCAATTCTTAATAGAAAAATTTTAAGGCATCTTTCCTATCACAACCTTCTTTCCGATCGTCAGTATGGGTTCCTTCAGGGACGCTCCACTGGCGATCTTCTCACCTACCTTTCAGACTCCTGGTCATCCTCCTTTCGGGACTTTGGCGAAAGCTTTGCCATTGCACTTGACATCTCAAAGGCTTTCGATCGAGTCTGGCATAAATCTTTAATTTCCAAACTGCCCTCCTACGGTTTCTATCCTTCTATCTGTGCCTTCATCGCTAGCTTCCTTTCTGGTCGTTCTATAGCCGCTGTTGTAGACGGCCATCGTTCTTCTCCTAGATCTATCAACAGTGGTGTTCCTCAGGGCTCTGTCCTATCACCAACTCTCTTCCTTTTATTCATCAATGATCTTCTAAGCTGTACATCTAACCATATCCACTCATACGCTGATGACTCCACCCTTCACCTTTCCATTCGGTTCCCGCAACGCCCATCTCAACAGTTACTTCAACAAACAAGGGATGAGGCTATGGCACACCTAATGTCTGACTTGGCTCGTATCTCTGACTGGGGTAAAAATAATATGGTTGTTTTTAATGCATCTAAGACTCAGTTCTTAAACCTTTCAACCCGACAAAATCTTCCACAGGTATACCCACTAATGTTTAATAATATTCAGCTTAATCCTGCATCATCCTTGAACATGCTTGGGGTTTCATTTACTCGGGACTTATCTTGGAAAGATCATATTACATCTCTTGTAAAATCTGCTTCCAAGAGATTGGGTGTGCTAAGCCGACTCCGCTCTTTCTTTACCCCTGCGCAATTGTTGACTCTACTGTATACAGGGGTTTTATCCGCCCCTGTGTGGAGTACAACTCTCATGTGTGGGGTGGCTCCCCACATACAGCTCTTCTCAATAGGGTGGAGTCAAAGGCTTTTCGTCTCATTAACTCTCCTCCTCTTACTGACTCCCTTCAACCTCTGTCTCTTCGCCGCACTGTTGCATCTTTATCTCTTTTCTATCGCTACTTTAATGGTCACTGCTCCTCTGAACTGTCTGCTTGCATTCCTCCACCTCTACGACGGGCGCGTAGCACCCGTCTGGCAGCAAACTCTCATCCTTTTTCTGTCCAACTCTCTAATGCAAGAGTTAACCGTTACTCCCAGTCTTTCATTTATGCAACAGGTCAGCTCTGGAACTGTCTCCCTCTGTCTGTATTTCCTGCTGCCTATGATCTCCAGTCTTTCAAACGCAGTGTGTCCAGGCATCTCAAAATGATCGGATCTTGAATTTGGCTCTATATTGTATTTTGTTTTTCTCTTGGAGGGAACTGTTACTGCGGGCTCATGGCCTTTGGTTCCTTCTTCCTCGCATTAAAAAAAAAAAAAAAAAAAAAAAAAAAAAAAAAAAAAAACCTACACAACCAATACATCTTCCACTTTCACTCCACACCTCCCACGCAACCGCACCTACCCATCTCATAACACTACAATTATGATACTAGACTTCACCTCTCTCTCTCTCTCTCTCTCTCAGTACACCTACAAATGGCCAAGCAAGCACTCTGGAGCCAGGAAGGTGAACGTTGTGTGCGGTTGTGTGGAAAAAAAAAAGAAAAAAAAAAGAAAAGAAAAAAAAAGCTGGGGGAAGACAAGGACGAAGACTTAGTACCTACACCTTCACGTACATACAGGCATACGTACATGTAGTATATATTGTAGAGTTGTGTGTGCATGTGTGAACTTTTCTGCGTTGCCAGGTCGGACAGCCGTAATAGGCATGGTGTACAAAATGCATGAGAGAGAGAGAGAGAGAGAGAGAGAATTTACAAACTTTCTTTAAGCTGTAAATAAAACCAGAATATACAGCCACTTTTCATTCATACATCAATGAAACACTTCACAACCAAACAAGACCGATATTTAAGGCGAAGAAAAATGAAAAAACAAAATTATTTCTGATAATATTAAAGTTCTATGGAGATTCCTTTTCCCTAAATATTATGATTCTTCAAAAATGTGACTCCTGCAAGGTGATCGATTCTCTTTACTTCAAGGATACTTCATTGTAAGGGAGGATGAAAGAACAGAGAGAGAGAGAGAGAGAGAGAGAGAGAGAGAGAGAGAGAGAGATTTACTTTATATAAAACATACTAACAAGCTCTACTACCCATTCCACATACTTTTAACCCTTCAGCAAAATACTGTGTTTTTTAACCACACTATTAAGCTTAGGGGGCACTCTTCACGATGCAGAGGCTACTTATACCACTCCACACCCTTCCTACCTTAATACATGCCCTTCCTAACTTCAAAAAGCGGTAACCGGTAAAGTAAAAATACGTCATAATTGTGGGTAGCTTACATCGATATTCCCATACATAAGTATAAAAGAATACAGCCTGTGTTACTGTGCTGTATGTATCAACTAAAAAATCACGTACTATGGAGCCAGCCGAGACTGGCATACACGACCCTGAGACGGTACAGTTATCAACACGGAAATAACCACACACACACACACACACACATAGAAGTATACATGCACCATGCCTATCATGGAATCCTGACCTTGCAACGCTCATATATACCACACACACACACACACACACACACACACACACACACACACACCGAGAGAGAGAGAGAGAGAGAATCAATTACAAACATACACACATACAGTACTGTACACAGACACGCACACATTACGAAATACTTGTATACATATCATACATACAAACTCATTAATTCAATGCACAAGCTAACATGCACGCTTATTCCTGCACACGTTAATTCTCTCTCTCTCTCTCTCTCTCTCTCTCTCTCTCTCTCTCTCTCTCTCTCTCTCTCTCACACACACGTCTGTACACATTTTCATACCCTCCCATGCAAACGTGTGTGTGTGTGTGTGTGTGTGTGTGTTTACAGCTGTATGCGAATGTCTGTATGTACGAGTGGCGTATGTGTACTGTACGTCTACTTTCTATGACATGTATGTGTACGCATATGTACTGTATGAATAGTGTACACATGTGCATACTAAGTATTTATGTACTGTATATATGTATGTATGTATGTATGCGTGCAGTGGGAGTCGTGTCGAAAATCAATGGCTTTTTTTAACTTCAAGGATTCTTCAGTGCAACGGGGGGAGGAGGAGGAGGAGGAGGATGGAGGGGGGAGCGAAAGGAAGGAGGAGTAGGGAGGAAAGGAGAGAGGGGGGAAGAAGGTAGAGAGAGGAGGGAGGGAAGGAAGTAAACAGAGGAGGGAAGGAGGTAAACAGAGGAGGAGGGAAGGGGGTACAGAGATGGGGGGGAAGGAAGGAGGTAAGTAGCGAGGGAGGGAGGGAAGGGCGTTAAGAACAAGAAGAAAGGATAACTGCAGTAGGCCGGTTGGCCCATGCTAGGCAGCTCCCAGAAGAGTAACTGAACTACTAGAATGAGATAAGGATAGCAAAAAAGAAGAAAGAGGGGGAGGGAGGGAAGAGGGGAACTATGTGAATGAATGGAGAACGTGTGGGAGGGAGGGAAGGAGAGAGGGGAGGGAGGGAATGAGGGACCAGACGTAGAAAATCCATAAAGGAGGAGGGAAAGCTGACAGGAAGGACGAAAGAAATGATAGAAGTATGGAAAGAGGGTTGGGACGATGGAAGCAATGAAAAAAGAAAGGAAGGATGGCAGGCTGAAAAAGAAACTGAAAAAAAGAGAGGAATGAAGATATGAAGGAAAGAAGTAAGACGGGATGGAAGAAAGCAAGCAAGCAAGCAGGAAAGAATGGAGGGAAGGCACGAAAGAAAGCAGGAGGGAGATCACGTTCCAGGAATAGACTGGAGGAAAGCGTGGTGAACTGGAGTAGACTGGATATGACTGGAAAATGGAGGGTAATTTTGACCCCCACCCCTGACCCCCATGCCATCCTTACCTGCTACCTCTCTCTGCCCGCAAGCTGTGAGACCCAGCGTTCTCCCTCACCCCTGTGATTCATCCCCCCCCCCACACACACACACTCTTTATTGCTCCTTATCCCCCTCTTCCCTGCCTCCCTTCTTCACTGTCTCCTTCCCATCCTCTCTCACCCCCTTCTCCACTCCTTGCCTCCCTCCCTCCTTCCTTCCTTCACTCCTTACCACCTTTCCTGATTATATAACTTTCTCCTTCTCCTTTCCTTCGACTTAACCTATTCCCCCTCCCTCTGTATTTTACTCTTCACGTCCTTCGTTTTCCCCTTCACTCCAGTTCCCCTCCTTCTTCCATCTCCTTCCAGTTCCTAACTCCTCATCCTCTCCCTCCCTAACCAAACTTCCCGTCCTTTCCTAACCTAACCCACCCATTTCTCCTAACCCCTTTCCCCATCCCTTCTTCCCTCCCCAATTCTCTCTTCCAGCCCCCCCCCCCCGCCCAACTCCTCCCTTCCCACCTTTCCCAAGTCCGCTCTTCGTACACTTTCTCCTCCCCCTCATCCCATGCCCAGACCTCTCTCCCCTTCTCTTCCCACACCCCTTCCCTTCTCTTCTTTTCTTCTTATCCCTCGACACCTCCCTCTACTCTAGTGCCCGTCTTCCTACCCCGTGACTTGTCTTCCTTTCTCCACCCTCCTCCACCCCTAACCGGAACAGCATAATAGCGTGACGATATACCAGCCTTCCTGGAACCCCCCACCGCCCACATCAGCACACCACCTAGCCACTCCCTTCCATTCATCCACAGCTAACCTGCTTTTACCGAACACAAGGGAGGGGAGCTCACCAGTTAACCTGTTCAATCTGGTGACGTTATTTTCTACTTAATTCTTTCTTCCCTCATGTGATTTTATCCAGCTTAAGGAAGATCTCTTATTGTGAAACGGCATATCAAGACTACAGGTAACCCCTCCTGTTCGAATGTCCATCCTGAGCTGAGTAAAATCATCTGAAACTTGCAGGCATATAACATACAATGTCATCGTAATGAAGTGGCAAACTCCTCTACGATGACAACTCACACCTCTACACGACACCACATCACATCACTAACCTGCTCTTTACCGTACACATGGAAATCAATGTAACTATTAACCCCTTCTCCACGATGACCACCCACACGCCCTTTCACCACACACCGCACCACCACAACACTCCCCTTCTTTCACTTCATCACCTACTCTTTTCTACACATACGAGACGGATCACCATCCTTTTATCGTCTAGAACGTTACTGAACCAAACCATGTCAACATCATAAAAGGGAGTATCAAAAATAAGTCGCTAAGAAAAGCGTGCTACGAAACAACGTCACCTAGAATGCAACCCATAATCCAACGCAGTGTCTCCGAGTGTAGGTCGGGGCAGAAGCTGGAAGAATATCCCTGGTTCATCAGATCGCGTTCTCACCATTCCTTTTATAAACGCCGGACATAATGCAGGTAACTGTGAGAAGCGGCAGCCCTGGAACGTGACCTTGTGAAGCAGGTGGTCTTCCAAGCTTTACTCCGACCTACCATCAGAATATTTGCATCAGAATACTGCCAGGACTGTGTGTGTGTGTGTGTGTGTGTGTGTGTGTGTGTGTGTGTGTGTGTGTGTGTGTGTGTGTGTGTGTGTGTGTGTGTGTGTGTGTGTGTGTGTGTGTGTGTGTGTGTGTGTGTGTGTGTGTGTGTGTGTGTGTGTGTGTGTGTGTGTGTGTGTGTGTGTGTGTGTGTGTGTGTGTGTGTGTGTGTGTGTGTGTGTGTGTGTGTGTGTGTGTGTGTGTGTGTGTGTGTGTGTGTGTGTGTGTGTGTGTGTGTGTGTGTGTGTGTGTGTGTGTGTGTGTGTGTGTGTGTGTGTGTGTGTGTGTGTGTGTGTGTGTGTGTGTGTGTGTGTGTGTGTGTGTGTGTGTGTGTGTGTGTGTGTGTGTGTGTGTGTGTGTGTGTGTGTGTGTGTGTGTGTGTGTGTGTGTGTGTGTGTGTGTGTGTGTGTGTGTGTGTGTGTGTGTGTGTGTGTGTGTGTGTGTGTGTGTGTGTGTGTGTGTGTGTGTGTGTGTGTGTGTGTGTGTGTGTGTGTGTGTGTGTGTGTGTGTGTGTGTGTGTGTGTGTGTGTGTGTGTGTGTGTGTGTGTGTGTGTGTGTGTGTGTGTGTGTGTGTGTGTGTGTGTGTGTGTGTGTGTGTGTGTGTGTGTGTGTGTGTGTGTGTGTGTGTGTGTGCGCGCGCACGCACACACACACACACACAGGTGCGTACACGCCTCTTTGGAGGTTTCGTAACACCTCTTTCTTACCGATTTATTCTAGTTGTTTTTGAGTGCCAGAGAACATAGATGACACGTGAAAACCTAATGCCTGGAAAGTAGCCTTATGAAATGAGGTGTTCCAACTTTTACCTGAGATAGCAGTCTTCCCTAAATTGACAAAAATCCTCTGGTGGTATCAAGACTGACCTTTAATACGTCATCGTATGAAAGGGGGTATTAGGTGAGTGAATGAAGGTCATGGAGGTAGGGTTAAACACGTGTGGAGATGGGAGGGGTGGAGGGCAAGGAGGGCCGGTACCACGAACTGGAGGTGCTCCCGGGAACTGCTATCGATTTTCATTATATCAAGTCAAGGATACTGTACAGGAACCCCCCTCAAACGTGACATAAAACACGTATGAGGATGTTGACTAATCATTGTACTGTACCTCTTCCATCAGCTGGTTTGTTTAATCGGACACCTTCGCTACACGACATGTTCCTATCTTTGTACTTCCTTCACACATTTGTATTTAGCTAAGGAGAAATTTCATCTCCAATTGGACTTTACAGCCTTCAATAACCCCCTCACTATTAGGTAACTCCTCCCAAGCTGATTAAACCCGTCTGACAGTAGCTAAAACAAACGGCATAAAACGTCACCGGATTCATGGGCCAGCGGGTGGATCGGTATTATGTCCGTCTACCACTCCTACTCAAGGCTGGATCATATGGGGTTGGGGGTGGGGGGATTAGGAAGCAGTAGTGTGTCCTTACATGTCTTCTCACATTTTTGCACCATGCCGAGGTATGCTCCACTCTATATTTAAAAAAAAAAGAGGGGGGGGGGGCCTCCACACCTAAGCAGGTCTGTGAGCTGCTGGGTTGGGGCTGATTACTTCTCCAATGAGAGAGTGGCGTTCTTCAGCGCTATGGATCGGCTGTCCTTTATTACACGTAACGCACGGCTGGCACGTGTATAGCAGCTTCCCATCTGTCATGTGTCAGCCCTGGCCTTGAGAACCCCTGTCGGAACACAGGCCCAATAGGTAAAAACCATGACGGAAAAGGTCCATGACAGAAAACATGTCCATGTGTGGATTCGGTGTTTCCCCATGGGGAGAAAATAGGTTCATGAGGGAAATAGGTCAACGGGAAAAACAGGACCAAAGGGAAGGTCCAAGGGGAAAACAGGTGGGAAGGGGGAAAATGTCCATGGGCGGCAAATTGGTCTAAGGGTGGGAAATAGGTCCAAGGGAGAAATCTGCCAATAATGGAAGCAGGTCCCTGGTGAAAACTGGAGGGCGAGGGTCGACATCAGAGGGATGCAGCCGAGACGGGTTTGCGTGATGGTAACCCTGAAATCTGCGCTACATCAACACGCACACCACCATGCTGAAGCCAGTTAAAAGCAGTAAACCATCCCCATTATGCCTGAGCCCTACCGTCACGTTACTCTCCTACAAATGCAATAACTTCAACTACTTCTGCATGTGGACGCCTTATTTATGTTAGTGTAAAAAAATAAATTACTTTTTTATCTTAATACCGAATTTTGCCCAGCTTAAGAGCACCCTAATATCGAAGGGGTTAATGAAGGCTACATACAACATCTGCAGCTCGACCAGTCTCTCCAAAGCAGAATATAATCGCCTAGAGATACAAAGATAAGAATGGCGTCACAGGATCAAGAGGATTAACACTTACTTTAATCACGTTATCAATCATGTTGTCTGAACCTTTTTTTGTGCTCTCTCTCTCTCTCTCTCTAACTGTATATATATATTCAAATAATTTATACTCCATGCAGAGGAAAGCTCATATAAAAGTATTTGAAACAAGCTCCATAACATCTTCAGATAAATTCTTTCACTATTTTCTGACCATTTTCTTCAGCCTAGGAAGACCCATCACAATGACAGTGGTAATATTCAGTACGTTAGTCAATTCATTTGTTAATCAACCAATATTACCTATAGAGCGAGAGAATTATGTGTATGAAAGTGGTAAGCTGAGAGAGAGAGAGAGAGAGAGAGAGAGAGAGAGAGAGAGAGAGAGAGAATTACCAATCAGATCTATTTACAACATTGCACATCAACAGTCTTTACCTGTCTCAGCGCGAAGAACTCATTTATAGCCTCTGTCTCCGACCTCCAACCATCCTCCATTTATATTCAAGTGGGAAGGACATCTATTCGCAAAAGGATTAATGACGACTCTGTTTTAATCCCTGCAGATGCAACAATATCTCGAGCTGAAAAATAAAAACCACAATAATAATAATAATAATAATAATAATAATAATAATAATAATAAATCGTTTGGAAATAGCAAAGGAATAAACAAACATCCTTTTTAGTTCTAAATTCTCTTAAATGACTTCGTCTGGACATAATAAAGAATACACAATAACTCCTCCGCCGTCTCGCGTAAACTAAAGGAAATCGCATGCGTTAAACACAATAACCTTACCAGTTCTAAAGTATCTCCTAATTAAGCTGAATAAAATCGCCTAGAGATGACAAAGAATACACAATACCACCAACAGTTCGTCACTCAGCTGAGAAAAATCGTCTGGCCATAAAAAAATACAACCTTGTACTGAAGGGATTAACTCTCCATAAGCTGAAGGGATTAACACTACATAATCTCCGTTGCAACTTTTCTGTTCCTCTCCCGTCTGTATGCTATATATATGTACGATGGTGAAGCCTTTGGAGGGGGAAGGTACCATCTATAATTCCTTACTCCTTCAACCCTCTCTTCTTCCTTGTTTCACCTCGTCTTCCGTGTCTTTCACCTCTCTCTCTCTCTCTCTCTCTCTCTCTCTCTCTCTCTCTCTCTCTCTCTCTCTCTCTCTCTCACACACACACAAACACAGTCAGCTCCTCATGCGTACAGGTGCCACTTCAGATGCAAGTTATAAGAGGTGTATGTATGCATGAATGTACAGTATGTATCGAAGGTCACTCCAGTAATGCTCTCCCCGTCCATCAATAACAAGCAAGGACAGTTTAACAATGGTATGTGACGCAGACGAATTCCTCCCCTCCGCTTCTCTCTCTCTCTCTCTCTCTCTCTCTCTCTCTCTCTCTCTCTCTCTCACACACACACACACACACACACACACACACACACACACATCTTGGGGGGGGGGGGGGCAGTGTAAGGGAAGGGAGATGCAGGGGTAGGGTGAGGGGTGTGGCGTGATGGAGTGAAGGGCAAACATAATGTGCTTGTTCCTCGCCTCCTCTTTTTGCTCCTAGTGACCTTCGCCTTCAGACATTCTATTTTAAGTGTGAAATTCCAAGTCATTACAAAATAAGCAAGCTTATTTTATTTCTCTCTCTCCCTCTCTCTCTCTAAAACCTAGAGTAAAACGGGTACTGTATTGTTGCTACATGATATTCCCCCTCCCACCCACCCCATCCCCCGTACAAACACTCCACAGACGAAGCGGGTCCAGACTTTTTGCCTATCAATTACAAGAAGATCACGAGGACGGACAACCAATAATCGCTCTCAATTTCCCCCTGAAATACACTCCTCAGCAGTCAGTTCACATTTAGATCCCGATTTATACTATGAACAGGGTAAAGTGGGTAAACAAAGGAGACCACAATACGAGTACTCTTTCTACTCTAACTTGGCCCAGATTTTCGTCCTTTTGCAGCTTATTTCACGTAATCAATGGCAGAAAAAGACAATACTACGGCTCTACATCTTTTGCATGTTATTTCTTCGTAACAATCATCATACTCTGTTGCTGATACTTTCTTACAACTCAGCATTCACGATGGCGAGATGGCAACTTTGGCCCAGGTTAGTAAAAGAAAAAAAAAAAAATGCAGTTACCGACCCGAGGATTAACTTGGCGTTTTTTACCAGCTACAAACCAGATGAGCCAGTATGAACCATACACCCCCACCCACACCCCCGTAATAGGCGTGAAGGCGAAGTATGAAGTTCTTCCCTTCCCGCAGTGCAGCTGGGATGACTGACAAGTGCACGGTAAGGACACGTGTACAGGGATAACAAGATCAACACGTCCACGTTACTCTCCACTACACAGCCTATCAAACACTTACACTCTATACTCTGTCCACGTTACTCTCCACTACACAGCCTATTAAACACTTACACTCTATACTCTGTCCACGTTACTCTCCACTACACAGCCTATCAAACACTTACACTCTATACTCTGTCCACGTTACTCTCCACTACACAGCCTATCAAACACACTCTATACTCTGTCCACGTTACTCTCCACTACACAGCCTATCAAACACTTACAATCTATACTCTGTCCACGTTACTCTCCACTACACACGCTATCAAACACTTAAAATCTATACTCTGTCCAAGCTACTCACCACTACACACCCTATCAAACACTATACTCTGTCCACGTTACACTCCACTACACACCCTATCAAACACACTCTATTCACTTTAACTTGGTGTAAAACCGCCATCTATCCATACTGAAAGCTAAATGGTAACGAGATTAATACTAGAATATGGTGCTAGTCACGAAGAAGTGCTGGTGAAAGAATGTAGAGCCGTAGTTTTGTCTGATTCTGCCACTGATATGGGCGGGAAAATGACTAAAATCTCCGCCCAGTTAAGGTGAGCGAAATAGGGTATAACAAATTCTCTCTCTCTCTCTCTCTCTCTCTCTCTCACACACACACACACACACACACACACACACACACACACACACACACACACACACCACTATAATCAAGCACCAGCAAAAAACCAAACCGCCGAAAAATGCATGCAATGCCCACGTGGAAGTACAGAGTCCTTCGTAAGTCCTTCAGTGCACTAAAAATCTGGAGGCAGCAAGACTAAACCAGTGCAAAATGCGACACACAGTTAAAGAGGTTAATTCCTACTGTGAGTTACGATGCATGCGTGTTATAATTGCTACTCTGTGTGTGTGTGTGTGTGTGTGTGTGTGTGTGTGTGTGTGTGTGTGTGTGTGTGTGTGTGTGTGTGTGTGTGTGTGTGTGTGTGTGTGTGTGTGTGTGTGTGTGTGTGTGTGTGTGTGTGTGTGTGTGTGTGTGTGTGTGTGTGTGTGTGTGTGTGTGTGTGTGTGTGTGTGTGTGTGTGTGTGTGTGTGTGTGTGTGTGTGTGTGTGTGTGTGTGTGTGTGTGTGTGTGTGTGTGTGTGTGTGTGTGTGTGTGTGTGTGTGTGTGTGTGTGTGTGTGTGTGTGTGTGTGATGTATTTATGGGGCTATGGAAAAAAAAAAAAGTGCGATTTACACATAAAAACTAAGGTTATTAATCAATATCCTGGTCCTTCAACAGTTACACAGCGGCAAGGGGACAGGCCTTCCATGCAGATTAACATGCTCTCACACTGTAGGCACAGAAGAAAGAAAGAGGATTCAACTAACTGTCGTGGCATTACATGTGTGAACACCCTCCAGACACCTTTAGCAGATTCAAGTTTAGGTGGGTAAGATGCAGCGCTACGAGATGCAAAAATATATTACAAGCAGAACAGGTCCCAACACAGAGCCCTGGGGAACGCCACTTAATCACGGGGACCCAGCCTGATTCTACACCAAACTGTTTCCTGTAATTCATACGTCATATTCTCGTGGCTTGAGATTCCCTAGTACCTTTTCCCTCTTAGTTTATTCCTACATATGACGTGTGGTGGGAGGGGCACATCTTTTATCCAGTTTATTCCAGCATCACGCGGGGGAGGGGGGTGGAGGGGGAACCTATTCTTAAACCAGTTTCTTAGTGTGTGTGTGTGTGTGTGTGTGTGTGTGTGTGTGTGTGTGTGTGTGTGTGTGTGTGTGTGTGTGTGTTTAAACTCAGTGAGCGATGGGTGTGGCAGATGGAGGATGTGGACGAATAACTGTACTGTAGGTGTAGAGGAATCAATGAGGGTGTCGGACGGTGGTTTTTGGGGGGCGACACACACACACACACACACACACACACACACACACACACACACACACACACACACACACACACACACACACACACACAACGCGCCAAAGGATTGAAGGGGCTAAGTTGGTTTCGTGACACAAGGTGAACATGAACATTCTCCAAAGACTGACGTTAATGAACAAGGAGGAGGGGTGGAGGCCGGGGGTACAAGGATATATTCTGAGAACTGACACTGAGGCTGCCAAATAAGGAAACGAACCGACGAAGCTCAAGAATTAGTGGGTGTACAGGACTGCGGGGGTGTAGCCGAGAGTGTGGGTGTACAGGACTGCGGGGGTGTAGCTGAGTGTGTGGGTGTACAGGACTGTGGGGGTGTATTTGTGTAAGCGTGTGCTTGAGTGTGTGGGTGAACAGGGATGTGTGAGTGTGTGAGTGTATCTGGGTGTGCTTGAATGTGTGGGTATACTTGTGTGAGTGTACCTTAATGTGTGGGTGTACTTGAGTTTGGGTGTACCTAAGTGTGTGGGTGTGCAGGAGTGAAGGGGGGAGGGGTAACTCGCAAACAGACTGTACCGGGTATATATAAGAACAAATGGATTTTATATGGATTTTCTATTTACCATGCGTAACTTATTCCGATCACGAATTTTTCATTTTTATCCGTCAACGAAGTACGAGGAGGTTACGTATTCGCCCATGTCTGTCGGACTTCAACGAAATTTGGTGGATAGGTTTACATTTCGTGGTGGATCCGAATCTGAATGCAGGATATCATAAATTCTATTGGCGTTCGCTGAGGAAATGTGCTCTATGGTAGTGTATCAGGGCAGACTAAGACCGTAAAATTAACACTGCGCAACCGTAAAGTATTCGTCTGGTTGAAAAGAGGAATTACAACAGTTAAAAGATAAATTTCACTGGTACTGGCGGAGGTATGAGCATTCTGAATGATTCCTGGTTACATTCTTCGTTACCTTCAGAAGATTATATGCAGTTCAGGAGACTTTTCCAACGGCAGAGTGCAAAACCTTTCGTAAGTTGTGTAAAATCCTGAGGGAGCAATAATAATAGTACTAAAAAGTCACCGTGATAGAGGCATTAACGTAAAAAAGAACGTAAAAATGGATGACTTATAACGAAGACTTATATACTAAACTAAGGTATACCAGACACACCGATATGTGATGGGAAATATCGGTCAGGTTTTTGGTGTTTTTTCTACCTACAAACACCAGTACAAGCTAGTCTGGACGAGAGAGAGAGAGAGAGAGAGAGAGAGAGAGAGGAGAGAGAGAGAGAGAGAGAGAGAGAGAGTCAAAAACTTTCAAAACCAATTGCAATAATATCATTTCTCTTTCCTTTAACATACCTCGTTATTAATTCGTTCTTTTTCCTTTTCAGGTTTCAGTATGTCAGTTCTTTTCTCCTTTCGCACTTTCCTATAGAATTTCCAGACCACCTTTTCGCTACTGCGCGGTGTTCCTTCTCATTTTTTCGTGCCGATTTCGGATGGAGGGTTTGGTGGTAGGGGAACAGCCTTCTCCTCTGCTATCCTTGTCTTATTCCACTAGTTCAGTCACTCATGTAGGAAGTTCTTTGCATCGGGTAACTGGCCTGCTGTTGTTACCTTCATTAATGCTCTTGTGTACCGTCTGTTTCCTTAGCCCGCTCACGATCGTCTCTTCTCTAGTAGTATATTCCATCCAACACAGACGATTTTGTCGGCTGAGTGAGTCATGGCAGCCAGAGTCAATATGGCCAGCATAAACCCTCAACTGACTAATAATTTTTGCATTCTATTCCACTTGACACCAGATGATTTTATTCAGCTGTCACAGGCGCCCAAGAAAATTGTTAGTCACCATAAACCCTCTCCTGATACGGAAAACTCTAGGTTCTATTCCAGATAACGCCATACTATCAGCTTAGAGTGAGTCATAGCAGCCGGAGTTAACTCCTCACCCTTTCAGTTTGAGGATTTTTATATTCTTGCTACAACCAACTATTCAACTTAAGACCTGTAGTATTACATGGCGTTAATAAGCAGTAACTACTCCAGTTCGAAAAGTTACCCTTAAGCTGTATAAAATCGTCTGGAGATACCCACAGTATAATACAAAGGACGTCATCGAGCTGGCCATGTTGAACCGTTCACTAGGTGAGGCTTTTCCTATAATAATAATAATAATAATAATAATAATAATAATAATAATAATAATAATAATAATAGCAGCAGCAGTAATAACACGTGCCTGTTTCCCCCCACTGTTATACCAATCTTACCACACAAACCAATTTTCCCCACACACCTACTTCCAGCCATTAACCAAACCAACCCATTTTTCCAGACATTTTTCTCATGGACCCATTTTTCCCACGGACCTATTTTCCCCATGAACCTATTTTTCATGCAACTATTTTTTGTTATTCTACACGAGCCTGTTTTCCATGATGGTCTCACACACACACACACACACACACACACACACACACACACACACACACACGCTGACTCACTTCCAAACATACCGGTGAGAACTGGTCACTGACATTTAACACCAGGATGAACACATACACCTTTATGAACACAAGACTCACCGTGGGAGCTACTTAAATGATGATGATGATGATGATGATGATAATAATAATTAGTCAATAATAAATAACAAGTCAACAAATAATAATAATAATAATCATCACCATCATCACCATCTCATCCATTCTCTGTAACCTATCCTAAGCGTAGGTACCTAAGACTAGACCACTTACTACACAGATTTACAGCAAGTGGCCAGTCCCTCTCCCCCGAGTAACATATGACCGTCTCCTAAGCGGCACTGGAGACTTCTTAACACCTCTTCCTTAACGATTTCTTCAGCTTAATACACCTTAACAAACTACTATATGCTATTCTGGTTATTTAATGTCAACAGAGTTAGCATCATTAATATTACAGGTAGGTGAAGACGTTTATCGTGGGAAATGAATCGCTAAGGAAATGATGTTACAATAAAAATGACTCATACTGCGAACTATACCCTACCCCAACTTCCCCTCGGATGTTAACACTCAGGGCCACATCCGACTGGTACACCTTAACCCACTATAACCGGAATGTTTTCATATGAGGGAACTGGAACACAACTCAAATATTAATTGTCAATGCGTAAAATTCTACATGCCATAAGTATGAAGTAAGAATGAGTCTTCTTGGTTACCAATCGTCAACCCTAGTACCTGATTATATTCAGACAATCAAATACTAAGGTGTAGTTGCGTGATATTCTATCTGCCATAACTGTGAGGTAGGAATGAGTCTCCTTGGTTACTAGTCAATTCAACTCTCCAATCTGACAACACATGATCATCATCTGAGCCAGAAGGTGTTAGAGATATGTCGGGTGAAACAAATTAAGTACGGTGATCACCCTCCCCCCCTCCCCCCCAAAAAAAGCCGTGCATTTAGTTCCATGGTTACCGTTCAACACAGAAAATGGTTTCCTGGGCCAGAAGAAACCATATGGCTTGTCCCTCAATGTAGTCATCTGAAGGTAACACCACATCAACTGAGAGAATAGGACTACCTTCTGTTATTAACCTAATGTTATAGTAAAGATAACAAATAATAATAATATTATTATTAGTTTTTATTATTATTAGTCCCTTATACAACGCAGTCTTAATCCGTGACGTCATGACCTTGCCACCCACTGGGACATGTGTTGCTTCACTCCTTTAATTTCACAACAACAACATCCTTCACAAACCACTACACAACGATATATTTAGTTAACTCGCTTATACTTCCTTTGATATTTTAACCTCGAATCTTCCTTCAATATCCCGCAAACTATATATTTATCTAACTAAACCTTTTTATTCTAACTTGGCCTAAAATAGCCTCTCTCCATCTTGAATGCTGAGTTGTAACGATTGACACTTACGTGATGCTAGGGAGGATGCACTGTCTTTCTGTCACTCAGCTGCGTGAAGAAAGCTGCCGAAAGAACAAAAACCTGAGCCATGCTAAGGTGAAGAGAGTATATATAATGAGATAATTCCCGTCTCAAGTGTTTATATAAGATAAATCCAATCTCAAGTGTTTATTTCACACCAAACGCCAAAGCCCGATATATTCAGCAGCACCGGCAAAATATCGCTTCATATACTCCATAACTTAACCCGTGCAGGCCAAAGACGTTTTTAGGTTATTAATCTTGCTATCCCCTAACGATTTTATTATGAGAGACTCTTCGAAGGGGGGTGGATGTTACATACTGCCTTCAATGACCCTCTCAATTAAAAAATCGCCTGACAGTAGGGGACAAAATAAAATATAAAGGCCACAATCTTAGCAACAGCATTAACCCATTCAATAAGGTGACGTCTTTTACTTGATCCTTGAAAACTATATATGGTTTTATGCAATTAGAGAAAGGTTTGTACTGAAGAAATTAACGATGGCTATATCTAATCTCTCCATCAGTAGTCTATCCTGAGCTGAATAAACTCGTCTGGTGTGTGCTAGAACAAAAGACCACACCGTATTGAAGCTTGGCGTTAACATCCATCACAATGCCAATGAACACAACAATATACATAACACTATCAGCACACGGTGATAAAACTATAACAAATACTTCTGCCTGTAACCTTATAGGCCTACTATTTCCACCATTAATAACCTCCAAACTGCTAACAAGGACAATGATATATTTAGCATTATTAACAAACAGTGCCGACAAAAATAAATTAATAAACGATACGATTTGTTTTCATTAAATGGCCTCCATCAAACGTACAATATGAAGCATTTTGTCATGTGTGGATCGCTAGGTGTACGAGGTGCAACCGACGATTACAGTCTTCAATGATGACAGAACGAACGTGTGGACTAGCTAATCACTGGGCACTCTACTACAGTTCTAATGTAAAGCTGCCTGCAGTTTCTTTATCTGGATTCTTCTTACTCCAGATATAAGTGGAAAATGGGGTTATCGTGGCAGGGATAATGATAATGATGACTGCGGCGGCGGCGATGATGAAACTATCTCCACCAGTATTTTTAACGCGGCAAACACTAAAAGCTATAATAAAAAATAAAAAAAACTATACATCTACTGATTCACTAAGAAAAGGGTATTCTTAGCACTTATCAGTGAACGCCGCTGAAACTACTTATTACCGTGTGTGTGTGTGTGTGTGTGTGTGTGTGTGTGTGTGTGTGTGTGTGTGTGTGTGTGTGTGTGTGTGTGTGTGTGTGTGTGTGTGTGTGTGTGTGTGTGTGTGTGTGTGTGTGCGAAAAAGAAAGATCGCAGGTGGCAATCCGGCTGAGATAACAGATGATGTCATGACCCGCCCTGTGACGTCATAGTTCGTGTGGCGTTACGTCATCGCCGGATATCCCATGGCATATCTTCAACAGGGGCCCTATTTATAAACTCTCCTAAGCTGAAGTTGTGGAAAAGATTTCTAGCTTAAACTTTCTTAATTCGTAAAGCTACCAAACCCTTCAAACACAAACCAGAGTGAATATTAAGGTGAAAGTAAACGAAAAACTAAACGATCTGGCAATTGTAAACTGCCATGAGGGGAAAAATGGCGACTGGTTTTAAAAATGGGTTAGATTCCTTTATAAATACTTCTCTAGTGCTATTCCCAAGGGCTGGCAATTGGGCTTGTATCTAACCAACTAAGGGAGATTACATCATGTGCCCGAGGTCAAGCTAACCTTTTCCGTATGGGTAAACCTTTATTTTATTATCTAGACGGTTTTATTAGGCACTAGAGGTTTTCTTCAATAATCCTCCTGACCTTTTCACCGCCTAAGGATGGAGTGAGGACTTTTCGAAATCTGCTTAAAATCTGTCTAGAAAGCAAAATAAGAAAGAAAATCAAAGCGAAATGATGTGACTGTGGTGACTGGGTTACTATACAGCTTTTACAATAACTTGGCCTAAAACTGCCACCTCTCCTTCTCGAATGCTGGATTGTAACAAGAGGTTTACACTAGAATATGATAATAGCCACGATATAGTCATACGAAATTGACGGAAAAGCCGTGTTTTGTCCTTCTGCTACTGAGCTATGAGAAATATGCGACAAAAGAACGAAAATCTGGGACAACTTAAGGGAAAAAGGGCATAGTGTATGATGTATGTGCTGCCTTGTCATTTTGTCCTTCACATACGTGCGTGAGAGGAGTTCCCAACGTATGGCTTCCATATATACGTCACCATCGCTGCCTTTGTAACCCACCGACATAACCTTAAGGGTATCACACACCATAACACAGGCTCTCTCTCCATCCTGAATGTTTAGTTGTAAAAACAGATTAGCATTAGAATATGATGCTACCCATGAAAATATGCTACAGAAAAGATGAAAAGCCACAGTATTGTCTTATTCTACCAATGAGCAACGAGAAATAAACAGCAAAAAGACTACAATATGAGAAGTTGTAGCGAACAATCTCAAGTGATCACGAGAAGTTACAGTGAGCAATCTAAAGTGATCACTGATAATGTGACGCCACCATCACCATCATCGTCAATAACTCGTTTTACAGGCAGAAAATACAAATGCAGGACTACCAGCAGAGTGCCCATTCCCGGGAAGCCTCCTCATACATCAACCATACCATTATTTTGCTCTGTCCTATTCACGCCCCTCACCTTATCAGAGGAACTTTCGTTAGTTGGGTTGGCAGCGTGTGCGTCTACCACTGTTTCAAACCTGGATTAAATTCCAGTTGGGGACGGACACCTAAGGGTATGTAGCAATTTGTCCTTTATGTTCCCTCGATGGCAGACAAATGAACACAAACACAGGCACTCTAAAAACGAACCCCTGCATGCAATTCTCATCCTTGCTCAGAAGTCATTCACACCCGCGCGTGAAGCACTGGATGGGGGAAAGTTCCGTGTCAATTGGCAAAAAGTGGTGTTCCTCGACCCCAATGTCCTTATGAACCCGTAAACCAGTCTGAAGGTCACAAACATGTATAGCAGAGCAACCCGCCCATGTCAGGCCGTCACAATACCGGTATATACACAATACACATACACTCTCTTGGATACTCAGAAGTTCCAGAGATTCAACCTTTCATTCCATCCCTCCACCTTCTCCTCTCCCCCCTCCCCCTCCCTCCGGCTTCTTCCACAACACAAGCGGAGTCTTTGATAACTATGGCTTCCCTTCCCTCCCTCTACCTCACTTCACTTCTTACCCACCGCCGAACCCTCAATACAGTACCTCCCCGACGAGAACTCCCTCCTAAGCTTAACCCTTTCAGTACGAAGCATCTCTCTTACGATGAATGCAGTCGTGAGGGTGTAGCAGAATAATGACAGCGTACTCAGGTGGCTATTGAAGAATGTTTCTCGCCTCTTCACCAAACTTCCCCAAATACTGAAAAAAATAATAAAAAAAAATAAAAATAAAAATGGGGAGAGGGGATGGGGTCGTAAAAGCAAAGAATGGGTAAATAAACTGACAATTACGGCAACAACAAGAACATACCATCAAATGAGGTCATCACACTTAAAGAGTTGGTGAAGATGATTTATGCCAGCGGGATTTCCTCGCCCCTGGACACACCCACTTAAGTTACCAGGCTATCCTCTTGCCCTCCTTAACCTCTTCAGTCTTGTGTATAACGCTGACACAACCGTCCCCGCAACGCACAAGAAATCGCCCGGCAGAGTGGAACGGAAACGTTATATATATATAGATCACCCTGTTTTCTTGTTCACATCTAAAAGGCAATCAACCGCTGTGGAATCATTTGGAAAACAACTCAAAACTGTTCATTACCTAGACACACATAATCTTGCCGCTGGTACTGTAATGAGGGATTAAAAGTTCCGGCAGGTAACAAAACCTGACAAAATACTACTTATGAACTGATATTATGTTCATGTCTGGGGGTCTTGAGTATTTAAGATTGCTGCAGAAACATTGGTGCATTTGAGAATACCGCTATCTCTACACTTTCATTTCTTCTTTATGCCCTCTGTTATCGATCATTCTTAAGCTGACTCAAACTGTTTCACACTCCACAGCTGACTCTGATACGGTGCAAGAGGAAGGAGAGTAACAAGCATCCCCTAAAACTGGAGTCAAAGCAGTGAAACATTAAGAAACGTACCCATATATCGCTGACTGTACTGTATATTATCTCGTTAAATTCAGACTATGCAATTATTTATCACCCGCTCGTCTCGTTAATACACACTTCAGTAATAAATCCAATGAGAGATTACAAACTCAGGTTCCTTACATACACATTTCAGTAACAATTCCAATGAAGATTACACAAACTCCTACTCCTCCCCAGAAGAGCTTGAATCATCCTAGAGAATAAAGATAAATATAAAAGCAAATACAATGAAGCAACCACTATTCCAATCTTCAACGACGCGGAGGCAAAGCTAAAAAACAACTAAAATAAACATTACATATAAAACCCCGTAATAAGGAAGCTGCTATTATAAAAGATATGCTCAACCACCCTTCTCAGTTACCACAATTAGGAGGAGTTAAATTAAGGCATATAAGCAGCCTGTTTAACTTTATGACCGCACTTCTTAACAGTTTGGAATGTAGCGGGAAAAAAAAAAAATAGCAGTGAACATTTTCTTATTTTCCTCAGAAGTTTTAGGGGTAACTGACCTGGGATTTAAAAACACAAGAGTTATTTTGCACTGACGTTTTTATAAATGGACTAATATACCTAACGTCTGAAAATGATAACTAGGAAAAACAGCAGGAAGAAACTGCGGAACAGATTTTGAAGGCTTTGAAATTGCTCTGCTGGTGGAAGGGTGAACGTTAGTGGGTGTGGCAGTCGGCCTACCCAATCATGCTGCTTCCTGGCTGTGACGTCATTCATAATGACCACACACACATCTTCCTGGCTGTGACGTCATAAAACTAAGCCAATCAAAGAATTTCCAGACCGTGACGTCATAAAGCGAGTCGGAACCCTTTATAACGATGACATCACTTAGGATCGCTTTCTCCTCTCTCGCTCTGACATCACGACTATACAAAGCACATGCAATATGGCTGAAAATCCATCAATACATATCACTTCCTACACCATGAGGGGGGAAAAAAAAATGCGAATCAGAATTTGCGGATCGGTGAGCGCATCAAGCAATACCTATAATTTTAGAGCTGAGACTGAGAACCACTTTTTTCCCGCCATAATTCAAACTTCCTCAACATTTTGAATCGTCAGTTACACTACGCCCTCAATACTCCAGTGAACATGACTACAGTTATTTATATTACAAATTTTACTGCATTACTGGTATTTAAATCTCCCATGATCACATATTTTGTATTTTATTTAAACGAACACCAGACGATTTTACGCAGCCGAATTTCTGACATGGAAGATAGTTTATCATATTCACCGAATCATTTAAGAACTCACCAACTATATTATTTCATTTGGAATAATACCAGGTTAATTTATTCTGATGGAGGTGAGTCACTGAAGCCTGCGCGTGTTAACCAAGCTGGATGATATAATGACAAATGATGATGATGATGATGATGATGATGATGATGATGATGATAATAATAATAATAATAATAATAATAATAATAATAATAATAATAATCCATCCATCATCCAATCCTATGTTGCCCCATGAGAAGTGTAGAAGCCCTGGGCTAGACAAATTGGTCCTGACATTTAAGCTGAGTGAAATAATAATAATAATAATTATTATTATTATTATATTAATAATTTGAAAACAAAGTAGATGGATGACAACGGCAGGGGAAAAAGAGAGGAAGGGGACGAGGAGGAGGAAGAAAATAAAGGCGAGACCGAGAGCAGCAGACCACAGACGACGCGTGGTTGCCAAGGTTACCAGGAAAAAACTTGTGCTAAGAGGAAATACAGTTACCGAGTAGAAAGTTGAGATCTGGGCCGTGGTGTAGCAAGGTTAGGCTCAGACTACGCACACGACGTGACTGGAAGCATGTTCTATAAATACACCGTAGATTTTGCTATGTTTTACAAATATATACCGGTATTTATAATTAGCCCCTTCCATCCTTTGACTTTGTTGTAATCTATGCTTGCTTCCTTTTTTTTTTTTTTTTTTTTTTAAATTCAACTCAATAAATGCAGTGCTAAAATTCTACCATGATAGACCTAATAAAAAAATAAAAATAAAAATGCCGGGACGAGGTCATGTGTGGGTCTCAGGGATAAGGGGCTGGATAGGAAGGCTGGCAGAGACCGGGCAGCATGGAGAGCCGCCATTAAGTGACGAAGGCAGATGGAGTCTTAATAAACAAAACGAAACGAAACGGCAGACATACAAATGGATACAGTCTCAAGTAGAAAGAATAACGCCAAAGTCGTCCTGGGAGTGAAGTGTTTAATCTGTAATGAAGGCTTTGCATCGCTTTACATCTTCACAAAAATTTAATTCCGTCAGGCAGAGAACGTCATTTTTTTCTTATTCCAACTATTTCCAAATGATTACATTCTGCTCTGGTACGGCCTCCCATTACAGCTAAACTCTTTCACTATGACGACGTATTTCACATTTGTCTCGCTACCTTCGCACGCTGTTCTTCTGCCTGGGAAAACTTTAGACTTGGAATAATTAGTAAAGGCAATAAATTACTCCCCAAGTTTGAATTTCCTCTCATAGTATAAAAAAAAAAAAAAGTTACAAAATTATGGAGCAAGTGCTGTGGTTGACGGAATGAAGATATACTGTAATCACAACTGCATCTCCACTTCATTCTCATCCCTTCACCACCAAGACAATTTTCTTATTCTTCTTCCTACCTTCAGACGATTTTATTCGGCTTTGGAGAGATTGTTTTTCAAAAGGGAGGATCTAGATATAGCGTTCACGACTGCCATTACTAAGAAGTCTCCTTAACCTACAATTTCCTTCGAGATAACAATATACTGAACAATACCTGATCAAAGTGAAAGTTAATAAAACCTAAGGAAAGTGTGTGTGTGTGTGTGTGTGTGTGTGTGTGTGTGTGTGTGTGTACGAAACAGTGCAGATGTAGGTATGAATGCGCATAAACCATACTGTGTTTATTTTTGTCTGACAGAAAGCATGTGCATCTGCGTGTATGAATTTCTGTAAGAGAAAGAAACCATGAACGTCTACACACACACATCCTAGGTTTTATTAACTTTCACATCGATCACATATGCAGTATACTGTATTGTTTTATCTCCTAAGCATATATCTGTATGAATGAAAGTGCATGACCATGAGTGTGTGTGGAAGTGGAAATGAGCATGTAGGTGACGTTATCATATGGCTTGGTTTTTTCAGAAAAACAATCATCATTTTCTGGTGTGTGTGTGTGTGTGTGTGTGTGTGTGTGTGTGTGTGTGTGTGTGTGTGTGTGTGTGTGTGTGTGTGTGTGTGTGTGTGTGTGTGTGTGTGTGTGTGTGTGTGTGTGTGTGTGTGTGTGTGTGTGTGTGTGTGTGTGTGTGTGTGTGTGTGTGTGTGTGTGTGTGTGTGTGTGTGTGTGTGTGTGTGTGTGTGTGTGTGTGTGTGTGTGTGTGTGTGTGTGTGTGTGTGTGTGTGTGTGTGTGTGTGTGTGTGTGTGTGTGTGTGTGTGTGTGTGTGTGTGTGTGTGTGTGTGTGTGTGTGTGTGTGTGTGTGTGTGTGTGTGTGTGTGTGTGTGTGTGTGTGTGTGTGTGTGTGTGTGTGTGTGTGTGTGTGTGTGTGTGTGTGTGTGTGTGTGTGTGTGTGTGTGTGTGTGTGTGTGTGTGTGTGTGTGTGTGTGTGTGTGTGTGTGTGTGTGTGTGTGTGTGTGTGTGTGTGTGTGTGTGTGTGTGTGTGTGTGTGTGTGTGTGTGTGTGTGTGTGTGTGTAAGGCGGATCCAAAGCGTCACTTCCTTTTGTGTGTGTGTGTCTGTACCTATTAATGAATATGCACGTAACTATTTTATGTACGTATGCATGGGTGTGTACTGCGTATGTGCGTGTCTAAAACCTCATCTTTTTCTTTAATTTCCAAGTTATGACCATTCTTTTTACGCAAATCATCATGCCAGTGACGGACCAGTACACATTAAGGTACTCAGTTCCTCCGCTCCGACCTGTTTATTGTTAGCCTCTTCTATTCTAGCCCAGCAAATACACGCACTTAACTCCTCCCTGTAGTCTTCTGCCAAAACAATGACACTTCTCTTACGGGCATTTTATCACTGACACCTTTCTTATCAGAATCTTACCGTCATGAAGCAAATCCTTATGATAGCAAAACTTAACTCTTGTTATCCTAAGACTGTTCTATTCACTTTATTCAAGGGGTCCCTGATGCCTAATACCTGCTGAAGGCTTTATCAAATCACTGCGGAAGACTTTAATCCCTGCTGAAAGCTTTACCTAATCCCTGCAAAGACTTGATTTAATCCCTACGTTTCGAAGTCTAATGTAAACAAAACCAAAGACATCTGGAATAACTGATTAAAACCGCCTGGAGTTAAAGTGAAAAGAACATTGTCATCGAAAAGGAAAGTCATTGCATAAGAGCGTGGGACTTCCCTACTGGTTGACGAGGCACATACATTCCCATCCGTGAGAAGCCTTTATGAATCAACAATACCGGAAACCCACACAGGCTGTCACTCGCACCACAACCAGCTACTACCGGTGGGAGGCATAAGCTGCTTGGTCATTATCATCATCGTCACTAAATCCCATCCGTGAGAAGCGTTATGACCATCACACTACCAGAAACACTCAAACCCACACCCACACCCACACCCAGATTCCAAGCAGTCATTGGCAGGTGAAGGCTGCTCGTCATCACTATCATCATTATATTTCCATAGTTTTAACTCCACCGGCTCAACGAGTTTTTCTTCAAGTTGATTAAAATAATTATTGCAATGATAAACTAACATCATCATCATCATCATTATTTTATTCAACTTAAATCATCATCATTTTATCCGACTTAAAACCTTCCTGCGTCAATGGAGAGAAAGGAAGAGGATTACAATGACGATAACAAGGCGACGACTGCAATGAATAAGATGATCACCATCATATAAGCTCCGCACTATCGCCAGAAAGCCCTGTACAGGTGCCGCCACTCATTCCTTCACACTTTCGGCAAACTGTGCCAAAACTACATGACAACTTGCATAACTCATCAGTGATTTTCAGGCGGGTTGGAAAATATTATCAGCTCATGTTCTACTGTTTTTACTCTAACTTGGCCCAAAATTGCCATCTCTACATCTTGAGTGCTGACTTGTAACATCGGAATATGGTGCTAGTAATGAAAAAGTGCTGTGGACAGAATGCAGAGCCACAGCACTGTCTTTTTCTTTCAATGACCTATATATGCTACAAAGGGACGAAAATTTGGGTCAGGTTAGTGTACAAAGAAACCTGTATCAGTTTCGAATTCCGGTCGTGTTGAGGGATGATTGATAGGAGTGGTACAAGGGACAAAAGTTGGCCTATTACTCCACTTAAATGTTCGTCACTTTCTTCTATGACGCATAATATTAAAAAGTATCATCTATGGGCAAACATACAAAGCATCTCTCAGGAACACCAACCAACAGAGGAAAGTGAGAAGTACAAGAGGTGAAATATTAGGCGAAATTTTGTCCCACAACGTATGTGATCTGCAGAGAAACATATAAAGCCTCTCTCACGTTTGGAACACCGACCAGCTGAGGAAAGTCAGAACTACAAGTGATGAAATATTAGGTGAACTCTTGTCCCCGAATATATATGACCCGACAAATGACCCAGGAAGCCCTAGAAATTAAGCATATAATCAGAAAAAACATACCGGTAATGATGATATCGCTCCTCAGTCCAGCACTGGCGTCATCAAACAAATGCATGACCTCACTGCTGACACACAAACCTGAAATAAAAAAACGAATAAATGAATGAATAATAGAAAGGGGATACTGATCATAAAGATAACGATGCATGACGACGAGGACGACAAAAATTATGAAAATTACGACGACGAGGATCAATGATGATGACAGCGACGAAGACGATGATGACATTGGGGATAATGATGATGGTAAGTAGGATGATAACAATGCTAATAATAACAAAAATGATGATAACGAGAGCAGCGATACTCCTAATAATTAACACAATGACGATGCTGCCCAACCACTCCTCGGAGCACTGACATCACCACACCCAAAAGCATGACCTACAGGTGACCCACGCAGCCTCACAAATGCAGTACGTATCACAAAAACCAACGTACCCCTGGCTTATGCAGTCCTACTTATCCACTGCAGTGTAAATGACGTCTTTTACATTACGTTACTGATACGGCCACTTACTATTTTGCGTAGGGTAGGCTTTTCATAGTGAAGTGGTTCATTCCTTCCATCCAGTGACATTTGTAGCTTATCCATTCTTTCAACCTCCAAACTATTCGCCTCAGGATAGAATTTTTGGAGAGGTGAGGTTAGATACAAAGTTTATTAACCTTTTCACGATCTGACTTCACTCGTGATGAATAAAAGTGTTAGTAAGTATAAAACTAGGTCTCTGGATTGAAATGCTAAAAGACTCGCCATTAACCATTCCATTATTACTGTAATTCTTCTATTTGCCTTGTTAGTCAAATGAATTCATTAAGCACGGGGGAAACCTTTCGTAAAGTACATAGAGTCAGTCCAAAAAATCTTTCAGACCAGTAATTTTTTTCCCCCATGCTACCAAGAGTATTTTTTCCTCTCTCGTATGGTTTTCACACGAATATGAGACGGTGCAAAAATATTATTACTGTCCCCTACTGAATAACATCATGCTAAAAGTTACTGTACACAAAAACATACCGTATATAATAAGAATATAAAATAGTAGTAAATCCATTTCGAAGACTGTACGTTTGGAATGCTTCAGTCCGGGTTTGACTGTTTCAGCAGCGTATCGTATTGCAAGCGTGGGATGAACAACCTGACACGCCTCAATTTTTACAGTAGCTTACTACATTTACACTGCTGTCCCCGTCTGCCCCCCAACCCCCACCACACACACATGTCACCTTCACATCACCACCACTCACATACCCACATTTTCCCATGCACTCACACTTTCACCCACACCTCATACCACCAGTTACACCTTCAAATCATTGTCCCTATCTCCTTATATACACCCACTATCATCCACACTGGGTGCTATTTTACCTTTCCAACACCCAACCAATGTCATTACAGGGCCGAGATTTCCATATCTCCACGACACCTTTGCATTCTCCGGCCGGTTAGTCACTATAGGAAGAAGTCTGTTTTCCCTTTGTCCTTGTTACTGATCCTACTGCAATAGACTGGCACATATTTAACTTCTCCTCCATTCCTTGTACATAGCAGTCCTCTCAAACATACCTTATAACTTCATCTCCACATCCCTGCTCATTCACACCATACTCCACACATACCTACCTACATCCTCAAATAAACAACCACATCTTGCACCATCACCTCCCACACCACCTCATGCCATCACCCCACTCTCCACATCCCAATTCTTACAAACTTACCTCACTTCCTCCCCATACTCTTACGCCAATACCCACACCCTCACAACATCACCCACACCCTAATATCACAAATCATACCACCCTCATACCACCAACATCCCTACACCGACTCTTTTACCTACCCCATTCCACCTTAACAAAAACACCATTAAACCTCTCTCACGAGCACACCACCATCCTACACCACCCACACAACCCCAAAACCTCCCATCACCACTCCATACCATCCCTCATCATCTGTTCCTTGTCACCTTGTCTTCAAAAACACTATCATCATCATCTCCTATCCTTCACGGAGATAAACCTGGAGACGATGATGGAGAAGTGGGTTAAGACTCGCCCTGGATATGCTGTAAATAAGGCTGAGTGCTATTGGGTCAAGTTGAAGGGGGTGAAGTGGTAAAAACAAAACGAGATATAATCATTATTGTTCTTCCCGTTTATCGGACCATCGCCATTAGTGTTGTCCTCTCTCTCTCTCTCTCTCTCTCTCTCTCTCTCTCTCTCTCTCTCTCTCTCTCTCTCACACACACACACACACACACACACACACACACACACACACACATTACGCTATTCGAGGGGCGAGGACCAATTATATACTACAACAGACCACAAAATTAGCGGAGACTTTACAACCTTGAGAATTCTGATATTGACTTCATTAACCCCCTTCATCATGACTCTATCCTTAAGCTGAATAAAATCGTCTGGGAATTGGAAGAATAAATAAGGCGACCTCAGTGTGAAAGGGTTTAATGAATTTTGCCTAAGATGATGATGTTTCCTCGTCAGATATTGCCTGTTGCTGTCAATTATAGTTCTGCCCTTGACACACTGCTATACAAAGACTCACAAGGGCTGCACTGTTCAAACCTGGTCTCTCTCTCTCTCTCACACACACACACTCTTAGAGCTAGATATTCTCTTTTCCTCTCTCTCTCTCTCTCTCTCTCTCTCTCACACACACACACACACACACACACTCTTAGAGCTAGATATTCTCTTTTCCTCTCTCTCTCTCTCTCTCTCTCTCTCTCTCTCTCTCTCTCTCTCTCACACACACACACACACACACACACACACAATCTTAGGGCAACAGATATTTTTTTCCTCACACACACACACACACACACACACACACACACACACACACACACACACACACACACACACACAAAATACAACCTAATTAAAACTACATTTACCAACCCCCTCCCCTCTCTGTCTTTCAAGGTGACACAGTGAGAGAGTGAGCGAGTGTCTTCTAATTTTTCTTGCGAAGGTGTGGGACCCATGCTTCAACAAGGGCTTATCTTGTCATCAGAGTCACCTTACAAACTGACACGAACATCGCCTTATCTCTCACTCCGTCTCTCCCTTCCTCCCTCCCTCTCTCTCTCTCACACACACACACATACAGTCCTCTTTCTTTCACTTCAATCTCTTCTACTTTCCACTCTCCCCCTCTCCACCTCCCTCTTTGTTCTTATTACCATCCTTCCCCCCCCCTCATTCTTTCTCCCTATCCCCTTATCCTCCATCAGCGAGAAGGGGGGGGATAGTAAGTGTGTCCTTCGTATATAGAGCGGACAGTCTATAAAGATGAGAAAATATGATGAACAAGGAAAACAGTCTGAATGAGAATGAAAGAATATGCAAGGGAGAGGTGAAAAGGAGAATGAAAAAACAGAGAACTAGAAGACAATGTTGAGAGAGAGAGAGAGAGAGAGAGAGAGAGAAGGTAGAATGTTAAGAGAAAATGTACAGGATGTAAATAAAAGTGAGTGCAGAAAGCAAGAAAAGGCGAAAGTGAACGTGAGGAAGAAAAAGAGATGATGGGACAAAGTAAGAATGAAGACAAAGAAAATGTCAAACAGAATGTGAGAGAAAAAAGAGGATGCTTGTGTGTGTAGAAAGAAATGTTGAAGAGAATGTGAGAAAATAAAAGAGAGGATGTGAAAGAGTGTGTTGTAATGCTTGGATTCTCCCAGCAACAGTCCAACTGACACCCATGGAGCCGTGAAGGGAAGACGTGGCAGTGACGAGGAGCTGTGAAGGGGAAAGGAAGGCTGGGACAGAGACAGGGACAAAGATGACAACCTGACCAACTTTTACTGTGACCTTTCATTAAAACATAGCAGAATTCCTCAACATTCATATTAACTCTCTCAGTCTCCCATGACCCCTCACATAAACACTCAAGCTCCTATGACTCGCTTTATGCTGTAATGTGTTGTTTTTTTGACTCGCTTTTTGCTGTAATGTTTTTTTTTTTCCACCTACTCAATGAACGATGGGAAAAAGGAAGAGTAATATCGTAACTGACACCATTACCGACGTTTACAGGATCGATCTCTCACCAAAACAAACCAGACTTCCTCAACAATCAAATTAACACTCAGGCTCCTGTGACACACTCAGCTAAAGGTTAGTGTGGGCTTTTCCCTAGTCACAACAGGTAAGGAAAAACGAAACAGTAATATTCTTAGGATATGACACCTCGACCAACTTTCACAGGGTCAACCTTCACTGCAACACTCCATAAAGATACCTAAATTCCTAAACCTTCAAATTAACACCCAGGGTCTTATGAAACCCTCAGCTGATTAATATCGTCTGGCGTTAGTTAAATTAGAGCACATTTTAACCGAATCATCCACAAAGTCACCGAGGTTCCACAACAAGATGGGTGTTAGTTAATCCCGAAGAACGAAGAATTTACCCTTTACCCAGTGATACTGACAACCTGACCCACTTCCACAGGGTCAAACTTTCAGCAAGACGCTCCACAAAACATGCCGTAATCCTTGCCCGTGCCGATTTGTACATACTGATGTTACGTTTTAACCTGATCAAATTCAGAACAAAATAACGCAGGGCCAACCTATCACCACAACCCTCCACAAAACATACCAACCTTTCTCCCTATTTGTGTGTGTGTGTGTGTGTGTGTGTGTGTGTGTGTGTGTGTGTGTGTGTGTGTGTGTGTTTTACCTAATCACACAAGGACACAATTAAGTAATAATGCATGTAATACCCTGAGAATATGCCATGTGTGTGGTTGTGTGGGTGGATGTGCGTGGGTGTGCGTGCATGCGTGCACGTACGTGTGTGTGTGTGTGTGTGTGTGTGTGTGTGTGTGTGTGTGTGTTACCTAATCAGACAAGGACACAATTAAGTAATAACATATGTAATACCCTGAGAATATGCCATGATAACAGCCATATCGACTTTCAATGTCAACACTTCCCCACAGTCCTCCACAAAAAGACTCCCACCAAAATTCCTCCCCCTACAGATTAACCCTTTGATTCAGGCGACTTATTAAGCTTCTCACGATCACAATGTTATATTCAACTTACGCAGGAGTGTACTTAACCCCCCACCCCCACCACCCGTTCGAAAAATTGCTCCAGCTGGGTAAAAGCGTATGATGGTAGTAAGAATAAAACATAATGACAAAAAAACTGACCGACTCACAGGCTCTCTCTCTCTAACACAACGCTTCACAAAAGATTCCCAATTCCTCCCCATGCAGATTAATGTGTTTATAAGCAATCACACGAAAAAAAATGGCCGCTGTATCTGGGCCGGTGTAGGTGGTGGGCAGGGTAAAAGTAACAGGTCACCCTTGCGAAAAGCGGATGAGGAAAAACGGAAAAGGGTGAGGAGGAGGGAGGAAGACAGAAGAAGAAAAGGGAGACATGGATGATGAAGTTAAAAAAGCCACATATTTCTCTTAAAACTGAATGGGACGGGGGAGGGGGAGGTATGGGGTAATAGAGAATGGAGGGATAGTGGGGTAGGCCGGAAGCAGTACATCCTGTAGTAATGGCTGCTGTAGGTTCCACGTCATTGGCACAAAGTTTATATAAATATTCCCATAAAAACATAAGGTAATAATAATAACACTGGTAATAATAACAATACTAATACTAATACTAATACTAATAAATAATAATAATAATAATAATAAAATATTCCATTACTAAAATAATAAAATATTCTAATACTAAACCTAATGCTGCTACTACTACTAATAATAATAATGATAACCAGGGTATGCGCCTGTTACATATAGCTACCTAGCGTTTAGCGACACAGGTAAACGTTTGTAAGAACTTAAAAGATCGCCACTAACGAACACAAAATGTCTATTCTATTTCTTACGAAAGCACACTGCACACATCAGGATAATACTTATTCCTACATATGATTAGAAATTGAACAAGTTAGAGCAATCTATGCCATTGTACCAAACCCACCAAAAGACAGGCTGTTCTTGTGCAATTATACAACGGCCACTGTCTGAACTAGGATTAAATGCTCTGTCAAACCTGAAAACTCATGGAGACGACGACAAAATTATAACCCGTAGTTCGTGAAGTCATAAGCATATTCACTGGTACCACCCCCTATGTAGTGACAAAAGGATCATCATTCTACCTTGACCCACCACTAAATGATCAAAAATTGGCAAACGTCCACCTGGTTTGTGTGTCAATGTGTGTGGCCTTACAGCAAATGGGGGGGAAGGTAGGAATGGGGTGGAAGATACAAGGGGAGAGACGTGGGGAGAACAAGATGGAATGGGGTAGAGGAAGGGGATTGGAAGAGAGGGAAAGGGAGGAGGATGGGGGGCTGGAGTGTTAAAAAGGGGAGAGGAAGGTGGGAGAAAAGTGACGACCACAGAGGAAGACTGGAGCGGGAAGGTAAAGAGGGGGGAAGGCAAGGAGCGTAAAAATGGGGGGAAGGAGGCAAGGGAGAGAGGGGAGTGGAAAGGGGTAGAACATGAGAAAGGGGGTGGAAAGGGATAGGCGGAGGAAGGGGGTACAGAGGGCGAGGGGGGAAAGGGGCAGAGAGGGAGAGAAGAGGGTGGAAGGGGGCAGAGAGGGAGAGAAGAGGGTGGAAGGGGGCAGAGAGGGAGAGAAGAGGGTGGAAGGGGTGGGGTCAGCAGGGGAAGGGTGAGGGTGGGTGGATGGAGAATGAGTAAAATTGGTGCCAGCGTACATAATGGCTAACCCAAGTGTGACCACAAAGGAGACTCAGTGAGCCAGTTGGGGCGCATCTGATCCTTGACCCCACAACAACATTCTTGAGGGGAGGAGAACAACACGTGGTAAAACAAACTGAAACGAATCCCCCCCCCCGTGTGTGTGTGTGTGTGTGTGTGTGTGTGTGTGTGTGTGTGTGTGTGTGTGTGTGTGTGTGTGTGTGTGTGTGTGTGTGTGTGTGTGTGTGTGTGTGTGTGTGTGTGTGTGTGTGAGTGTGTGTGTGTGTGTGTGTGTGTGTGTGTGTGTGTGTGTGTGTGTGTGTGTGTGTGTGTGTGTGTGTGTGTGTGTGTGTGTGTGTGTGTGTGTGTGTGTGTGTGTGTGTGTGTGTGTGTGTGTGTGTGTGTGTGTGTGTGTGTGTGTGTGTGTGTGTGTGTGTGTGTGTGTGTGTGTGTGTGTGTGTGTGTGTGTGTGTGTGTGTGTGTGTGTGTGTGTGTGTGTGTGTGTGTGTGTGTGTGTGTGTGTGTGTGTGTGTGTGTGTGTGTGTGTGTGTGTGTGTGTGTGTGTGTGTGTGTGTGTGTGTGTGTGTGTGTGTGTGTGTGTGTGTGTGTTTCCCTCCACAACCATAATCCCTTAATGTGTTGCCTTGCTGTGCCGTGAATATTCAAACACGCGTGGCCCAAGTCGAATTAAAACCTGTTGCTGTATCCCCACAATCAACACAAAAATTCAGTTCAGGGGCCTTCGTTATATGTCAGGGTTGTGTTGCAAAATATTAACCTTTTTCCCAAACTTTTGGTGGTGTAAACTGGGGGAACTGGGAAATAAGCTTTTTCTGAAACTTACCGAGGAATTAATACCAAAAAAAGAGAAGGAAAATAGAAAAGAAGGAAAATGGAAGGAAAAAAGAAAATACAGCTTACACAAAAAATTCAACACATCAAGAGGACTTCCCGATAAGCTGGTATATTCTCTTTTCCAGACAACTCACTAAAATACGTTGAGTAAATAATAATAATAATAATAATAATAATGTGCGGTCCTGGAGGTGAAGGGACTGATCATTTTACAGTGAAAGTATAATCTGAGGGTAACCAGTGAGAAAATAGCCTCTTGTTCATGGGTCCGGGAACAAGAGTAGAAAAGTCACATAGTTGGCAGACAGAAAGTAAACAGTCGTAATCGTAAACTGTAACACAAGCTCTCTCTCTCTCTCTCTCTCTCTCTCTCTAAATACACGATAAACTCTACACTTTCAGGCTTCCGATCCCTCCACGTTACCATTATAATTAAAGAAAAAATAAATGGAAGGATGTATTATGATTAACCCTTTCAATTCGATTGCTAAGTTGTTCTTCCTGCCGCCTAGATATTTTTTTCAGCACTCTGTAATCGACTTTTTTTTTAATCATTCTTGTCACGTGATTTTATTCAGTACAAACTAACCCTACCGTAGTATGACAGAGAGAGAGAGAGAGAGAGAGAGAGAGAGAGAGAGAGAGAGAGTGTGTGTCACGTGATTTTATTCAGTACAAACTAACCCTATCGTAGTATGACAGAGAGAGAGAGAGAGAGAGAGAGAGAGAGAGAGAGAGAGAGACGGCAGAAAAGCCAAGAAAAATAAGTAGAGTGGCTGATATAAAGATAAAAATGCAGAAGAGGAGGGATGAAGGAGATGAGAGATTCAGAGGGAAAGAGATTAAGAGATAAAAAGGGCGAGGGGTGAGGTGAAATAGGAGGAGGGAGAGTAAAGAAGTGGGGATGTAGAGATAGAGATGCCCTCCTTAAACTATGCCCTTAAATCTCATCTCCAATCTATATACCTAATCTCTCTCTCTCTCTCTCTCTCTTAGTATTTACAAGCGATGTCGTTCAGATTAGGAGAGCACAAATACTGTGAAGGGGTTAATGAAGGCTACATCTAACCTTACCAATTCTAAAAACCCTCTCCAAAGCAATTAAAATGATCTGGAGACGGCCAGTCATCGGACTGAAGAGGTTAAGCAAAACATTAACCCTCTCAAGCTCGCGTCTTATCTATTGTCACCTTATAGTATTCTGTCACCTAACACCCGACGATTTCATTCAGCTGAGTCACGGGAGCCCGAGCGTTAATTCTACCATTCCAGCTAACGCCATATGATTTTATTAGGTGCGGCACACGAGCCCAAGTGTGTTAACCGGGCCTGAACAGGTCCATTCTATCGAAGGTGACAGCATGATTGCCAGACATTTGAGCATAAAATAGGAGACTCACCGTGGGGGGAAATAATGGCGAAGGATACACTATCACCGTGACAGTGTTCCCCACATGAATAATCCCAACGCGTACCGTCCGAGTTTATGCTGCTTCCCAACTCGTCCTGTGCATGTTCAGAATAATTCCCAACCTCCCTCCTGGTGCCAACACGTACGAGTGGTTTGGGTTACCTGACTAACCGTCCTGAACACGTTCATACCACGCACGATGCTACCATATGAGACAAATACTGATATACATGGTTAATAAGGGCTCCATGCTACAAGGTATCGAAAGCTAAAGGGAATACGGACCTCAGTACAACCACGTGGCCCTTGGGTTCAACATCAAAATAAGTCAAGGATAACAAAGAAAAACATAGGTGGAATATAGAGCACAAGGGAAGGCGGAGGGCGAGGTGGCATACCGCGTCAACAGGAAAAACTGAAGTTGCTTCATTAGGGTGACATACAGTTTGGGACACAATTTCACCTGCTTTACTTTTTCTGCTACTACAGTGTATTTACTTTAACTTGGCCCAGATTTTCGTCCTTTTGCAGGTTATTATTGACAGCTCTACATCCTTTACACGAACTTCGTCGTGATTAGCATCGTATTTTAAGTTTCTGGAACTCCTTTGGGACTAGCATTATTTTCTAGTGTTTATCTCCTGTAACAACTCAGCATTCAAGATGAGGCGGCAATTTCAGGCCAAGTTAAAGTGAATGGAGCATAACTTTCCTCTGCTGTCTATCCCTAAACTACGAGAGGTACCGTATGTTTTTTTTTTTTTTTTTTTTTTTGGGGGGGGGGGGTGGGGGGGGGTTACATGACCTCTGTTATGAAGGGAGGAAAGAGACATATACCGTAAGTGACAGGAAGACGCAGAGGAATGGCACTTACTTTTGTCTCCGGCTCCACCTTGGGGATTTTTGGTAATGGTTATTTTGAGGCAAAGTCTGTGGCAACACGTGTGGGAAGAATAAACCAAGACGAGAGTGGGACACGTGTGGTGATGAGCGGAAAACAGTGGGTGGGACGGAGGCGGGAGAGGAATGGCACGCAGGGGCAAGGGCAAGGAGTGGGGGAGGTGTAACGACGGGGAAGGTGAAAGGGGAAGAGGGGAGAGACAGCACCGGAGGAGAGGAAGGTTAGGTAACCTTCATATTCAAGGGAGATCCGTGTCTAGAGTTACTCGACATACAGTATACTGTTAACATCATCATAACTATACCTGTCTCGTTAATATAAAACAAAAAATAACGTGAATTTACAAAGCTGAACAAAATAGTGTGGCAGCTCACTGATTAAAACGTAAAGCACGTCTAAACAAGAAGAAAATAAGCACATGTGTCGGTAAAAATTAAACTCATACAATAAAATTACCATATTACATGAGTTCTTCTTGTACCTATTGTTTGTAATGTGCCATACTGCTTGTACGCAGCATATGTGACACCTGACTCCATGCCAATTTTTTTCCTCGTTCTCCTCACACACACACACACACACACACACACACAAATAGCTTCTCATCTTTCTTCATTTCCCGTACGCAAACCAACCTCTCCAATTTCTCCTTCTTTCTCTTCTACCTCCTTTATCTTTTCTCTCACCTTTCCACCTGTCGTTCACTATCCCCATTCTACCTTGAACTACCTTCACATGTCTATTTCAGAATCACAATTACTCATACAGATGACACATACCCACGCACTGAGCACACTTTAGTCTTTGTCAGTTTAACATGAAGGTCAACCACGGGAACAAATCTCCATTCATGACACAAAGACGAAATAAGCACTGCCCCATATCTGCAAAGTACGAATCGAAAGAGATCTATAAGGTGACAGGTACACGTAAAAATCGGAGAGGTGTACGTCTGCATGTGTTGGTCTGTTTGTCTGCGTGTGTTAGTCTGTTTCTGTCATCAGCGTGTATGTATGAATATATATATATATATATATATATATATATATATATATATATATATATATATATATATATAAAAAGCGAATATACACGATAAGCTGTTTGTTTTCATCTGACGCAGCTGGGCAATCCTCATTCAGTTTGAATACTTAGTCGTGGTTGAATGAAATTTGGTAAGCCTTTGTTATGGGGTAGGACTGAGCCTCCTTGGTTACTATTCAAATGAGTCCTCCAATCTGACTACACTTGTCCACCAACGGGGGGGGGGGGGGAACGGGATAAAACTGAGCATGCTGAGCCACCATCCCTATGTGGGTTTCATTCATACACACTCTCTCTCTCTCTCTCTCTCTCTCACACACACACACACACACACACACACACACACACACACACACACAATTTAAGCACACTCACTTAACTCTATCTCACACACACACAATTTTAGCACACTCACTTAACTCTCTCTCTCACACACACACACAATTTTAGCACACTCATTTAACTCACTATCACACACACACACACACACACACACACACACACACACACAAAATTTAGCACACTCACTTAACTCGTGTCACTTTTCCCCTCTCCCTTATTCCATCTCTCCTTTCTACCCTCTCTATCTCTTCTGCCTACCTTCTGCCTTTTTTCCCCCCCTCCCTGCCTTGACCCGCTTCGTCGGTATAAGGAGGGGGAGGGGAATGGAGGGGGTGTTGAGGGGGAGGGATGTGTGTGGAGGGGCAAGTGTGAGAGATGTTTGTGTGACGGAAGTGGAGGGGAAGATGAAGGGACGGAGTTGTGGGGGTGGATGTGGAGGGGGAGGGTTGAGGAGAGGAAGGGGGTGGAGGGTAATTGGGAGGATGGTGTGAGGTGTACCTATGTCGGGGAGTGGAACTGGAGAGAGAGAGAGAGAGAAGAGTGTGTGTGTGTGTGTGTGTGTGTGTGTGTGTGTGTGTGTGTGGTGTGTGTGTGTGTGTGTGTGTGTGTGTGTGTGTGTGTGTGTGTGTGTGTGTGTGTGTGTGTGTGTGTGTGTGTGTGTGTGTGTGTGTGTGTGTGTGCGTGCGTGTGGTGAGGACTGGAGTAGGGGGCAGTGAGGGGTGTGTCTGCGTGGAGAGAGTTGGAGGGGTGAGGGGGATGGAAGAGGGCCATATGTCACTCGGCACTGGGAATGTCTTGATGATGACGGTCTGGCAGTAGCCACTTTTCTCTCACCAACACGTGACTCCCCCTCTCTAAACACGCCTCCACACACATACGCACTTACACTTGTGCACATAAACCTTCACATACACATAAAACTTACACTTGTACACATCATCCATCACACATACATACAACTGTGCACATAAACTTTCACACTTACACTTATGCAAACAAACCAGCAAACACGTGCAATTTACCTGCCTTATAAATGAATGAAAATGTGCGTTCAAACCTACACTGCACCGTCAGCTAATAATGTATCGTACGCCTCTCGTGCCTCTCTCGCAAGTGACACCTGAAGGGGACGTAGTGAACAGGTACATATTATCACCCGCAGATGATGGACAATATGCACCTCTGCCAACTCCATCACATTCTGGCGTCTATGAATCCAACCATAACAAAGAAGCAGGACAGGTGAACGCGCGTTTGTAGTTGCCTGTGTGTGTGTACTTAGTCATACTGTGAAATGAATGGGGGATAAAGAGTATAAGAGGTAGAGTCAAAGTTTATTCCTGACTGGTTTTGTTGTCAGGCTTCACCAGAGGAACTAGTTAAGAACAATCTTTGACTCTGCCTCGTATATTCTTCATCCCCCATTCATCAACCTGTCACAGTGTCATTGGATACATAAATACACATTTTACCACATAACTTTTACCTACATATACCAAAGAATATGATGCAGCCCAACACTTAAACATAACACACCAAGTCCTGTACATACAAACATAAGAAGCCCTTAAATTAATATACACACATCGCTACTGTCACATATGCTGCCATTAACATAACCAACAACTCACTCATCGCTAAATTTGGGGGGATATGTGGGACGCAGCCGCTCCACCTACGACCTGGCACAACCTTCTCTCATGTCAACTGTATCATATGCTCACTGAATACAGAACTTAACAGGCACATAATAACAGCATATATATACAAGCAGAGTGGCCTGAATGTATGTATGTATGTATGTATGTATGTGTGTGTGTGTGTGTGTGTGTGTGTGTGTGTGTGTGTGTGTAGAGAGAGAGAGAGAGAGAGAGAGAGATTAATGCCTAAGATTCTCCTTCTCAGATACGGATATGAACTTCTGGTAGCAACTGTACAACCCCATGGCCTCTAACACACACACACACACACACACACACACACACACACACACACACACACACGAATCCTTTGAACCCGGCAAAGTAATTTGAGATCGTGTAAGAATCTCGAAGCTTCCCTGGTCTGGGTAGGGAGGATGCCTGTCATACCTTTGCCACGTAGCTACCACACCACCACACCCCTATCACTACCACACACCACCACACCCCTATCACACTACCACAACATCATATCTATACCATCCACACCATAATCCACCCCTATCACTCTACCACACACCAAAACACCAGTATCACACTACCACAGCATCATATCTACAGTATACCATCCACACCATATATACTACACTATATCACAACACACCACACTTTCACACCTCTACGACTACACCCCTATCACACTTCTACGTCACCATACCTACATCATCTTCATACACTACCGGTGTATCACACGACACAACATCATCACTATACTTCTACCATCAAACAGTTCACTGCACTGTCATCATCTCCACATTAACACCACACCACACAACTAGCTAATACTTTTACAATACCACACCACTCCGGCACCATGTAACAAACACCTCACCACTACCAGACTTCACCACACTCCATCATTATCACCATTCCCCACCACATTACGTCTCTACACTCACACCAACAAACTCTTGGTTCTCCCATCATCACCACAACACCACCTCACCCACACCACGTCACTACAGCCTCCTTCATCACACCACACACAAACCAATCACCACCACCACAACACAGTACATACACACCACCACCATACCATGACCTTCCCGACCATCACACAACCTCCTCCACCTCCTCAACCACACTTCTACACCACCACCACACCATGACCTCCCCCACCACACCACCACCTCCATGAACTCTACCGTGACGGCTAAATGCCCGTGCGTGGGTGTGCCGGCGCCAAGGAAGGTTGGAAGGAGTACCCCCAAATACTCATGCCCAGATTTGCTATTTTCATCCTTTAATCACTTGGATTTTTTCAGCTGTACAAATAATATGGTGTTTGGCTAGAAAAATAATGATTTTTTTTTTCCTATGACTGTTGGAATTTCCCCCAGCTTATAAAAATCTCTTGTTTCAGTCATAATCACTACTCGACACAACTTTTAATCTTTTGAATACTATGATTACTGTCAGATGAACGAAATACCAGCTTAATACAATCGTCTGGTATAAGCCTAATATATTACCAATGTGCATAATACTAAGGAAAGGAAAACAGTGCAAAGAAAAAAACTGAAACCGTAATAAAACCAAAAATATTTAATGTGGAGAAAATGATATTACTGTAAAACAATCCGATGTATCTTTTTTTTTTTTTTCTGCCATCGCCGCCATGTCACTCGGGTGTAAATATGTGCTGTTACTAAATTTGGTGGCGTGAGTGCAAGGTACACACACACACACACACACACACACACACACACACACACACACACACACACAGGATCCACAATCACACGTAGAGTTGCATAAAGCGAGTGAGTCTAAATCTCAAACATACATAAACACGCACACAGTGACATAAAGTGATTTATTTCAGTGCCTAGGAAAACACCCAAACACAGTCACAGAACGATCTAGATGCTCAAATCTCTCTCTCTCTCTCACACACACACTCACACACACACAGACCGAGAGATCTCAAACACACACAGCTTACTTGCATAAAAGGATTGAGGAGTTACGAAATAAAACTTGTATAAAACCTATTGATGTACCTGAATACCTGAAACACACACACACACACACACACACACACACACACACACACACACACACACACAGTTACATAATACGGCTGCATTCCCCAAGACACACAATTGCATAAATCGGCCGCATCCCCTACACACACACACACACACACACACACACACACACACACACACACACACACACACACACACACAGCCCAAGTTTACCTCGCCAAGTGTCTAGACATTAAGACACTTGGCTCTTACGCCATCTTACCCCCTTTTTAGTTCATACCTGCGTCCTCAAGCGCCAGGTATATGAGAGCAGTGCCTCTTTATATTCTTACTGTTACCTTCCTTTACGTAGCAGCACCTCTTTACATTCTTATAGTTACTTTCCTTTACGTAGCAGTGCCTCTTTACATTCTTACAGTTACTTTTCTTTACGTAGCAGTGCCTCTTTACATTCTTACAGTTACTTTTCTTTACGTAGCAGTGCCTCTTTACATTCTTACAGTTACTTTTCTTTACGTAGCAGTGCCTCTTTACATTCTTACAGTTACTTTTCTTTACGTAGCAGTGCCTCTTTACATTCTTACTGTTACTTTCCTTTACGTAGCAGCACCTCTTTACATTCTTATAGTTACTTTCCTTTACGTAGCAGTGCCTCTTTACATTCTTATCGTTACTTTCCTTTACGTAGCAGTGCCTCTTTACATTCTTATCGTTACTTTCCTTTACGTAGCAGTGCCTCTTTACATTCTTACAGTTACTTTCCTTTACGTAGCAGTGCCTCTTTACATTCTTATCGTTACTTTCCTTTACGTAGCAGTGCCTCTTTACATTCTTATCGTTACTTTCCTTTACGTCTCTCCCTCTGACACACATGACCGTGTTCTTGTCAGCTTAAGAGTCTGCTAGCAACTCTTAACAATATTTTTATATATTACAGCTTATTAATCCACTGCGTTATATATACTAACACATCTTCCTTAAAAAATACACAATAATATATACACAGTCGGAGAAGCAAATATCTTCCCCGTTGTGTGAAGAAAAATTACAAACTGTTAAATAGTGCAAATTTGCGCGTTTCAGATGGTTCAATTTTCCCCCTACACATTCGTGAAACTTTGGAAAGATATTTGTCTCTGTATTACCTGATACTGAAATAAGCTGGCAAGGAAAAGTGATACGAGGCCCCCTTGAAAGACGAGAAAATTGGTCACTGCCTACTATTTCTATCATCATTTTTATTCTTTACTCTACTACTATCACTCCTTCCTCCTGACAAACTTTTTTTTTAAGCTCTCTTTGTTATATTTACACACCTCTTCTAGATTCTGAAAACTTATCCCTACTTAACACTTACTCCTCTTCTTTTATTCCTTTCACTACTACAACTTCTTCAGAGATAAAGGTCCTTTCACCAATATTCCACTGTCTTCGAGTTTACCTCCAAAATTTACCATGTAGTTGTCTCCAAAAAATCTCATAATTATACTTTCTTTCCTTCACTACTTCACCCCAGGACCATCCATTTCTCCCTCTCATGTTTATTCGTCTTGTATGTTCCATTCATCCCACAAAACTACCATCATGTTGTCTGTATCTTTATCACTTTATCCTATTATCATTTATTTCCTCTCTCTTTATCATATTCATTGGCCGCTTTATTCGTATCCCATTAACCTCAAAAACGTTAATCTGGTTGTCCCATATTTCCGCCATTAAAATCACGCCATTATCATACATTATTTCTCCTTTCTAATCATATTTATTATCCTTTACTTCTTATGCCACACTGCCTTCTATTGGTCCCATCTCAGTCCCTTATCCTTAGCACTAATTCATCCGTTATCACATATTTCTCTATCCTTATCATATTCATGGTGCGTTTGACTCACCTCCAAGCCTTCGAGTTTATCTGCTACTCATATTATTTAGGGCATCTCCGCCCCTTTATCAAATATAATGTTTTCTAGACCTTCCATTCTTTTCTCAATGTCCAACAAGACCATATAATTATCTACCTTTACAAACCTTTTCTCTATTATCCCTCATTTCCAATACTGATGATGATGATGTTTTTTACCTTTCTCCAAAAAGCTTTACATACTTCCCACTACTGATGATGATGATGATACAGTGTTTTTTCTCTCTCTAAAACTCTATGCTATCCCTCATTCACCTCACTCATCATGGTGAAGTTTTACGTCCTACACTTTCCTCTTTGAGTGACTAAGGCGTTACCCAAGACTGTAGACGGAGTATATAACGTGTACTACCCTATGCCCTTCCTGACGTCAACTTAAGTCCCTTAGGTGGAGCTGAACGCTAGATCCCTTTGTTGACAGCGTGTACCCTACCCCACCAGACTACAGCGACAACCCTCCTTCCCCTTACTAGTGGATGGAATAATGAAACACCTCGTCCCCCTTATCATTATTTAGTGTCCCTTCCATCTCTCCCTCCGACACACAGACTCCCACATCTGTCACATGTTGGTCTATCTAGTGCCATCATCATCACCACGCCCCATTACATAAACCTCTCTCTCTCTCTCACTCACACACACACACACACACACACACACACACACACACACACAAGCAAAAGAACTTAAGGTACTGTTTATTTAGCGCGCGCACGCACACGCACGCACGCACGCACGCACGCACGCACGCACACGCGCACACACACACACACACACACACACGCACGCACGCACGCACACGCGCGCGCACACACACACACACACACACACACACACACACACACACACACACACACACACACACACACACACAATGGAAGCGACTTAAAAATCTCTTCATTACTAGTGGTCTTCCCAAACGAAAACAGTCTGAGATAAAAAGAAATGAAAATTGACGCCACTGTTACTGACGGGGTTAACGAAAGCTGCCTCTAACCCCTTCATTTTCAGATCTCCCCTCTGAGTTGAATAAAATTATCTATTAAAAAAAAAAGTATTGCTGCATCCATACATAAAAAAATACATAAATAAATAAAAAGCACTGATGTATGAAAAAATAACAACTGAAAGACATAAAAACTCTAGGAGGGGGAAACAAGAGATATGCAGGGGACGCTGATGCTTAAGAACAGCGTGAAAGACAAACAAATTATATCCTGAGGCACGGTAGGAAAGCATGTATACATTTAAGAGATAACCACATGTGTGTTATGTAATTCTTAGAGATAAAATACTAGGTATATAACTGGCAGTGAGTTTAAATATTGAATATACAAAAAATTTCACGCAAACACGTCCAGTATTGTTGGAATCTGACGCGATACAATCAGGAAGTATGATGTTTTTACTGGCCGTGTACAACAAGTATAAAATGGGTTACAATTTCTTTTTTCCCCCCGGCTCACTCTACCTGTCTGTCGTATACCCGTCATCACGTTCTTTACTCACCATCTGACGATCTGAACGTAATCTGACAGCAGAATGTGATGTCCTAACATTTATTACTGGAGTCTTCAATGATGAATACATATATATATATATATATTTATATCTCGTCTGGTGGCAGAAAAAAAAATGTCATTTTGCTGGAGTTACGTGTGCATCATAAAGTGGATTTTCTATTACCAATCATTCCTAGTATCATCTCCCATTAATAATTAAACACAAATTTACCCACCTCCTATCAATGAAACATAAAATTACGTTTTCATGACTAAATTTAGACTCCAAGCTAGCCATACGCACACACGCCACGGTTCACATCCTAGAGGTGACCAGACGCTTCCTATCGCGTATTTATGGGGCAAGGACACACAATCGTCTTCCATGACTTAAATTATTTGTATTACGTTAGCCTAGTTTCGGCCCCTCCCACAGCCCGCCCCCCGGAGGCTCCAAAGGGGGTAATACGAGACTGACTGTTCTCATTTAATATTTCAAAGTGTGTGGGTATGTAAGGGCACGCCAGAGAAATTATAGGCGGGTAGATTAGCTTCCAAGACACGAAATATTAAAGAAAAATATCAATCCATAAAAAAGGCCTTGAAAACTTGTCCCTTTCCTTCATTATTTCTAAGCTGAGGTCTGCCCGCAGAGTTTGTACAACGTAGGTACGGGTATTAAATTGGAGCATTCGGCCAAGGTCACATGCAGACAAGGATCAATCAGATTAAATGTCAGCTTGCTTTTCTGGCATTTGGCTGTGAATATTACTAGCACACACAGGGCACAAGAGCGTCCCTGGCAAAATAGTTCATGGCAACGGGCAAGGTCGAAAGTGAGATCAGATAGTCTTGTTTTGACGGATTATAGAGTGTGCCGAGAGTCTGGCAAATGCTGGGTATGTTGTTGTGTTTATACAAAGTGAGCTGCAGGTTGCCGTATTTATAAATCTACTCTCTCTCTCTCTCTCTCTCTCTCTCTCTCTCTCTCTCTCTCTCTCTCTCTCTCTCTCTCTCTCCCACGGGTGATACACTGTATTTGTTATAATCTCATAATTCCAAACCTCTTTTAACCCGCTCGATGGCAAAGTGTAGTCAAATTAAAGGGCGGGTGTGACTAACCAACCAACCTCATAACTAGGCTCACTGAACTCCACGCAACCGACTTCGTATTAAAGCTGTAGGCAAGGACCAGTTCCGTCAAGTAAAAAAAAAAAAAAATGGCCACCGTGACCTACTTATTTCATCAGCAACCCCTTCCAAACCAAGGGCATCTTTATGTTGAATAATATAATAAAACGTTCTCGGGTACAATGAGTAACTTCTCTAAATACCGAGACAACTATTCTATTACAATCTGTTTACCACAAAACTTGATCTAACTCACGATGAATCTAACCTATCCTGACCTGAACTTAACCTAATTTACGGCACTGTCCGGTCCTGTACTGTAGGGTAATATAACCTGATCTAATCGAACCTAACCTAACCAACAATAACCCAGCTTCTCTCACCAAACCAAATGCAGATGGTAAGAAGAGTGAACACATTCTTGTCATTCCACAAGCTTCCGGGTCGACATATCGTCAAGCCAACCATTCTTAGTGAAGTGAGATTCCAACTTCTCCAAGCCATTAGAATACTGCAGGTTATTCAGCAAGGTCTCAATACATCTGTCAGCACGTATGTGAAAAGTATAACAGATCTTGGGTAGTGGGTTGTGCTCGACGCGCTTGTACAAAGATTACAAAGGGAAGTAAAGAGCAATAGACCTATAGTAATGGTCCTTTCCAGACTGTTACAGAAGACAATGACTATTATTTCCAATCTAAGAGGTGTTAAAATTATTTATCACAAGATTAAAAATCGACCCGGGTGTGTCTGTGTGAACAAAATCAGTTCACCTAAACAGTTCTGATCTGGTTTGGGTCAAGCTTGGTGAATGTGACCCAATCCTATTGTTTAAAAACAACAGATCAATGGTCAAGGTCACATTTCAAGTTGAACTAAAGTTTTTAACTGATTTAGACAACTCAGTAAAATGGTCCAGGGTAAGGTCAAGATGAAACTGTTTTATTCTGACAACAATCCGTCAAGGTTAAAGTCATAGGACAAAGTCAAAGGTTCGATCCTGCACCTCAACCAGTTGTTATTTGATTTGGACTAAAGTTTGTGGAATGACTAAGCATTAGCCAAGGGTGAAGAGAACCTATTTTAAGAACGCTTTGTTAAAGAGCAAGGGCAATTCAAATAGTTTTTATTTTATCTGGACCAAATACCGCAAAAGGGCAGAGGGTCAGACAAGAATGAAGTACGTTCTCCGATTATAAGAACACTCGATCGAAGGTCAAACGCAAAAGGCAAATGACGTATTTCTCTTTAAGGTAACTTCACACTACGTTATGCAGCTTAAGAGAGGCTTTTCGAACTGGTGAGGTTGGATACAACTGTCACTAATCAAGCCAACGACAGGTTCAACTAAATAAAATCGCCCGCCGGTAGCATGAACAAACTAAAATATTCATCGTACTGAGTGTCAAATGAGGACTGGATGCATGTGTGGCCCATTTCACAGGGAACTAACTGTACACGCTTTCCTACTCCTATTTCTGGATGCTACTTAACCCATTACATGAAGGAAAAAATTATAATTAAAAAAAGTTTGGGTGATAATGATGTATCCGGGAAAATTAATAATCTATAATTAATCGTAGTCTGAACATTTATGGGTAGGTGACCGACCAACGCCTCTGATGGCATTCATAATCACCATCATCCCGACCTCCTTTCCCATCCTAGGGCACGGTGAGGAGAAGCAACGTCCAGACAGCCAAAGTTGACCCAATCCAATGGGCCACGCTTCCATTCACTCATCATTCAAGCCCCTGGAATCCTGGCTCTATCTGACACGCCAAAAAACTTTCACCACATTCTGTAGCTTCACATTAACGTATCCGATGGCATTACAGGATCGAAAACCTTCCAGTCTCTTGATAATTTGCATCAGCGCACCCACAGCACACAACCTTCACCCTGACTGATGCATTAAACCACCACCTGGTACCGTACACTACAGGTGCTATTTTTCTTTTGCATTTGATTCCGCTCCGTCCTAATTCCTACTTGTCCAGCATGGGTACAGGCTAATGTTGGCTACCGCTCTCCAGTGAAAAATGTCCTGTCCTGTCCATATTCAACTCTGACAACGACAGACAAGATATAATAACAAAACATAATAACGACAATAATCCTTCCTAACATAACGAGTTTGTGCAAATTCAGATCTGCGATAGAGTAAACAAGCTTTACTAAAATACGTAGTCTTTGAAGATATAGGTAAAATGTCCAACCCAGTAGTGGTGGGTGTAGCCAGTGCCAATATACGCCCACGTTCACTACCCCCCTCTCCTTTCCCAGCCCACCCCCTCCCCGCCCACACCAACCACTACTCCCTCCCACACTCCCCATCTATCACCCACTCCCCCATCCACCCTCCAAAGCTAATACCTTCCCCTCGCCCACATCACACCCTCGCCACCGCTCCACGTGCCAACTGGGCTAAATTATTACACACCTGAATCATACCACCACCACAACACCAATACACCCAATACTCTTGATGGTTATGTGGCTAGAACGTCCCACTCGGCGTCACAGCCTTGCATGGGTTAGATCAAGAAGTGAAATTTTTTTTTTCCCCTATTCATATAAAACTAACAATATAAGTAGGTGGTCAACTAACCTAAAGTCCTAACTATATCTAAGGTAGTCTTGTCTAGGGCCCAAACACTTCGACAGGGGTTAAATGCATCTCTCTCCCCCCTCTCTCCCTCTCGTGTGTGTGTGTGTGTGTGTGTGTGTGTGTGTGTGTGTGTGTGTGTGTGTGTGTGTGTGTGTGTGTGTGTGTGTGTGTTATTTTGTAAGGTCAATCACCAAACTCGTTTTATAAATGTCGATAGGAAATTGTTAATATTAAAGAGTGTAAATAAGCACGCAGATTATGGCTTTTGACAGGAAGACCCAAGTTACAACATAAACCAAGCTAACGAGATCTACCTTTTTTCCTCCCTCCCACTTCTTAACCTTCTGAACACCACGGGGATTTCAAGATCCGTATTTTGGTAACCACGTGCCGACTTTACTCACAAGGGGAAGCCTTCTGACTCTTACTCATTTTAGCTTCTTCAATACCACGATTTGTACCCTATAACTGACAACCTCTAAATGAACCTTATTTCAGGGGATAACTTTGGCAATGAAGGAGGCGGGACATTTTCAGTTACCCCTTAGTTTCATTATGTCTTCAATTCCATTCTTGTTACACATGATCTTACTCAGCTTAGGGGAGACATTTGTAGCAGTTACACCCTCCAGGCAGAGATCGCCATTATATTATAGTCTTGCCACTAAGAGACAGTCTGAGTCAACAGAAGGACAGACTTTTCCAACTGAAGAGGTTATATATAGCCTTCAGTAGGTTATTCAGTATCATGTAGCTCTCCAAACGCGTAAAATTATCTGGCGGCAACATGAAAACAAAATAAAAATACGTCCTCAGAAGAACATCAACCTCTTTCCACACATCTCTTAATTGGCTGCCGCTGACAACCACCTATCTTGGCTAAGGTTTGTATGCCTGCTGTCGCCTTCCTGTTTTCTGCCTCCCGGGAGTTACATAAATTTAGATAATAAAAAACAACAGCCAAGGATAAACCCTCTCACTAAACCACACTGATTCAACTTGTCCCTTCTATAAATCTAACGCTTTTTACAGGTCTCTGGCGCAATAAGGATTTTGTTAACCCATTCTCTGCTAAAAATATTTTGTAGTTTACTCTTCCTACCTCCACAAGATTTTCTTTCATCAGGAAGAGCCCCCCGGGTAGCGGAGGGGTTAATCAAAGTTACATCTAAATAGTCTGAGAAGTCCCCCCTAGACCATATAATCGTCAAGGCGTAGGGAATACTATATGAAAATATATTCGTCGCCGGATGCAAGACGTTAAAAAAAAAAAAAAAAAGTATCGTAGCATCAAAACGGTAAACTTGGATGAAATGATTCTACAGCCAATCACCCTCAGCAAAAAAGTTATCCAAGCGTATACAGCTTCAAAGACCGTGCTGACCCAAATGGACGAACTGTATATATATTTGCTGTCACTATGAAACAGAGATTAAGGCAGCGCACAAATTACCAGTACCCGTGCTGACCCAAATGGATGGATTCTAGGTACGAAAGGCGTCCACTGATCTGCAGTACGTGGGTATAATTTTTCCATATGAACAATTTACAGTACTGTGAAATCAGGACTTATTAGGTAAGGATTATACCCACATGCTGAAGATCAAAGTTATTTAGGGTGATTATGCAAGAGGGTACAAGTAGGGATGAAAGTGTTGTACCCCAAGGTAAATACCGTACCATTTCAGTGAGTGGGTAGTTCAGTCATATATTAACACTCGCAACCCCTATGACTCCCCCTCATCTCAATAAACTAGTCTCCCGTTAGTCACAATAAAAGAAGATTAATTTTATCAATATTAACACTCTTCCTCCTATACTTACTCTCAGATTAACAGACCGCCGTTAAATAAATACAATAATTTTCCCTACCATGAGAGGTTAACCAAATAAGGAAACTATTATACACCTTGAAATACAACATACTTATTAGCCATTATAACCGTCAATGCCTCTTACATACGGTACAGAACTTAAATTAGATAGCACACGTCTTATCTCAGTTAGCGTCTCACAAATCACATCAACGAGGGTCACGGATTATTAGCTAGACAAGAGTGGCAGTCCATAAGAGCAAGGTCTGATTCACCTGTCACACAAACACACACACACACACACACACACACACACACACACACACACAGTAGTTTTACTAAGCTCTGTGTGTAGGTATGAATTTATGATTACGTGAGTGAGACTGCACATTTCATTATACATACAAACGAACTGGTGTGTGTGTGTGTGTGTGTGTGTGTGTGTGTGTGTGTGTGTGTGTGTGATACAAACGTGAATGAGTGATACAAACGTGTGTGTGTGTGTGTGTGTGTGTGTGTGATACAAACGTGAATGAGTGATACAAACGTGTGTGTGTGTGTGTGTGTGTGTGTGTGTGTGACTAAAGGCGCATTTCAACATAACTCCCATTTCCCTCCTCAATGCCTGGTACTCCTGCACTTGCCGATGTGTACGTGAGTGAATGTGTAACCATGCGTGAGCGTAAATGTGTACATGTGTGCGTGCGTCAAGTTGGCAAGGGAACTGAGGGATATTTCTGTCCTGACGAGGAGCATGGGTGGAGGGGAAGATGGGGAGGGGAGGGAGAGGAGGAGGGAGGGGAAGACGGGGAGGAGGAGGAAGAGGGAAGGAGGTGGGAAATAAGAGTGGAGACAGAGTGGGAAGGAATGTGGGATAAGACGAGAGAGAAAATGAAAGAAGAAAAGTAAGAGGATAAGAGAAGATGAGAAAATGAAAAAGAGGAGTTACTATTTAGGATGGAGGATCGGGTGAAGACAAATGAACTTTCACAATGATGCATTAATTTAGGATACTCTTGCCGACTCCAGACGATTTTCCTCATCCTGAAGAGGTATTGCGTACTGAAGGGGTTAATGGAGGCTGTATCTAACCCCTCCAGCTCGACCGATCTCCCAGAAACTAAACAAAATAGTCTGGCAGTAGCAAGAATATACTGTACGAAAAATGGCATACTCTGTCTGGAAGGGTTAAGGGAAGAGAAGGGAAAGAGAGAGAGAGAGAGAGAGAGAGAGAGAGAGAGAGAGAGAGAGAGAGAGAGTTATCAGAAAACTCTAATAATAATAAAAATTAATAACAGCAGTAGAAGCAGCAGTTAATAATAAACCGCAAGAAGGGTCCCGGTACTGAACGGGGGTTAAAATTCTGGCTACTGACTAAGATGTTTTTAGGAGTCCAATATCTAGAACAGCCACCTGGAGTGACAAATATTCCCCTTCCTCTTTTTTACTTTCGTCTTCCTAAGCTGTACCATCTGCCACTGACGTTTGGTACTTGATGTCGGATGGACTTAATTACTCCTCACGCATCTGTGACTCGACTGAATAAATTACTAGAGTTGTTCCGGGCATGAAAGGGTTAAGGATGACTATTAACTCCAGGCCCGTATTCTCGTCGGTTAAGGATGCCCCCTAACGCCTCTCCCTAAGCGACTTATTGTGCTTATTACACCCTGCCGTCCTCTCGTATTGCTTAAATCACTCTCATAAAATCATACTGTGAATAACATACAAAACTATATTCCCCAACTGTATTCAAAAATAAATCGGTAAGGAAGAGGTGTTAGGGAGCTTCCTTAACAGTTGAGAATAAATCTTAAGTCTCCTATGGTTCAAATCCTGTAAAAAAAATCATCTGGCGTTATACTGCGACTCAATATACACAATTCAACATATCACAATTTACCTAGAGCTAAATAAGATGTCAAAGTTACTTCCGTTTCGTTGTAATAAAGTTAATTCAGAGGAAAATGGAAAACGCGATGGAAAACTATAGAATTGCAGTGACACTCGTGAGGCTTGAGACAAAAACATAATATTGGCACCTCCCCGCCTTCCTTTGCCTGGGAGCCGCACTCTCGCTGAACACAGCCATTATCAGACAAGCTAGGGCCAAGGGAAACGTGGAAGCACTCCCCCCCCCCTTCTCTCTCTCACACACACACACACACACACACACAAAACCTCCCCATCACCAGACATCAGTAGGTGGAAAACTGTGTTCTGGGAGTGTGCAAGAGGAAACTATTGAGAAATCTTGAATGCATCCGCCCGTGCTATTAAAATATGGGAAATGTATGGTACACTGCTTGAAACAGACAGATACCGTTCATATAGCCCACTCAGTCATAGAAGGTATTTTACATCTTTAAAATACAACAAAATAATACAGCATCACGTAGATGAACGTGATAAATGACTACCGAGATATACAACAGATTGAGATATAAGGAAAATTTTACATGGAAGTGAAAGTAAATGAAATGGAAGACGAATGTTTGAGGATATGAAGGAAAGCGAAGCTGGTGCGGATGAGAAAAGCAAGTATGAACGAAAGGAATAATGTGTATGAAGCAAATCCAAGAATGACAGAGAGAGAGAGAGAGAGAGAGAGAGAGAGAGAGAGAGAGAGAGAGAGACGGCCAAGAAGTGTACAAGAATGAAGGATGAGTTGGAAAAATGTGTACTCATATGTGGCAAAGAGAAAAGTGAGAGTGATAGAAAAAGGTAGCAGATAGGAGAGGACGAAGTAATGAAAGTATAGAAGCGCTAGGGGATGCGTGGGAAGGCAGGTAAGGTAGAGAGGAATGTGTGTATATGGGAGAGGACTGCGTCACACTACGAGAGTGACGGTGGTTGACGTCACACTGAGTCACCCACCCTACACACCCCCTCCACATGCCAAGGGGGAAAGGGGGCCAGGAAGAAAGGAGAGAAGGGAGAAATGAAAGCAGGGGAGACGGGAGAAAAGAATGAAAGAGGAGAAAGTAAGAATGACTAGGGAGGGAGGCGGAGGTCAGAACGAAAGCGGAATCAGAAGAGAGGGAAGAGAGGGGAGGGAGGAGGAGATTAGGGTAAATGAGAGGCCGTACTAAAGGCCAAGAATGGTGGAGAGTAAGAGAGTCGAGAAGGAAGGAAAGGAGACGGGGAGGGATGGCAAGCAAGAAATGAGAAAGTCTACAGAGGCCGATTTGTAGCCGTCTCGTAGCTGTCTCAAAAAAAAAAAAAAAAAAAAAAAAAAAAAAAAAAGCACTACCTTGGTCTACAACCCAGGGTATTAATAACCAAGGCCAAAAACTAATACTAAGAAAAAACGGCATATTAAACTGCAAAACCAAAGGCAGCTCAAGTACTACGATACTGAGTTGACAAGTTCTATGTTCGAAAAAGGATGGGGCGGAGGGGAGTGCTGCGGGGGATGGGAACGTAAAGTCTTGAAAAGCAGTAAGTGGCCATTAACAGAAATCTACAGTGCAAAACTCAACAGTGAAAGAGAGAAAAAGAAGGCGAACTGGCGAAAAGAAGAATGAACGGAAAGAATGAAGGAAGGAGAAAATGAGAAAGAAGGAAAATGGGGGGAAGAACGAACACAGGATGGAAAGGAAAAAAGAAAGAAAAACAGGGGCGTGGGAAGGAAAGAAGCGAAAAGAAAAAGGAAGGAAAAAGAAGAAAGCGCGGAGGATGGGGGAAGGGATGAAGAGACGAATATTATGGAGTGACTGGTTAACTGAGACTGACAGCATGACTGGTTTGCATTTTAAAACCTAAACCAAATTAAGAGAGAGAGAGAGAGAGAGAGAGAGAGTGTGTGTGTGTGTGTGTGTGTGTGTGTGTGTGTAAGGACAATGAAAGAGAACGCACATGGAGCTTCAGGCCGTTTCAAGTATGGATAATAATAAACAATTAAACAACAGCAATGAAGCAATAACAACGACGAACGTAGTGCATGAACAATGGAGGAGGAGGAGGAGGAAGAGGAAGAGAAGGAGGAGGAAGAGGAAGAGGAGGAGAGATTGCTGAATGAAGTTTAAGCTCTTCAACACGAGGACATGTTTTCAGCTTATTCTTGATGCTACCAAACGATTCTATCTACACTTGAGTCCCCCCACTACTGAAAGAGTTAATGAAGGCTACATTTAACCCCTCCCCCCTTCTGCTTAGACGTCTCTCAACCCATTCAATCCCATGACGCATTTTTCACTTTATCCACGCTACCTCCTGACGAAATTCAACTTACGACAAACCCCTAGTTGTGAAGGTAATGGTCAAGCCTATATCTTACCCCTCTCCCTCCCCAGTTCAAAAATTTTATCCGAAGCTGAATCAAAATGTCTGGCCTCTGACGGAATAAAATGGAATACAAGTCATCAGATTGCAAGGGATTTGTGGATTAACTTTATACGGTACTTATTATCCTTTCACTACGAGATTTCCCCTGTATTTAACTTGTGCTGTAGTAATAATTAAAGTGTGAAATTCGTAATCTCTTCACTACAAGGTACTCCTCAGCTGAATAACACTGTATGGCACGATAGTTAAGATTGCAATAAACGGCGTCATCGTACTGAAGGGACTTATGAATCTGCTGGTACTCTTGTTTATTTCCGATACCGGTAACGTTACCTTAAATTACTTGTGCTTTTACTGGGCTTACAGCTGTGGTGGTGGTGATAAATGGAAAGTGGTACTGTTAAGTGGGTAAAGAAAGTACTCGTGTGAAGGAGGTTGTGGTGATGATATTTTTACCGTTATTCTTTTTCTTATCCTCCCAAGGAAAATAAAACCAATACGCTGCTGTAATTACTGTACGCGTGCAAGATTCTGGCTGCTACTATTTGTCACTACCGGCACTGCTGCTTCACTGTTTAGCCTCAAGTTGTTGGCGCTGCAGTGTGGGATGGTGGTGGCTGTGGTAGTGGTTGTGGTATTTTAACTATTATCCGTGTTCCCCTTTGTCCTCGTTATCTTCCTGGTTAAATAAAATCGTTCAGCGTTACTAAGACGTCATCGTACTGGTCACTGAATCTACGGTTGTCACAGCGGGGATGCAGGTGTTATTATTTCCACTACCAGCACTGTTTTAGCCTTCCCCGCTGTTGTTTTGTTTATTGTTGCAGTGTGGCGTGGTGGTGGTTCGGGCAGAGGTATTGGTATTCTTGGCTACAGGGCTATCACGTGATCCAACACACTGACATTTATACAACACTGCACCTCACAATCCACACATACATACATACACATATACACATACAGACATACACAATCTTTCCGGAAGTAGGTGATTATGTGTTGATATCCAGGTGATCAAAATAAAGCAAATACATACATAAACATACGAGTATAAAACTAAACATACATTCACTATTACCCTCCCCCAACACAAAAAGCACCTTGTGTGGCCAGCAGAATCTCTCTCTCTCTCTCTCTCTCTCTCTCTCTCTCTCTCTCTCACACATACCCAAAACATTCCCAAACGCAGAGACAAACACATTAAAGCAAAGAAAGCACCTAAGTTCAAGCTGACATTCTCTTCCTCTGCCTCACACACACACACACACACAAATTTGTCTTCTCTCACGTTCCATCTTTCTTCCTCTTTTCTATCCAAGTTGTGCTGTCTCCCTCAATTACGTAACACTGCACCCTGGCAATCTTCCGGGTGGCCGCTGCATCTACGTCGTCTGCACACACACACACACACACACACACACACACACACACACACACACACACACACACACACAATCAGCCATCACAAACCCACCGATGCTCACGACCAAGTAAACAAAAACAACTATTCATAACAAACAAATTTAACCCCCGAATAACTAAACTAAACCTCACAAACAATAAACATCCTCAGGAAACAAAAAACTAAACAACCGCCACGTTAACAGTAAACACCGTGCTTAAACAATAAACAACTAAAGTAAAATCAGTCCAGTTCAACTTGACCTAAAACTGCCATCTCTATATTACATGCTGAGCTGGAATGAGACGAACAATAGATTATGGTGCTAGTTAAGACACCTATGAAAAGGATGTACACGTGTAGTAACAACTGTCTATTTTCAGCAAAGGAAATGCTACAAAATGACCAAAATCACCGCCAAGTTGAGAAAGACGAACTATGATGACCGCACGATACCAAAAAAGACAGTGCAACTTCAAAAACAACTAACCTCTAGTTCTCGTAAACAATCAATCCATAACTAACACAACATTCCAACAATACTAACACATCATTTTTACATCCAAACATATAACGATCCCAAGCAACCTATAAACAAAGAAAAAAAAAAGGCCTTACACAAAAAACAACCTCAAGATTCACGTAAACATACAATCCAAAGCTAAGACAAAAAAAGAAAGCAACTTACATAATAAACAACCTCAAGACTCACGTAAATATACAATCAATCCAAAGCTAACAGGCCATTCTAACAATCTTAAAGTACAAAGACCCCACGCAAACAATTAACCTCAAGACCCATATAGAACCAATCCAAGCCAACACACCATTCTAACACAATCCTAAATTTCTCACCGATCACCCAGTAAGCTGCTCCCTCGAGTTTTTACCTACACTTGGATCCTTTCTCGTGTTAACTACTATGCCACCAGAGAGTGTCACATGGGCAGGATAACTCTAGTGCTATATTCCCAATAAATCGATTTTATTTGAGTCACTGGAGCCTGCATGATAATACTATACTCATTTTACTCTAACTTGGCCTAATTGCCCTCTCCCCATCTTAACTGCTGAGATGCAAAAAGAGATTATGAAGAGAATATGAGGGTAGTCACAATGCGCTACGTAGAGTTACAGTGCAGTGTTTAGTCACTGAGCTGCGTGATTATTGTAGCAGCAAAAGGACGAAAATTCGGGCCAGAGAGAGAGAGAGAGAAACTACTAGTACCATTAACCCCTCTCATGGTCGCGACAAATCCAGTAGTATTTAATTCCAGCGAACTTTATTCAGCCAAAAGTCAAAAGACGCTAGTGAATTTAACCATTTTCACTTGCAGCTTCATTTCCCGTAGCTCAGTGGCAGAAACACACAGTATATGTTACACGGCACTACATCCTTTCCGCTAATTTCTTCATGACCATCACCATTTCTAGTGTTCATTTCTTGCTACACTTATGCATTCAAGATCAAGAAACGGCAATTATAAGCCACATAAAAGTAAAGTGTATAGTAGCTACAAAGCTTCCCCCATCGACCCTACTTAGAACCCATTTCACGTCTAATAAGGTAAGTCGCAGTAGGCTTTGTTCTTGCCTGCCAGACAGATTTATTCAATCCCCTCCCCCGACTCCCTCATACATACATCACTGTCACGTCTACAGACAGTAATCTCTCACAACACCCCCGACCCATACAACACTACACAACACACACGTACACTCACACACTCCTCGATCCTGCACACCTTACATAACCACAACCTCCATCACCTGACCACACACACACACACACACACATAGCTGCAAATCAGCACGAGAAGCAACACAATACTACCTTACCTAGCAACAACTTCATGCATTCCACACATCCAGGAAAAGATGGTTTTGTGTGTGTGTGTGTGTGTGTGTGTGTGTGTGTGTGTGTGTGTGTGTGTGTGTGTGTGTGTGTGTGTGTGTGTGTGTGTGTGTGTGTGTGTGTGTGTGTGTGTGTGTGTGTGTGTGTGTGTGTGTGTGTGTGTGTGTGTGTGTGTGTGTGTGTGTGTGTGTGTGTGTGTGTGTGTGTGTGTGTGTGTGTGTGTGTGTGTGTGTGTGTGTGTGTGTGTGTGTGTGTGTGTGTGTGTGTGTGTGTGTGTGTGTGTGTGTGTGTGTGTGTGTGTGTGTGTGTGTGTGTGTGTGTGTGTGTGTGTGTGTGTGATACCTTCGGACACACTGACGATGACGCAATTGTTGACACTGGTGATGGTGGCATTTTTTTTTTTTTTTTTTTTTTTAACCGGCACTTTCCTCTACCTGTTCATGCACTTAGTCACTTAACACATACACCCTTAACCACCTCGTAAGTCCGGGTCCCTCTCTCTCTCACACACCACCTTACCTGGACATCATCACATTTCCTCATTCCACCCCCTACCCCCTCGTTCACACTTTCCTGCTGCTTTGTTTATCATGGTATCTCTCTCTCAACCATTATGAAGTGTCAAATCTGTCTTCCCTTTCCCATTATTTACCTATGACGCAAATTGCCAGTTGTGAACATCGCATGCTTACTTTACTGTTAACTTCTTGCTTTTTTCTTTCCTTCTTTAATCACTTCTTCAACTTAGTACTTAATATCCCGCCCCCCTCTTTTCTACACTTCACAAAATAATTTTCATCAATTTCATTCTCTCTCTCTCTCTCTAACATAATAATTGCATAAATAGTTGCACATACAGGAAGTCAAAGAAATATCATTACACCAGAAACTGCAAGTCCTAAAACCATAATGGATTTACGTATTTCTAAAGCTATCTACCATACATTAAAACTGATAAGGAAAGACATCAGTGGCGACGGAATCCCATAAGCTTCTCTAACTGAAAGAGTAAACCAGGGTCACAGAGTTAGTTCAGTGACCATGCTTGGCTCTACACTTCCTCCCCTCCCTCCCTCCCTGGATCACCATCATCATCATCATCATCTTTGTCCTCTCTCTCTCTCATCGACCGGAGCCCTTCAGTCAAACGCCATGACTCACCAGCTCTCAGAACACACCTTTACTCAGCACACACACACACACACACACACACACACACACACACACACACACACACACACACACACACACTGGGGTACTCAGCTTGGAGGGAAGTACCAGGGTCATGCAAAAGTTAGTTCAATGACTATGCTTGGACTCACACACACACTTCCTTCTCCTCCCCCTCTCATTGATTTAACGTGATTTTTCGTTCCCAGTGACTATGACTGGACTCTGCACTTCCTTGTCCTTTCTTAAAATCTACTCTGAGTCTTTATTCTCTGTCATCATCATCATCATCATCGCCACTTTTTAATCCATCGTCCTTTCCAGCAGTAATATTTCGTTTTACTTGATCACCCCCAGCACCAGGTCTTATCCTCTCTCTCTCTCTCTCTCTCTCTCTCTCTCTCTCTCTCTCTCTCTCTCTCTCTCCATCACAACAATTACCACAATTATTATCTCTCTCTCTATCATCACCATCATTAACGTCGCTATCACCCCCACCACTAGGTCTTATTCTCTCTCTCTCTCTCTCTCTCTCTCACCATCATCGTCACCATCACCACGATCACCACAATTACTCTCCCCTCTCTATCATCGTCATCATCAACGTCGCCAAAATCACATAATTATTCTGATCTCTCTCTCCCTCACTTCCTCCTTCCCTGACCCTTCGCTCTTTCCCTCCCTCCCTCTGTTTACCCAGTGACTGGCCGATCGGTCTTTGCAAACCACTTCACCACCAAATTCGGTCATCAACCCTCACCATCATACTGGCACTATCCCTCACGATCACCATTACCATAACCAAATTTTTCCCATTATCCCTCCATCACCATCATCGTTATAGAGAATACTTTCCCTGTGTCATTTTAGTTTCCATCACCATTTCTGGCATAATAATGTGTCTCGCCAATTTCATCATCAATTCACCATTTCCCATCCCTATCGTTTTTACATCATCACCATTCTCAATCACCAATCATAATCGTTTCACCAGTACTCAATATGTTAACCCCAGGTCCCCCTCTCATGTTCAAGATCAATACCATTTACACTCAGTTATTTCATCACCACCATCATTCTTAATTTCAATAATTACAACTCCATCATCACTTCACAACTACTACATCAACCATCATCATCACTAATATCACATCCACACCATCATCACCATTTTTACTTACAACTCCATCATCGCTTCACAACTACTACATCAACCATCATCATCACTAATATCGTATCACCACCACTACCATCACTTTTACTAACGTACCCCTCCGTCATCATTTCATAACTATATCATCATCATCGATACACACCATTTCTCCGGTGCTAATACATCTATACATCACCTCATCTCCTACACATCACCACTCTCACGTTCACCACCCCCCCATTGCGTCATCACAACCATCATCTCATCCACGCCTCAAACTCCCAGTTCACCACCCTCCCATTTGGGTCATCACAACCATCATCTCATCCACACCTCAAATTCCCAGTCCTTCAAGTGTACGTACGAAAACAGTCAACTCTGGCACAGTCTTCTTCAGTCTGCCTTTCCGAGTGATGCTTAACATTTTTCACCTATTTTCAATTTCGTCTTGGTTACCATAAGTTTTACAGTCTTTTTTACCAAATGTTTCAAGTCTTACAGCTTCCGTGATATGCAATAACAATTATATTTACCGGTAACGTTTTAATAAACTCCTTAATTCACTGATAAAATATAGTTTCTCTCGACCCCTTCACTACAAAAGGTTTCCCCCAAGATGAAAAAATAAACGTCTGAAGGCAGAAATAAAATATAACAACACGATTAATGATAACAAAAGTAAATGATTTGTGCGAAGTAGTTAATAACGTATAACCAACCCTGTTTTATTCCCTATTTGCTGACCTGTACAATTGTGTGCAACATCTCATAAATCAAGGGTAAACCACCAGGTGTGTGTGTGTGTGTGTGTGTGTGTGTGTGTGTGTGTGTGTGTGTGTGTGTGTGTGTGTGTGTGTATTTTTTCCTCCACTCCTATGCTGCGACATGTGGTGGGAACAGCCCTAACCTTCACATTGGTACCGGAAGACAATCTGATGCCAATTACCGCCACCTCCGTGTTCAGGGCAGAGTAGGCCATGTTGGGCTAGGTAAAGTTTGATTAGGGTTAGGTCAGGGTGGGGTGGGGTGGGGTGGGTAGGGGTTGCTCTGGTTAGGGTTTGGTTGTGTTGGGTTATATTGTGTTATGCTATGTTGGCTTAGGTAAGACTATTAGTTCAGGAGAGGTATGTTACGTTATTGTGTTTTGATGTGCTGAGTTGTTCTATGTTGTCAATTGCTTAAGCTGGCCGTCAAAAGAAAACTAAGCAGAAAATCTACCACTTAAAGGCTAGAATTTTCCCTGCGCAACTAGCAAAAGTAAACTGCATTGAAACAAAATACTGCAGCTGTGTCCATCCCCTCTATCCTCCCTTGCTTACCCTCGCCCAACGCAGGTACGCGTTCGGCGACAATCCGCTACCATGTGCACGAATGAAAGGAAAAGTGTCTATTATTAAACATGCACAAGAAAAACAAAAATCCCTCTGATTAGCATGGACTAGAAAAAAAAATAAAGAAATTAATATATTCACCCCCCAAAAAAAGTTGCTCTTCCTAAGACGTCTAAACACACGTCAGGTAATAACTCAGGTGAGGTGAAACATGAGGCAGGTCTGGATGGATGGAGGCGCCGCAATTATAATCAGACCCCATTTTTGTTGGCCACCACCATACCGTCCCCACGTCACTGAACTCTACCACCCAGGGACACTATGGCCGAGCCCACTACACTTCCTTATGCGCCACCACCACACCCTCTGACGCACGGGGCACCAGTGGTCTTCCTTATACGCAATCTCATTACGCGATAAATCAACATGGGGAACGATCAAAACAAGCTTGTGTTTCTTTACGTGCTGTTAACAGGTTTGTTTGTTTTCCTCCGAGTGTGGATATACCCTGCTAAGCGTTTGAATTTGTACTTGTGTGTGTGTGTGTGTGTGTGTGTGTGTGTGTGTGTGTGTGTGTGTGTGTGTGTGTGTGTGTGTGTGTGTGTGTGTGTGTGTGTGTGTGTGTGTGTGTAAACTAACATCACTTTGAACCTGAAGCACAAAAAAGAATTACTTCATTAACCATCAATTTACTTTCAGTGCCATTCGTCCGTACCACTGCTGCATTCTGCAACAGTCTAAGCCCATAGTAACAAAAGATCTTCAACTGTGAAAAAAAAAAAAATCTCCATACCAGTTAATCACACAGGTTAGAAAGTATCTGCATTGGCACATTACTCACTACAGTGTTAAGTGTCTGGTAGCATTAGCAAAACTTAAGAGAAGCATGAACAAACAATTAAGCACAACTAACTCTCAGCTCCTGTGACTCAGTGGAACAAAATCGTCTGGCAAGATAAACTAGCAGAATAAAATCGGCCGGTTTTAGCTGAAATATTATGACAAAAGATACGACTATAGGACTTAAGCACAATTAGTATTATGAACGTTCCCTGAGCTCCGTTGGCAAGCCTGTGTCTGTGATCGCGTGCAAAGTTGGTGGGTCTGCGATAATCTTATTAAATATTCAAAATTCCCGCCCTCCTCCAGTCACTTGAGGTAAGCGACCTACTTATCTGACCTTTAACAGATCTACGACGTTCCCAATGCGCTCTCCTCTCAACCCTTTCTCTCCCTGCCTAACGCTCCTTCACGTCTCTCTATGCTTCACTATGGGAGGGCTTCCCATCTCTCCTTCCTATTTCTTCAATATGTTTCTTCATCACCTAACTTTTACACTGGTATCCCCAAGTCTCCTCATATAACTCCGTCACTATGAAATGTTTCCTGTGTTTCTTCACCTCTTAACCTTTTCACTATGAGGCTTCCCCCATGTCGCTTTCCTTGCTGGCCCCCCTCATTACAAAAGATTTCCTCGTCCCTCGTTCTTAATTTACCTTAACCCATTCACCATGATGACGCCACTACTTAAACCTTGCTATCTCCACTACAGTATAGTTCTCATTTATTCTGCGGAAAGGGAAATTTCCATGAGAAAAATATCAAGTGTTTAAATCTCAAAGATATCACGTTCACCTCATCCCCCTACACTGATAAACTACACTATGAAAATCTAGATCGGCCCAGAAAACTTCTGCAAATCTACCAATATTCAGATTAAAGCAAACATTATTACACCCTACCTGGATACAATGAAGGACATTGGCGTTAACTGTTATTTCTTCAATCAAATAATGTTCCATATTTCATCATCAACGTCGAACTTACTGCACCACACATCAGTTCCAAGTAAAAGGGAGCTTAGGTTTTACGCGAATCCACTACATAAAGGTCAACAAGGCAGCACACTACCAGCAATTACCAACCTCCCATTCTTCCCTTACAACTCTATCCACATTAGTCTGTATACATCCACGTCCCCATCTGTACTTCTGAGTGACCAATAACGAAGGAAAGCAAGACAATTTCTTAACATAAAACTGAGTTTGGGTAATGGTATACAGTCCTGATTTTTTTAAAGTTAATTGACTGTGCAGCTTTCCTCCTGAAATATCTTAACCCTATCCAGATTGACAGTCTACTACTACTACTATTATTATTATTACTACAGAATAAATGCTGCAATATTAATTCAGACAAGTGTAGAGACGGTAATACAATATAAAAAAAAAATTATAGCAGTATTACTACTACTAGCAGAAGTCGTAGTAGTAGTAGATGCTGCAAAGTAAATCCACATTAGATGCAAAAAGAACGTAAAATCTAAAATATGTCACCATATCGCTCAAACTTCCTATTCTCTAACGTATCTCCCTCCTCCCCCTCCCCATTCACCACCGTCACCACAAGATTAATCTTACCCTGATTATACAAGAATTCAAAAGAATACTATTTCCTTATCATGAACTCTGGAATACATCCTCTCGTGGTGTATTACACATACCGGTAGCTTCATTAAATTCGGGGCAAAACCAACATTTCAAAACATTACTCCAGTTAAAATTATTCGACTTACTCCTCTACAGGCTAATGTTAACCAGAATATGAAAGTTATGTTTAAGTATGTATTCCCGCTATTAACACTCAACACCCAAAAACAGTGCATCCTACATGTACCGTACAGTACTTGAATATGCCAAGTTAATGACTGAATAGTAAGAAAACAAAAAGTACATATAAAAGAAAAATCTATTACTGATAAATTATGCTTTCACTAATAATTCCTTCACCAACATGACGATTTCTGCTTTATTCTTGCTACCACCATACAATGTAATGTAGCTCAGGAAGGACCCCTAACTGGGAGATTAAATCCATCCTCCATTACTCCCGTCCCAACGATGACGATACTTGCTTTATTCTTGCTACAGCCAGACAGTTTAGGACATTTCTAGAAGTGGCGGAGTTAAGCTACAGGCGTTATCTTTAGCTTCTTAGGCTGGTAAGTAGGTAGATAAGTACGCATGTGACACGTCAGTACGTACCGTACGTACATAAGTCGGTAAGTAAGTAGGCTGGATGGCAGGTTAAAGCTGGCGTAATTTACTTTCTTGAAAATACGTCAACAAATATTGACAAATGTATACAGGTGTGTGTGTGTGTGTGTGTGTGTGTGTGTGTGTGTATATATATATATATATATATATATATATATATATATATATAATTCATTTATACATACTGGCTATATATAGTGATTCTGTACATGGGTAGGTCTGACACTACCATGATACATCAGGCATAACTATACACCTCCTGTAACCACATTTACCTCAAAAACGTTACATTGCAACTAAAACCAGTACAAATATAAACCAAAAACATAAGCAACTATCACTCCAATACATTCCACTAAGGTCAACTGATCCGATCCTGTATTTGAGGTAAAGAGACTTTTTGCACACCATTAAAGTTCTAGAAATGTTCAAAAGATAAAATACTGTATTCCAGACTTGCCTGTTTCAAACATTTACACTACTACTACTACTGTTCATCAATAAAGTTCAACTTGTGGTACTCAAGAACCTTGAAATTACTCATTTCAAATGGTTACCTTGTTGCAAAATTTCTCCATTCTTCTGACACAGCAGTTTTCATGCACTACACTATTAACCAACGCTTTCTTTGATAGCTTTTAGACATTCTATTTGTACAGCTAGTTTTATACCATGGCTGAAAGTTATGACGACATTTTAAAAGTACAAAATCAAAAATTTTATTGCAATTGGATTTTAAATTTACATCATATCAAAATATACAGTAACCAGTCTTCAATAGCAATCAACAAGAATTTTTAGTATTCAACTACTTCCATCAGTTACATAAGTTCGGCATTAATTTAAAAAATACCCAGTGTTCTACTGCATGTCAACAAAAGTATGAGACAAAACTGATTAACTTCTCCCATGGACTTATTTTCTTATACCGGGTATATTACTAAAAAGCTACATACTGAAAGCGTGGTATACTTTACGTTTACCGCATTTCAGCTTTTAATATTTACAGTATTAGCAATATTCAATGAAACTAGATACTTGTTATCTATGAGATTGAAATGCACAAAAAATTCAACATTATAAACTACAAACCATCTATAATGTTTAGGCAAAACTGAAAAAGAAAATTGGATACTGACTGAATATTCCAAAAATGTAATTTGTACTGTAAGGTACTGCTTTAACTGTGACTAGCTTTCAGGCTTCTTTCCCTATTTACAGTTTAGTGAACTTAAACTTTGTAAACTGGATGAAAATTCTAACTAATATGTTGTACACAATGCTTTACATTTGTACCTACAACACCTTTTCTTTTCCTAAATTGGCTCTAATGTTTGTCCATGCTCGAGTCAACTACGCTGAAAACATTTTCTCTATTCCAGCTGATGATGCAACAGCTGTATACCTTTCAATCAGAACAGTAGCTCATCTCCCACATCACATCCTTCTGGCCAAGACACTGAAGAAAATTTTTTACGAGCTGACATTGGCTAATACCAGACTATTATATTCAACCCAGGGGGAATGCCGGACTATATATAATAATCAACTCATGGGGAATGCCGGACTAATATATTCAACTCACGAGGAATGCCAGACTATTATATTCAACTCACAGGAATGCCAGACTATCATATTCAACTCACGGGGAATGCCAGACTATAAAATTCAACTCACGGGGAATGCCAGACTATTATATTCAACTCACGGGGAATGCCAGACTATTATATTCAACTCACAGGAATGCCAGACTATCATATTCAACTCACGGGGAATGCCAGACTATAAAATTCAACTCACGTGGAATGCCAGACTATTATATTCAACTCACGGAGAATGCCAGACTATTATATTCAACTCACGGGGAATGCCAGACTATCATATTCTACTAACGGGGAATGCCAGACTATTATATTCAACTAACAGGGAATGCCAGATTATCATATTCAACTCACAGGGAATGCCAGACTATTATATTCAACTCACGGGGAATGCCAGACTATCATATTCAACTCACAAAGAATGATGGACTATCATATTCACACTTCCAGATAATTTTAAATGATGTCAATATTCCCATATCCACTACAACTGATATCCTAGGTGTCACACTAAACATCAACCTAAGCTTGACAGCTTACCGGGTATGTTAAATCCCTTGCTAAAAATGCTTCAAAAAAAATTGAGACTTCTGAACAGAGTTTGTGAATTCTTCACTGACAAGCAGTTGGCCACAATATACAAGTCATGTGCATTCTCAGATCAAATACTGTTCGCCACTGTGGAGCAGTCACATTGAGGCAGTTGGACAAAATTCAAAATAAAACCATTAGATTTATCAATAATCCTGCCAATATGCAGGAACTTCCTCCATTACCAGTAGGGGGAGATGTTGCATCTTAGCATTATTTTACTGATATTTTTACCATGTGTTGTGATGAACTTGCTTCAATTGTGCCTCCCCTTCACATTTTCTCCCGAAATACTCAGGCAGCCGGGAGTGCCCACAATCTCACTCTCTCCCCCGCAATGCAGAACCTCTGCTTATCAAAATTCATTTACCCCCAGAACTATTACCCTCTGCAATTCACTTCCTGGGAGTTGCTTCCCACAAACATTTAATCCACTTTCACTTAAATCCAGTTGTTATATTTTATGAATGGAGGATGCCTTTGCGCACATGGACTTTTTTTTATTTCCTTTTTCCTTCCTCCATTCTTAAAAAAAAAAAAAAAAAAAAAAAAAAAAAAAATCAAGGGGAATGCCAGACTCATATTCAACTCACAGAGAACGACAGACTACAGTATTACTGTATATTCAACTCAAAGGAAATGCCAGACTATCATATTCAACTGAGGGGGAATGCCAGACTACCATATTCAACTCAAGGGGAATGCCAGACTATAATATTCAACTCACAGAGAATGAGGGACTACCATATTCAACTCAAGGGGAATGCCAGACCATTATATTCAACTCACAGAGAATGATGGATTATCATATTCAACTCAACGGGAATGCCAGACTATCATATTCAACTCATGGAGAATGACGAACTATTATATTCAACTCACAGGGAATGCCAGACTATCATATTCAATGCATGGAGAATGACAGACTACAGTATTTTATTCAACTCACGGGGAATGCCAGACTATCATATTCAACTCACACGGAATGACGGACTACGATATTCAACTAGTGGGGAATGCCAGACTATTATAATCAATTCACAGAGAAGGACAGACTATTTTTGTTCAACTCACAAGGAGTGCCAGACTATTAAACAGATTTCAATTCATGGGTAATGCTGGACAACTACATTCAACTCACAGGTAATGAATGCCAATTATTAACATTCAATTCACGGGGAATGCCAAACTATTAAAATTCAATTCATGGGGAAACAGCTCATTTGTGTTGAAAAGTCAAGATGTATCATACCTATCAACTGAATAGCAAAATACCGTACATTTTATATACCGGTAATTATTTATTAAAGCCTTCATGTAAAGCTAAATGCTGTTCACCCATATGCTTTGAAAAATAACAACTCTTCATGAAATCACAAAAACATGCTTTGAACAACTATTCACTACAAAAAAGCTTAAAAAAAAAAAAAAAAAGTACACTCAATTATCTGGCGTAATTCAGACAAGCCCGACGCCAAATGTGAAACACCAGATACTGCACAGTACCCCCAATGGCTCAATACACAGCGTCATTACTATCCATAAGGACCCTATATCCTAACAACTTTCCCATGATTAAAAGATGAAAATTAAGCATAATATACAATGTTCATAAAATACAATACAGTCGGCTGGAGTGAAAGAACTTAATAGCTACTCTCCCTTGAAACAATTGGCGCACGGAAAAAACACGGTGTATTCAAAATATCCACAAACATTCGAGAATGACACCCGCGGTTTGGTCCAGTTTTTGCAATGTCATTCTGGGATGACACCCGTGGTTAAAGGGTTAATATTTAATAGTGCCAAGCCAGCAGCGCCATATATTGCAGCAGGCCGGATATTGCAATGAGAGAGAATTGAGTATACAGTATAGTATTTTAAAATTATTTACAAAAACCTGCATGCAGAACTACATGCTTAAATATAAAACAAATTGCTTTTAAACATAACCCAGCCATTTATATAATCGATGCAAAAACATGCATATACAACGACACGTCAATGTTCAACAAACAGCTCCAAAAATTTTTGGGGAAAAAAAAAAAAAAAAAATTGCTTCAACAGGCAAATTATATGGTTAGGATGCATTATTTTTGTACACCAATGTTTATCAATAATCCTGAACACTACTTTCATTGTAATTCAAGAAATTTTATGTAAAAAACTGTACTGTGGTTTACTGGAATTTCCACCAATGCAACAAGTACAGTATATCGCACCCAAGATTTTTAAATTAATACTGAAATCAATTACAAAAGATTACAACCAATGCTTTTAACTTTTTTTTTGGGGGGGGGGTTACAAAAAAAAAAAAATCTTTGCTGCCAAAAACTGAATAAAGAATATCATAGTTAAGGAGTAAAATTAGCTAAATTGCAAACCTGTAAAGAATAATTGTATTCTGATACATAGCCTACATCTACCAGTATCTATCTATAACCAGAGGCTGTGACAAAATTATGCACTACCAGTAATCTGTAATTTTTAGATATAAATACTGTAGGCTCTAGCGAGTAGTACTTGTTACCTAAAAAAGGCCCTAGTGTCTAATCCCTCCCAATATTCACAAAGTATATTACCATAATGCCACTGCACACAATAACAGAAACATCAGCACATCTCCAACCAAATGTAAAGAAAACCTGAAATTTCACTGTTTACAAATAGCTGGCAAGGCGAAAAGATACGCCTGCAGTGGTTAGCATGTAAACAAATAATCCAATACCATTTTTTCAATACACAAATACTTATAAATAAACAGTAAAGGTTGTAGAAGCTGACAAGTGTAAAGGAATAGTAAAATAAATGCGAGTGGCTAACCGTGTGATTGCGTCGTCGACCTTGCGTGGCTGTAGGGGAGGCCGAGATGGGGAGAGGCCAGCGTTCCTTATCAATCATATCTCCACATTTCCTTCTGTTATCGGCACCTCGTACATCACCGCAGATGCAGGAAATATTGCTTCACACCCTGACAGGTCTCTGGGTTGGGGAAAATATGTCAGTCGCGAAGGAGATACAAAATACATGCCACACAACACCTTCTGCGACTAGAACAACTCGCAATATGGACCGATGACGTCATGATTCAACAATGACAGGTGAAAAGGGCAAAAAACTAATAGGTACAGGAAATATTGTACCTTCTGCAGCCGCCTCAAAATCACACTAATTATAATGATGTTCCTACAATTACTTTCATCTCGATATCTCGCCTAGCGCACGATATAGAGATGCCTATAATGTTTTCTGAAGAGTTTATTGGCCGACGCCATGCCTCACGCCCGCCCTCCGCAGTCCGTAACTGGTCTTTTAAAATTCAATCTTCTATACCCATGTTTTTTTTTTTAACCTACTTCATACAGGAACTAGCAACGCATATGGTAAAAATAAAAAGAAATAACATTATTATGAAGACTTCAATGTCGGCGGCGTCACCTATCGTAGTTCTATCTAGTCCCATAGACTGATAGTCGTCTGCTCATAGGTCATTTTGCACTCATGGGAGTGATGGACTAATAAAGTACCCATCAATTATACTATCATTTCATCAAGGATATTTTGAGTTACAAACATCAGCAGACATTATACGTAGACGATACGCCAGCTTGTGTTAGCATTCAAATTAGTCAACATTGTCCTTCCAGTACACAAACACATCAATACACCAACACTTTTAACCATTAAAGGTTGCAAAAACTAACAATGGTAATGGAACATTAAAAGCTGCATACAAATCTGTGGGTTACGGTACCTGGTGATGGCGTCGTCCTTACGTGGGTGAGTGATGTGCGAATGGGGAGAGGCCCGCGTCTCTTATCACTCTGATCTCCACATTTCCTCTCGCTATCGGCACCTCGTACATCACCGCAGATGCGGGAGACAGTGCTTCACACCCTGACAGGTCTCTCGGTCGGGGAAAAAAAGTATGTCGGTAGTGAAGATGCAAAATACACGCAACGCCGCAGTTGTCTCCATTAGAACAACTCGTAATATAGGCAGATGACGTCATAATTCAGACAAGATAGGGAAAAAGGCAAAAAATTAATAGGAACAAGTAATCCTCCATATTATGCAGTCGATCAAAAATCGCACTAATTATATTGATGCTCCTACAATCACTTTCATCTCGATATCTCACCCAGCGCAAGATAAAAAGATGATCAAAATATTTTCTAAAGACTTTGTTGACGGACGCCATGCCTGCCTCACAACCCCCTTCCGGAGTCCACATGTGTATTTTAATCTCGTGCACGCTCTTTAAAAATAAATCTGCTATACCCATGCTCGTTTTACCCGCTTTCATGTAGGAATTAGCAAAGCAAATGGTAAAGAAAGAAGTAATTTTTATTATGAGGACTTCGATGTCGGCGGCGTCACTTACTGTAGTTCTCCTAAGTACTCAATCGTTTCCTCGTCGGCTTGCTTTGCGTTTACGGGATTTATGAAACACTAAACTATTCCTCAAATTAACTTTCATTTAATCAACGATATTTTAGCAATCTTAGTGAGAATGAGGCACAGGGTACATAAAGATGACTCTGACTAAACGTTTAATAGCAAATTTAGGAGGGTAAATCACTTGTTTACCTATGAAAGTTTTGTCCCTTGGTCAAGAAGAGATTTACTAACCTTTCCTAAGGCATAATTAACAAAAACCTTCAATCAGAATATTCCTAGTAGCATTAGGACGTAAACAAAAAGACAGAACAAAGGCCCATAATCACAAACTAGGTTCAGTTCAATGTTGCATTCATTTTCCTCACAAAGTACTAAAGGAAGCATCAGAGTCTTCCCATGACCATTGTTCTTCCTGCAAAACAACTCTTTATTTATCGTAAGTCTGTGAATCTGTCCTCAAGCTGGCAAACCGCCTCAGTAGTCCACAGCAAAAATAGGTAGTATGACTCGTCCCATGCATTCTTACACAGAACGAAATGTCTTTAAATAATGCATTATCTGTCTATACCCGTTTCTAAAATTGCCATCTCCCCAATCTTGAATACTAAGTTGTAAGTTGAGATTAGAGCTGAAATATGAATTAAGTCATGAAGACGTGCTATAGAAACGATGTTGAGCCATAGTACTGCCTTTTGTCACTGAGCTCCGTGAAATAAACCGCAATAGGACACTAATCTGGGCCAAGATGAAACAACTATAGCACTTCAACAATCAGGCAGTAAAATCTACTGTAGTATTTAATAAAGCAATATTAAAATTGCATCAGAAATACTCCTTAAATAGCAAGACCTTCCAGATATAAGCCACTGGGAGAAAATGCACTTGGGAACATTATATTGTCCCAGTTCCACAGAATATTCAGATAATAATAATAGTTAGTGCACTTCAAATTCCTTAAGATTTCCTTTCTTTTGCTGCTTATTTCTTGTAGCTCAGTAACAGAATAAGACAATACTATGGCCCTGTAACTCCATTACTTTTCCATAGCACTTCTCTGTGACTAGCACCATTTTCTAGTGTTAATTTCATGGTTTAGCTCAGCAGTTACGACGTATAGAAGGCAATGTAGGTCAAAACTGACAGAATACATGTATACTTCCTTGACAACATGATCTGAACCATGGGGAAAGATGTGTGTGTGTGTGTGTGTGTGTGTGTGTGTGTGTGAGGGGGAGGTGTGAGGGTTAAGACTGCACCTGCATACTCACACAAGCAAGGCGCTAACCAGTTGTACCAGGAAAAGCGTGTGCACAGGAGCCAAAACACACACACACTCACGTGCTATATAACAAACGTGCACACAAACACCCCCAAGAAGCGGTTTGAACGGACTGGGACAAAAACTTGAGAAATATTTGGATCACTGATAATTTAAAGGGATCTAACTGGGGAAAAAAATAGAGAATAAATCAAGAGAAAACTAAATCTGCTACATTATTTGGATCTGCAGGATTCAGTGTGGAAGAAACTGAATTTTCGTTGTTATCTGTGCAGCCCAATTAGTAGTAGTAGTAGTAAAAGTAGTGGTGATGGTGGTGGTGGTATTATTATTATTATTATTATTATTATTAACTTCTGACTACTTTACTCAGCTTGGGATAAATAAAATATAATAAGGCATCGTCAGGGTGAAGGTGCAAATGAAAACACTGCAACCCTCTTTTAGCGTACCTCTCTCAGCTAAACGAAAACAGACTGACATTAGCTTCCAAAAATTAGCTTACCGAGTCCGTAGCAGCGACAGTGCTCCACCTTAATGAAGATAAATGAAAATAAGATAAATATACCCAGAAAAACACTAGGGCAAGAGTAGAGAGCTTGTGGGTTTGTAGTACTGCATTAGTGTAGCCTATTTTATGTGTAAAGAGAGAAAGATAACTGTGATTGATGATGATAGTTCTAGGACGACGACTCTCCGTTTTCTTTCAACCATTTTCTAAGTTGTACATGTATATCCTCTTTCACTTTTCCCCCTCCCTTCCTCCAAACTGTTTTTCCTTTCCTCATCTCATCCTCCTCCTTCCTTTCACTTCTATTTTTCTTCCTTTATTCTTCATTCCTGCCATCTTTCACCTTATCTTCTTCCTCTCTCTCTCTCTCTCTCTCTCTCTCTCTCTCTCTCTCTCTCTCTCTCAAATATACTTTGAGCCTGTCTGTTTTTGCTATCGCACGTTCCTGCAAACCTACATTTCTCCCCAGTTCGCCCTCTGCCCATCCCTCCCCCTCCCTTACCACCTTCCCTCCTTAATCCTCTTCCTTTTCTTTTCCATTCCTTTCCTCTCCCTTGACTTCCTTGTTTAGTCTATGCTTTTCTCTTTTCGTCTTCTTTAATTATATTATTCACTTCTCGTATCTTCTGATTCTCTCTCTCTCTCTCTCTCTCTCTCTCTCTCTATAATATATATATATATATATATATATATATATATATATATATATATATATATATATATATATATATATATATCTGACTCTGGGCA